>NW_021130436.1:0-583502 GCF_004193835.3 Ostrinia furnacalis | reverse complement strand
ACAAATCCAACGAACCCAAACTCGTTAAGTTTCCGCCGTTTCGTTCAGGAGTTCCTATGGCCACCTCCTGACTTCATCATCAGACCAGCTCAATGGTACCATAATATTGCATTGTCATCGTACTTACATAATTTTACCAAATTTCAGCTCAATCGGTTGAGGAGAACTGGTCTTAAATTCGACGAAAGTTTGTGTTTGCCAAGAGCTTTTCAGAAGGCGTTGCATAACACGAAATTTCAAATGCAATTTTCTCAAAAGCNTGGTTGTCCTAATTAAATATTAAATAAAATAAAATTACATACCTGCCAGCAGTAAGAAGACTCAATCTCCTTAGTCTCGCGTCCGCAGTAGGGGCCGAATCGGACTCCTCGGGGTAGGGTCATCGTGGAAAACACTCCTAAACCGGCGCCTACGAAAAATAACAAGATATTAAACCGCTGATACAATTTTGATTCATTTTGGTATACAGATATAGGCTAGTTTCCTAAAAAAACTTTTATAAATATTGTACTATATATTATATTGGTCTTCCTCTTCGGTTTTATGATGCGTTGCAGTTCCGCGTGACGTCACAAAGTGCTACACTTCTTGACATCACGAGCCTCTTCTTTTAAACTTTGGCACGCATAAATATTTAACTCTCTAAATTATCAATAGTTTGAAAAAGTATAAAATACATACGTGAGTATCTTTTAATATTAAGTTAACAGACGCACTATTTAAACTCTTGCTTTTTTACCCAGGTTTTTCTCTACTTAGAACTTTCATCGCTAAAATAAATGAAAAGAACTGAAATACGGAGTGAAAATTAAGTGTGAGGATCCACTAAATTCTCAAGGTATAAAGGCATGGCTGTAGCTATGTGAAATTCTGATTGATAAAAAAGCAAAATAAAATTATAATAAAAAAAAACTTTTTTAAAAACAAGCTTTATCCTGAAATGCAGTTGTACTAAAACGAAAAAAATAACGAAAGCTTGTATCGCGCATGGAATTTATTCCTCTTTTTTTCTGTTTGCGATACAAGCTTTCGAAATTCTTTGAATCTAGCATGCAATTATTTTTTTCGTTTTAGTACAACTGCATTTCAGGATAAAGCTTGTTTTCAAGATTTTATTTATTAGAGAATAAATTTTATAATATTACATTAACTTAAAATGACTAAAAACTAAAGCTTGTTTTTAAAAAAGTTTTTTTTTATTATAATTTTATTTTACACTTTTTAGTTGTAACTATCTCAATATCTGGGCCTGGTCATCATTTAGCATAAAAGTGCTCGGGAAGTCGAATCCAACAAACCCAAACTCCATTAAGTTTCCGCCGTTTCGTGAGTTCCTATGGCCACCTCCTGACTTCATCATCAGACCAGCTCAATGGTACCATAATATTGCATTGTCATCGTACTTACATAATTTTACCAAATTTCAGCTCAATCGGTTGAGGAGAACTGGTCTTAAATTCGACGAAAGTTTGTGTTTGCCAAGAGCTTTTCAGAAGGCGTTGCATAACACGAAATTTCAAATGCAATTTTCTCAAAAGCATGTTCTCAAAATTCGGTGATTTTTTTTTCGTGAGTAAAATAAAAGGTCTTTTATAACATGCAATAATTCGTTATTGCTCAAAATGTACAACTTAAATTTAAAAAAATAAAAACCAAAANCGCTGACATAGCCCGACGGATTAGCAAGCTGAAGTGGCAGTGGGCAGGGCACATAGTACGCAGAAGCACACTTATCGACTCGGAAAGGGACCGTCACCGTATCGCCATTCGCCTTTAAAATAAAACTAATTTTATTTCTGCAAGTAGGCTTTTAAAAAGCACTTACACGTCCCAGTATTAACCCTACCACTGCTTCGGGACAATAAATGGGCCAGTCATCTTAGCCTTACCGTCAATAGGCATCAACCTAACGTAAGCGGATCGGCAGTGCTGGTACGTCGAATCGGCTACAGCTTGCCGGCCACAGATGTGTAATATTTCCGAGTTGATAAGTGTGCTTCGAACTTTATTCTGTGTATTTGAAGGTTAGATTATCTGATCATTTTATGGCGTATCCACATGCCAATAGTGTAGACAACACTGTAAGTGTAGACACCCACATTCTGTGGTATCATCAGCTCAACTAGTCTCCACATCAAGAGCGTAAATAATACTATTTTAAAACTGCTTTATTTCAAACCAAATATGCTGCATTTGATTTTTACATGTGACCTTTCAGCTTCATTTAATCATAATAAAAAATCATGTTTTCTACACTAAGGCTGGGTTGCACCATCCTACTTTAACTTTGACAAACGTCAAAAATCTGTCAAACTCTATACAAAAAACACCGGTTATCGTCAAAGTTTCGGTCAAAGTTAGGTGGTGCAACTCAGCCTTAATAAATACCAATCACTAAAACTAGAGTTATTATTATATAGCCCGACCAGGAACATAAAAACCTTCGCCATGTTGCGAAACTAATGATACTATAGCCTGACCAGGAACATAAAAACCCTGGCATAGAGGCGCTTCAATTGCATTTGATAGTGCAACACTGGGTACAGTCGTACCTGCATTAAATTAATAGGCTAACTTTATGTATCAGGATTCAGGATTATAGGCTTATTTAATATTTTCATAAATTAACAAAAACGTATTATATTATAGGTAAACTGGTTTAAATAAATTAAATGAAACCATCAATCGAGCAAGTAGGATTTTATTATTATTCATCAATAATCAAATTCTGAACTTAAATATTCAACTACAATGTATGTTCTCAAAATTCGGTGATTTTTTTTTCGTGAGTAAAATAAAAGGTCTTTTATAACATGCAATAATTCGTTATTGCTCAAAATGTACAACTTAAATTTAAAAAAATAAAAACCAAAAATCAGTTTTTTTATAATTTCTCCGGATCTACAAAGCTTTAGAATGTGATGTATAGCTCAAAAAAAGGGAAATGGTGTGCTTTATTACTCACATAAGTCAATTGTGTTACAACTTCAACAAAAGAACAGATAAACCAAAAATCGTATTTTAACACACACAAAATAAGCCAAATTAAAAAATTTTTTTCTCGAAAGCTGTTGAAGATAGACCACGGGTTTCTTTTAAGAATTTACTTAGATTTACTTGTTAAATCATGTCATCTATTCACCAAAAAATGTCCGCTTCCAAGTGATTTTAAAAGACTGTGCACACATACTAACAAGTGAAGTCAATATAAAGCTTGTATTGTATTGTATTGCATGTTGTAAAAATAGTGCCACACAGAATAATAATAAAGATATTACATAGTTAAACAGTTGATTTTAGATGCCTATGAGCGACTCATAAAATCTGACACCAATAATATATGACCCAAGATAGAAAATAGATAAAACATACCAGGTATAATAGAGGGAGCTATGTGCAAAAACACTCGTGGTATGGTGAGTGCGGCACGCGGTATGAAATCTGGAAATGTCGTCAGGGTGGGCACCTAGTGAGAAATAAAAATATTTTTTAGTTAAAAATGCCCTTAACAAAATGAATAAAAGCAAATAAAATATATTTTTTATTTATCCACAACGAGGAAGCTCTTGGCCTGTATCTCACCTGATGGTAAGTGACGATCAGGCCGAAGGTGGAAGCGAAATTGTGTACACATTAGTAAAAATTGACCATACATTATTTGTACCTACACTATTTTTTCAAACAAATACTCATAGAATATCTTGTCCACTTAAATTTTCTTCAAAATGTAATTACAATATCAAGTTCGTTCGTTCGTTTTAGCCAAATGACGTCCACTGCTGGACAAAGGCCTCCCCCAAGGTTTTCCACAATGAACGGTTCGGCGCTGCCCGCATCCAGGCACCTCCCGCGACCTTTACCAGATCGTCGGTCCTCCTAGTACCAGGCCTGCCCACGCTACGTTACTACCAAGTAAGAACAAAAATTAATACAATTTTACTGAAACTACTTGTAACAAAAATGATAATCTTACTTTGTCGTCCGGTATGACGAGTAAAGGCCCATGAATAGAACAATACTCGTAGACGAAATCGGCGCATTTTTCACAAACTACAAATAAACAAAAAGAAATAATAATTGATAATTTCGTGGCTATCACCTAAATTGTAACGTCGAGTAAACAAGCAAGTCTTTCTTCTTAATGTTTTACATAAATTTTATGTACTACACACACAGGAATCATAGGCTAAATAATGGCTTAAAAATCTCATAGGTCATCGTACTTTGAAGACAAATAAAGCGCTGGATTGAAACATACAGGGAATATGGATGAGTACTACCTAAAATCTTTAGTAGACATTGCGTTGTTTTTTTAGGTACAGTCATTGACATGCATACTTACAGACATATTCATCAAGATTGGGTTCTTCTACTTCACTGTAGCTTATACGCGGTATACACCGCAAGCTACGGCGTTTCATGGTTCAAAATAATCAACAACAAGATGTTTTTCTAATCTTCACGTCTTCACATACTGAGAAAACTTTTTTACAACTTTCCCGCTAAAACAATATTTTTTCTATCAATACCACCGACCAATCAGAGCTACGCACATGGTGTACCAACATAAGGAAAGTAAATGTCAATTAGGGTAGTGCTGGTTGCGCTATTTTTCATCGTATCACAATCGTAATGTCTAAATTATCACCTATCCCATACAAAAACCATTCGAGAACAAACTTTAAATTAAAAAAAAAACAAGAAAATGGCGAAAAAGCTGTCAAACGATTGTTTGTAAAATGAATTCTCTAAATTGTAAACCCAGGCTATAATTTATACAGTTTGTAATTTATTAGTAATACTTAGAATATGAAAATGTATAGTATTACAAAAAAAATACAAATTTTACATCAACCAAAACGTTTTAGATGAAGTCAATTCATATCTACTGAGATGTGCGATTTTAAGTGAATGTTTTGTATGAAAAGTTCAATAAAATGCGGTGCAGCGTTCAAAATTGCTCCAATGACACGAGGCGGAAGACAAAAACTAATGGACTCACGTTCCATGTGTAAGTAAAAAAAGTTTTCTACCAGATGTTATCAACAATCATTTCGAAGTCTGAAATCTTGTTATTTCGCGGGCAGCATTATAAAAACGTGACGTATCATACTAAAATAACTTACCTCGTATCCTGAGTTAGTTAAATAGCAGAGAAATAAAGACATAAAATTAGGAGAAACCATCCAAATATACCAAAACAAATGTTGTCAAGAAGGTTTCATGTCTTGTTGAT
Organism: Ostrinia furnacalis; assembly: GCF_004193835.3. Classification (NCBI taxonomy): domain Eukaryota; kingdom Metazoa; phylum Arthropoda; class Insecta; order Lepidoptera; family Crambidae; genus Ostrinia; species Ostrinia furnacalis. The sequence continues at coordinate 578,266 of NW_021130436.1, read as the reverse complement.
TGTCTTATTAAATAAGTAAAATAAATAACTTTCTTCAGGTTCCCTCGCGAGCCACAGCTGCGTCATGCCTGGATCGAAGCCCTCGGCATGTCAGAGTGGGAGCCGAAAGACAGAAGCACTGTGTGCTCCGAACACTTTCGAAACAGCGACTTCTATGAGACCAAATGTGGGCTCCGGAGGATAAAGAACGGAGCTGTGCCAGTCCTGGGCCTTGTGAGTTTGTATCCATGATAAAATTGATTACATGTTTATTGTAAAGTTATAAATATAAATAGTGTTAAAATGTAAATTTTCAATGTCACAACAAACATTTTTATGTTTAGTGACATAAGAAATGTTAGATTTTATAGCCTAACTTGTAGGTAGTTAAATTAAATAAATGAATAAATTGTTGGGGAATAGGCTCAGTCAATCCCAACTAATATTATAAATGCGAAAGTAACTCTGTCTGTCTGTCTGTTACGCTTTCCCGCTTAAACCTCGCAACCGATTTTGATGAAATTTGGCATAGAGATAGTTTGAGTCCCGAGAAAGAACATAGGATAGTTTTTATCCCGGTTTTTGAAACAGAGACGCGCGCGATAAAGTTTTTCTGTGACAGACAAAATTCCACGCGGGCGAAGCCGCGGGCGGAAAGCTAGTTCCCTCTATATTATACACCAAAATAATGTTTACTGAAATGTTTATAATTAACTATAATACTGAAAAATTACATTTCTTGATGTTTCTCCATACAAAATGACATTTTTGAATGGGTCAAAAACCTGCTATTATTTTGGTTAGGTCTTCATTTGTTTTCACTAATGTATTCATTGCCTAATGAGAATTATGTGAGATAATTATAAAAATTATAATTGAGTAATATTTCATTCCTTTTTACAGGGATCCGATGATTTGGATGCTCCTGCATCGTTACGAGTAAGTACCTTTAAGCTGGTATAGTCTGGTCTGTGAGCAAGCTTTAGATTCACATTTTTATTGAAACTTGATAATAATATACAAAGTTGATTGTTTTATGAAATTTCAATAATGATTTTTGATGTGCAATAACATATTCTTCTTAATTCCTATACTACTGGTATCCATTTGCCTAAGAAATAATACAAGAGAATAAAAAACTTAAAAAGTATTACACATTTTATTGTGTTTACCAATTTATTATAATTATCCTCAACAGGTGTGCAGAATTTGTTTATCCATGGGTGTGAAAATGTATGACATGTTTGATTACCAACTGGGCGAGATCTACCAACAACTGACTGACACTGAAGTAAGTATAATGAGTAATTTTTTTCATGAAATTTGACTTCATAAAATCTTCTTCATTTGTCCACTAAACTCTAAGCTCTACCATGTACGTACATGAATAAGGTATGATGGTGTAAATCAAAGTCCCCCAAACATAGGGTTACCATATTTTAGGATTTGTCCTGAGATTTCAGGATTTTTGGACTCTTCTCAGGATTGCGGCCGGATTTTGCAAATCTAAGGAAAATTTAGGATTTTAGAATTTCTATTGAAATAGGCAACATTGCCTACATTTTGAAGATCTCTTTAATAAAAAGTTAAACAAACTAAAAAAATCTCCCTAATTTAAGTAATTTTGCAGAATTAAAATCAACACTAATTTATCCCTTGTAATCTGTAGTGTATAAAAAAAATAAAAATGCGACTTTTTAAAATTGCTCAATACGTTTTAGAGAAAATTCTCAAACTGCAACAAAATCTCAGGCTTTTTCAATGAAAATCAGGCCTTTTCTTCCCACTTTTGCTTTTTTCATTTTCACTCAATTAAACACCATTTTCACTCAATTAAACACCATCATAAGCCTCCAATTTTTCGTCGGCCGATAGTTTAAGTCGGGCAGTTGATCAGTATGGGCATGTATGGAAGTGCGCACATTACACCGATTTGGTATCGGCCGATTCTTCATACAAATTAGAATCGGGCCTAACTATCGGCCAACTTAAAATCGGTGGTCTGCGTCTAGGCTAAAACCACACACACACACACACTGACAAAATTTAGCGGTGATTAGCGGTGAGGTGCGCTGAATTTTGTCAGTGTGTGCGTGCGCGCCGCATACGTATTGGCGCGCTCACATACAAACCGCGCTCGGGCGTTTCTATGAAGATGACCTACTCATTTGTATTTACTCTGCTAAAACTTACTGATATATCCATCTCTCTCTATCCCCAGTGGAGCGACAAAGACGAGCTGCCGCAGAAGCTATGCTGGGAGTGTGCAGCCAGACTGGCATCGTGTGCCAAGATGAGAAGCAGAGCTCTCAGGAGTCATAAGCTGATGATGGACGTGTTAAATTCCACATCCCCTGTAAGTATAATCGCTTTTAAGGTCATAAGCACACTTCATCATCATCATTGCAGCCACAGGACGTCCACTGCTGAACATAGGCCTCCCCCAATGATTTCCATAGTGACTGGTTAGTAGCGGCCTGCATCCAGCGCCTTCCTGCTACCTTTGTCAGGTCGTCGGCTTATGACTCGGAAACGTGGCCCCTCACTATAGGCCTTATACAGAAGCTCAAAGTTGCACAGCGTGCTATGGAGAGGGCTATGCTCGGTGTTTCTATACGAGATCGAATCAGAAATGAGGAGATCCGTAAACGAAATAAAGCCGCTGACATAGCCCGACGGATTAGCAAGCTGAAGTGGCAGTGGGCAGGGCACATAGTACGCAGAAGCACACTTATCGACTCGGAAAGGGACCGTCACCGTATCGCCATTCGCCTTTAAAATAAAACTAATTTTATTTCTGCAAGTAGGCTTTTAAAAAGCACTTACACGTCCCAGTATTAACCCTACCACTGCTTCGGGACAATAAATGGGCCAGTCATCTTAGCCTTACCGTCAATAGGCATCAACCTAACGTAAGCGGATCGGCAGTGCTGGTACGTCGAATCGGCTACAGCTTGCCGGCCACAGATGTGTAATATTTCCGAGTTGATAAGTGTGCTTCGAACTTTATTCTGTGTATTTGAAGGTTAGATTATCTGATCATTTTATGGCGTATCCACATGCCAATAGTGTAGACAACACTGTAAGTGTAGACACCCACATTCTGTGGTATCATCAGCTCAACTAGTCTCCACATCAAGAGCGTAAATAATACTATTTTAAAACTGCTTTATTTCAAACCAAATATGCTGCATTTGATTTTTACATGTGACCTTTCAGCTTCATTTAATCATAATAAAAAATCATGTTTTCTACACTAAGGCTGGGTTGCACCATCCTACTTTAACTTTGACAAACGTCAAAAATCTGTCAAACTCTATACAAAAAACACCGGTTATCGTCAAAGTTTCGGTCAAAGTTAGGTGGTGCAACTCAGCCTTAATAAATACCAATCACTAAAACTAGAGTTATTATTATATAGCCCGACCAGGAACATAAAAACCTTCGCCATGTTGCGAAACTAATGATACTATAGCCTGACCAGGAACATAAAAACCCTGGCATAGAGGCGCTTCAATTGCATTTGATAGTGCAACACTGGGTACAGTCGTACCTGCATTAAATTAATAGGCTAACTTTATGTATCAGGATTCAGGATTATAGGCTTATTTAATATTTTCATAAATTAACAAAAACGTATTATATTATAGGTAAACTGGTTTAAATAAATTAAATGAAACCATCAATCGAGCAAGTAGGATTTTATTATTATTCATCAATAATCAAATTCTGAACTTAAATATTCAACTACAATGTCTGCTCATGAACGCTTCAAGCTCGGTACTTCTTTCCCAATTCCATAAAATTCAATACTTACAAAGTGACAAAAAAACTTTAAAATAGGTAGTTGAAACAAACCACAGCTAATTTTCATAGTTGACTGTACTATACGATAAACATGTCAGTCAATTTGACAACCTTTGTCGGAAACATTATTCAATGAAAATATTGTCCGAACCCTTAGTATTTCTCTTCGACAAATACTTTAACACATTGTGAACCACTTTTCTTTCACGACTATATAAAGATTTTAGCAATTTAATTCACAAAATCAATTGCGCGCATTTAAAATAAAGTTTGTTTACACTTTGACAGCAATAGACTGATATGCAAGGTGACATGTCAATGAAGTTTTCAGTTACTGTTGCCATTAAAAGAAATTAGTACCATTGATTTTCCGCAACATGGCGAGGGTTTTTATGTTCCTGGTCAGGCTATAATTTCTTTTAATGGCAACAGTAACTGAAAACTTCATTGACATGTCACCTTGCATGTTAGTCTATTGCTGTCAAAGTGTAAACAAACTTTATTTTAAATGTGCGCAATTGATTTTGTGAATTAAATTGCTAAAATATTTTTATAGTCGTGAAAGAAAAGTGGTTCACAATGTGTTAAAGTATTTGTCGAAGAGAAATACTAAGGGTTCGGCAATATTTTCATTGAATAATGTTTCCGACAAAGGTTGTCAAATTGACTGACATGTTTATCGTATAGTACAGTCCACTATGAAAATTAGCTGTGGTTTGTTTCAACTATCTATTTTAAACACAGGTACGACTGTACTCAGTGTTGCACTATCAAATGCAATGAGGGCTATCGTTTTTATACTTAACAGTTGGCACCCCTGGCGATTGACAGGACCTTACTCTACAGTGGCGCCATCTTGATGAGTGCAATTGCGATAGTCCTCCTACCACTTTAGCGCTCACCGGTTGGTGCCACTGTCTTCGCTACTAGCAAGTGACAGGACCTTACTCTACAGTGGCGCTAACTGGTGAGCGCTAAAACGATAGCCCTCATTGACGCGCCTCTATGCCAGGGTTTTTATGTTCCTGATCAGGCTATACATGGAGTAATAAAGAATTTGAATTTGTATTACATTTCAGATCACAGTGAAAGACGTGAAGTCAATAAGCCGGTCAACCTACGAACTGCAGTCTAGTCTCATACAAAAAGTGTATGAGCCTAACGAGTGCGACATGTATTGGCAAGAGACATGCGAGCCGAGTTTGCCTGTATTCTTGGCTGAAGAGAAGGAAGAAAATATTAAGGTGAGAGCTAGACTAGTCGCTGCGATTAGTCGCTTCGACTAGTCGCAAAAGACTGCGACTAATCGCTGTCAAAGGAGGGAATAAAAAGTGACAGCCAGAATATTCTCTGCAAATATCTGGAATAGACTACGATTAGTCGCAAAAACTGCGACTAATTAGTATTAGAGGAAGGTTGTAAAAGTGAGAGCCAGATTAGTCGCTGTAACACTCTTCAATACGCTACGACTAATCGTAAAACGGTGCGACTAATCACTATTAGAAGAAATAATAGTGAGAGCCAGACTAGTCGCTGCGACTATTCGCAACGGACTGCGACTAATCGCCATAGGTTCTAGGTGACGTCTGTTAGTTCAAAGAGTCTCATACAAAAAGTGTATGAGCCTAACGAATGCGACATGTATTGGCAAGAGACGTGTGAGCCGAGTTTACCCGTATTCTTGGGAGGGGAGAAAGAAGAAGAGGGGGATATAAAGGTGAGAGCTAGACTAGTTGCTGCGATTAGTCGCAGTATCGTGCGACTAATCGCAACTAATTGTTGTTAAAGGAGAAATAAAAAGTGAGCCAGACTAGTCGCTAAAGACTGCGACTAATCGCTGTTAGAAGAGAGAATACTGTGAGAGCTAGACTAGTCGCTGCAATTACCCGTAATATGTTACGACTTGTCGCAAAAGGCTGCGAATAATCAGTATTAGAGGAAAGAATAGAGCCAAACTAGTCGCTTCGACTAGTCGCAAAAGACTGCGACTAATCGCTGTCAAAGGAGGGAATAAAAAGTGACAGCCAGAATATTCTCTGCAAATATCTGGAATAGACTACGATTAGTCGCAAAAACTGCGACTAATTAGTATTAGAGGAAGGTTGTAAAGGTGAGAGCCAGATTAGGCGCTGTAACACTCTTCAATACGCTACGACTAATCGTAAAACGGTGCGACTAATCACTATTAGAAGAAATAATAGTGAGAGCCAGACTAGTCGCTGCGACTATTCGCAACGGACTGCGACTAATCGCCATAGGTTCTAGGTGACGTCTGTTAGTTCAAAGAGTCTCATACAAAAGGTGTATGAGCCTAACGAGTGCGACATGTATTGGCAAGAGACGTGTGAGCCGAGTTTACCCGTATTCTTGGCTGAAGAGAAGGAGGAAAATATTAAGGTAAGACCTAGACTAGTCACTGCGATTAGTCGCACGATATTGCGACTAATCGCAACTAATTGTTGTTAAAGGAGAAATAAAAAGTGACTAGTAGCCAGACTAGTCGCTAAAAACTAAGACTAATCGCTGTTAGAAGAGAATACTGTGAGAGCTAGACTAGTCGCTGCAATTACCCGTAATATGTTACAACTTGTCGCAAAAGGCTGCAAATAATTGATCTTAAAGGAAGGAATAAAAAGTGAGCCAGACTATCAGCAGTAGGTTACGACTAGTCGCTAAAGACTACGACTAATCGCTTATTGATCGTGCCTGGATGTGGGCAGCGCAGGGCCGTTCGTTGTCGAAACCCTTGGGGGAGACCTTTGTCCAGTGGACATCATTTGCCAATGCAGGTCGTCGGTCCATCGAGTGTTTTCGTACAATTAAACCTGTTCTATTTGCCCTAAGGCGGAGTCCCCAGTTGGATGCGCCGCAAGCCCGCTGCCCGAGCTGCCTCCAAGCGTCCAAGTTAAAGACGAAAGCACAGAAATATACTTCGACGAGTTTAACGACAATACTGACCAGTTTCAAGGTGAGTAAAACGATTGAAACTAAGGCTGAGTTGTACCACCTTATTTTAACCGTAACTATAACCATAACCGGTGATTTTTTGTATGGATTTTGACTTGCTTTTGAAGTTATTAAAGTTAGATAATGCGACCCAGTCTTATACAACAAATAATATACAATAAATTGAATAAGCTCTGAAAATACTGGACCGATTCGAAAAAATATTTCACCATTATAATCCTATGTTATTCTTGATAGGCGATAGAATATTTTCAAAGAGTTAGGGATCCGTATGAGAACTTCGTTAATGTAAATAAATAACTTGGGTATTTTAATAGTGACACCTTTAAAATAATAGTGACACCTTTAAAATAACAGTGACACCTTTAAAATAATACTTTTCAGATCATTTCAACGAATCGGACGACAACGTGAAACTTAGTGAAGTAGCCGAAAAGCCTAAAGTAAAGAAGAAAAAAGTCAAAATAGAAAAAGAAAAGAAACCAAAAGAACGGAAGAAAAANGCGACTAATTTTAGTATTAGAGGAAGGTTGTAAAGGTGAGAGCCAGATTAGTCGCTGTAACACTCTTCAATACGCTACGACTAATCGTAAAACGGTGCGACTAATCACTATTAGAAGAAATAATAGTGAGAGCCAGACTAGTCGCTGCGACTATTCGCAACGGACTGCGACTAATCGCCATAGGTTCTAGGTGACGTCTGTTAGTTCAAAGAGTCTCATACAAAAAGTGTATGAGCCTAACGAATGCGACATGTATTGGCAAGAGACGTGTGAGCCGAGTTTACCCGTATTCTTGGGAGGGGAGAAAGAAGAAGAGGGGGATATAAAGGTGAGAGCTAGACTAGTCGCTGCGATTAGTCGCACGATACTGCGACTAATCGCAACTAATTGTTGTTAAAGGAGAAATAAAAAGTGACTAGTAGCCAGACTAGTCGCTAAAAACTAAGACTAATCGTTGTTAGAAGAGAGAATACTGTGAGAGCTAGACTAGTCGCTGCAATTACCCGTAATATGTTACGACTTGTCGCAAAAGGCTGCGACTAATCAGTATTAGAGGAAAGAATAGTGAGAGCCAGACTAGTCGCTGCGACTAATCGCCATAGGTTCTAGGTGACGTCTGTTAGTTCAAAGAGTCTCATACAAAAGGTGTATGAGCCTAACGAGTGCGACATGTATTGGCAAGAAACGTGTGAGCCAAGTTTGCCTGTATTCTTAGCCGAAGAGAAGGAGGAAAATATTAAGGTAAGAGCTAGACTAGTCGCTGCGATTAGTCGCAGAAGACTGCGACTAATCGCTGTCAAAGGAGGGAATAAAGTGAGAGAGAGTAAAGTGTTATTTACGTAACAACTTCAACGACAACAAATCGCTGAGTTGCGATCCTATCGAGTAATCGTTCTATCGATATGACCCTTGTGAATACGGATTGTTAGCGACGCGATTAGCAAGAACCTTTATCGTGTTAGCTATTAAGACTCCTTGATTTAGAATGAACCTTTATGGTGTTAGCAATTAGTGACTCCTAGATTTAAAAATAAAATATTGGATTGACATGTGAGCTGTCTTAGGTTCATTGAACTTTTGTCATGGTTTTTGCATTGTAAAACAATGGTTTAATTTAAAATACAGTCCATTTTGAAGAAACGGCATTTCATTTAACTGCAAGACATCCACCGCCAACACGGATTTAGATCTGTTTTTCAATGGGACAACTTCTAAACGTCAACGAGATTTTGACTGTGTCAAAATACGTGAATTAGGCCACTGGTCGCAATAGTCTGCGACTAAGATTAGTCACAAGAGGGAGAGCCAGATTAGTTGCTGCGACTATCCGCGATGGGCTGCGATTACGTTGACGCATGGTGGTTCAAAATAAATGTAGTTTGCTACACTGCGACTAATCGCAAAACACTACGATTAATCGCAAAACTCTGCGACTAATCGCAGCTAGCTGTATGTGGCGTCTAGACTTGTGGTTCAAGACTGTTAGTTTGCGACACTGCGATTAGTCGCAAAATTCTACGACTAATCGCAGTTAGTGTCTGTCTCACATAGCGTCCCTTTGTCCCAGGCGGAGTCCCCGGTTGGATGCGCCGCAAGCCCGCTGCCCGAGCTGCCTCCAAGCGTGCAAGTTAAAGACGAAAGCACAGAAATATACTTCGACGAGTTTAATGATAACACCGACCAGTTTCAAGGTGAGTATTCTACTATAGTCGCCGAGCACGTAGAATTTTGTCCAATGACCCCAAGCTAAGCTCGCAAACTCACTGCGGGCGCCCGTCGCACAGTCGCGACAGCAATATAATTACGCGCGAGCGATAAGGATGGGCAGCTTGGGGTCATTGGACAAAATTCTACGTGCTCGGCGACCGGGCTTTACAAATCATGTTGTTCACACTAGGGATGTTATGGATATACAAATAAATTATACCAGCTTCGAATATGGTTACGGATATTTATTTATTTCGGATACTCTTCCGAAAGTTTCGGTTATGGTTACGAATATCCATAACATCCCTGGTTGACACACACTCAGCTGATGTCAGCTGATCTCTCGTCATTCGTAGAAATAGGGATGTTTCCTGGGTAAAAAAGCAAGTTTTATTTTGTTTTATTTTATTTTATTTGTTTAACAATTTTATTAGTCCGTCAGTTAACTTATCAAAAAATACTCGACACGTATTTTAAATTTTTTCAAACTAATGAAAATTTAATGAGAAAGCGCGCCAAAGTTCAATAGAAGAGGCCCGTGTCGTCAATGAGTGCTTAAAACTGCAGCACCTTGTGACGTCGCGCGGAACTTCAACGCACCATAACTTTGTAATTATTTATTTGATTGACGATTTAAAATATACGTGTCCAATATTTTTTGATATTAAAATTGACGGACTAAAAAATTTTTTTAGGAAACTAGCGTATTGTATGCTGATCTTTTTAAATGAAGTACATAGTTAAAAGTCGTCGTTATAGTTTTTATCTTAACTTCATGAAACAAGCAATTTAAATAACATTTTCAGATGATGTCATTGTATTTGTAAATATTTGTATTTGTATTAGATCATTTCAACGAATCGGATGACAACGTGAAACTTAGTGAAGTTGCCGAAAAGCCTAAAGTGAAGAAGAAAAAAGTCAAAATAGAAAAAGAAAAGAAACCGAAAGAACGGAAGAAAAAAGACGACGAGGAAAACCCGGTGGAAACTATGGACAAGTTAGTATGTTTGTTAATAAAAGCACAGAATAATAATAAGTACTACGTACAGAAGTTTTACTTCGCGAAGGTATTTAAAAAAATGTATGCTCAATGTCATTAACAATATGGTGTAATTTAGCCTGTCTCAAGAGTCAAGCACCATTTTGTTGACAAACGTCAGTGATCGGCACTGCGCCGAAGCTATAGGGCTGACTTCGGTAAAATGATGTGACGTGAGGTGCCAAACTGCGGAAAATGGCGGAGGAAATACAAATTATCATGAATAATATTAACTACTTATTTACCTCTCAGTGTCTTGAGGCAACTTAAAAAAATACATTCTGTGTTTTTATTATTATTTAGGCAGTTAAATACTGCACAGTATTTAGTACACCATTTTCTTTATTTTCTTCCATCATATACAAGAATACGCGTGCGTAAGTCATTGTTAGCTCGTATGTGAGTCCTTGTCGAATAGTATCCTGTAGGTGGGCCATCGTGCGTGTTTTGTTTTCGATGTAAACTCGCGGAGATGAACAGGCCTGATAAAAGTTACAAATTACTTATAACATAGGAAAAAGTCTTCAATTCAAATTCAAATTATTTATTTGCAATAAATAGGGTTTACAAAAAGGTGTTTCAAAGAGATAAATGTTGCTTTCACCTATTTAACTATGATAACACAGCATGCAAATTTTCGTCTTAAAACGACTTTTTATAAATTACAATAAGTTTTCAATTAGATAATACAATATTATTAATTTAACGATTACCACTCATATGACAGCATGACCCTAAGTTGGGGTCCTTTTGCGTTAAAAAATATATGAAATGTTTTAATCTTTAAAATATTATTTCTGAATCTTGTGGCTCATACTTGTCTCAATTTATTTATAAAATGAAAAGTTGTGGCCTCTAAAACAAATATTATTAAATTAAATTCTGGGCACCTTCCCCTAATGCACCGATTTGAATGTTTTTTATAAAGCCTTGTTTTTTATTCTTAATTGAGGTTTAATTTAAATAAAGAAGTAGTTTAGTATTATTTTATTTATTTAACTTATCTAATATTTTAATAAAGTGTACATAATTTTGATTTGCATTTACAAATTACTAATATTCTTTTAAACCAAATATAATGTAGGGTAATCAAATATGGTTTATAGAAAAAACTGATTTCGAACAATTCTTCTTACAAGATGGCTTTTTCATAGGCAAAGAGCTATATTATTTTATTTTATACTTATACAGTATCTAAATATGTATTTTGTTGTATTTCAGATACAAAACATCAGACGTAAAAAGGAGAAAGACAGTCGATGGGCCGGACGAATCTCTATTCAACATCAGCACTCTCACTTATGAAGAACAGATAGCTGAAATACAAAAAAGACAGGTATAATATAGGTTTTTTGATTTTAATAGGATTTTCAATTCACCCCAAAAAAAAAGTTGACAAACTGAAAAAGTTGACGAGAGTATCTTCCGCCACTTATACTGGAACCTATGAAACCCTTGAAAAAAAGGCTGACAATAGTGACTGAGTTTCTTGCGCTGCTTCTTCTCAGCACTGGTCCATTTATTGTCCCGAAGCAGTGGTAGGGTTAATAGAAGTAGACGTGTAGAAGTGCTTTTCAACCGACTTCAAAAAAGGAGGAGGTTCTCAATTCGACCCGTATGTTCTTTTTTTCTATGTTTGTTACGCGATAACTCCGTCAATTATGAACCGATTTGAACAAATCTTTTTTCGGCGTATAGGTAATACCTCAAGGGTGGTCCCATTTAAATTTAATAATAAAAAAACGACCCCCAACGGTGGAAAATTGGGGATGAACTTTTTTATACGCAATATCTCCGCCGATTATGAACCAATTTGAACGATTATTTTTTTGTTGAATAGGTATTATCAAAATTTTTTAATTTTTAGTTTTTTTTTGTGTTCACGCATTTGAAGTCCGTTATATTTTTTTTTAAGTTATTAAAAGCCTACTCGCAAACATAAATTAGTTTTATGAGTTTGTTTATGAGTGGCAGAGCAAGCTATGGGACGTGTATAAGTGCCCTGGATAGGGCCTATGTACTGAATAAACTACACTGGTCATCATAAAAATATTACCATTTAAAAGCCTAGTTCTAAACTTCATTTCATTAAAGGAAATGTTTTTACCCCAAAAATGTGTCTTTAGAAGAATCCAGAGTCACTTCTTCAAAAAATAGGTAGTTACGCTTGAGCCAACTTTTATGGCTATAAAACTGTTAAGTTGGGATTAATCGCTATCCATCTGTTAAAGAGGACACGTGAGATCATTATTTGGTTTTATAACCATAAAAATTGGTCAAATTGATCCCAGAGGTGAGCCCAAAGTGAGATCTTTTTTCAAGTTTTTCAAGTCACATTTATTGTAGGTATATGTTAATCGTTTATTAAGAAATTAAATGTGTTTTTCTTTAAGGATATTTATTGGGCTTTCAAATAACACCAATATTGTTGGGGCACCATGATTGTGTCAGTAGAAACGAGTTTTCCTGTAAAACGTAGGTGGGCCGATTTTTGTGATGACCAGTGTATTTGGATTTGAAAAAGTTTTATCGATCTTAGTTTTGATAGAATCGAAATATTTTAGGCTGCATTTGAACTATCGATGAATAAATCGATACACCATCGATTATGCGGCAACACTAATCGATTATTTGGACTTATCTACAGGAGAGCACAGCATACAAGACGGCGCCGTACAAATGCGTCATCTGCTTCAGAGGATTCCTAGTTGCTGAAAGGTATAACGCGCACGCAGTCAGACATAGCGAGGTCAGTGAATAGGCTAGCTTCCTAAAAAATTTTTTTTAGTCCGTCATGTTTAAAAATATTGGACACATATATTTTTATTTGTCAATCTAACAAATAATTACATAGTTATGGTGCGTTGAAGTCCCGCGCGACGTCACAACGTGCGGCACTTTTATGCACGCATTGACGTCACGGGCCTCTTCTTTTGAACTTTGGCGCGCTTTATTTCTTTAAATTTTCATTAGTTTGAAAAAGTGAAAAATACGTGTAGAGTATTTTTTGATAAGTTAACTGACGGACTACTTAACGGACGGACTTGCTTTTTGACCCAGGAAACATCCCTATTCTAAAGTCAACGTATTAAGGCTGGGTTCACCATCTTGCTTTAACTTTAACATACGTCAAAAATCGTATAGGCGTCATGGTCCAATTCGCAGTTAGTCCAAACGTGAAAAATTTACAAATTCGCGATTAGCCCAATTCGCGATTGGTCTAATTCGCTATTGGTACATTTCACGACCTGTCCAATGAGGGCTATCGTTTTAGCGCTCACCAGTTAGCGCCACTGTAGAGTAAGGTCCTGTCACTTGCTAGTAGCGAAGACAGTGGCACCAACTGCTGAGCGCTAAAGTGATAGGAGGACTATCGCATTTGCACTCATCAAGATGGCGCCACTGTAGAGTAAGGTCGTGTCAATCGCCAGGGGTGCCAACTGTTAAGTATAAAAACGATAGCCCTCATTCGCTATTGGTCCAATTCGTAATTGGTCCAAAATAAAAGGATATCCAAAATGAAAAAATAAGGTGGTTATTCAACTTTACTACTATTGCAGAAAAAAGCGAATTGGTCCAATTACGAATTGGACCAATAGCGAATTGGACCAATCGCCAATTGGACCAATCGCGAATTTGTAAATTTTAAAAATCTGTCAATCTCCATACATTAATTATTTATTTAAAAAAGCACCGGTTATCGTCATAGTCACCGTTAATGTTAGGTGGTGCAACTCAGCCTAATTGTCTATAGCTGTTGCAGGGCTTCCCAAACCTTTGGGAACTTGCCAATTTTTGCAACGACCATGATCAATTTTTATTATAAAATAAGAACATAATCCAATGAAAAATAAAACGGGATATATGTAGTGCATTGCCACTTCAGCTTGCTAATCCGTCGGGTTTTTGATTGCCTCATGACGATTTTGGGATAATACCGCGAGATTCTTTACTGAGCCCCGATTACGGTAACTTTTAACGTCTACAATCCAGACACGCTTCATCGATTCTGCGATACGATTGGTCAAAACAGCTGACGTACGCTGTTGAACGACCAATCGTATCGCAGAATCGAGCAGCGTGTCTGGATTGTTGACGTTAAAAGTTACCGTAATCGGGGCTCTGTCATCTGTATCTGTCGGCCGTTTGGTATAGTCGTTCTAAAACTGAGTACTATTCCGAGAGGTCCCGGGTTTGATTCCCGGCCGGGCAGAAATTGAAGTGATGATGAATTTTAATTTCAGTGACGGGTCTGGGTGTTACTATAATATGTAATATGTATGTATTTCGACATCACATACCGATAGTCCTCTCGACATTCTCTATCGACAGTTTAGCATCTCTAGGTCACGCTCCTAAATTAGAATTTATCTCATAATTACTTATTTAACCCTTTATCAGTTGTGGGAATATAGTTCCCACCATAATACCGATTCTACTAGGGACCGGAATTCGTTGCCTGCTGCTGTCTTTCCCGAAGACTATAATCCGGACCTTTTCAAAGCGAGAGTGAATAGGCACTTACAGGGCAAGCTATGCACCATCCTAGTTTGCATCCCACTTAACACCAGGCGCGATTGCGGTGAAATACTTACCACCAATTAACTTTATTCCCTTGTCTTAAGGTACAAAAACAATGAAAGGTTAAAGGCTTAATTAATTAACCATTAATTTGTTTAACAGCAATGCGGCGCGTACGAGTGTTTCATATGCAAGACTCGCCTGAAGACCAGTCGCGCTCTAAGGAAGCATCTCACAGCACAACACACAGAGAAGTTTAGTTGCAAAGGATGTCCCTTCGTCACTAGAAACAGGTACCGTATTATCACCAATGATGATGATAATCACAACTACCATCATCGTCATAGGGACTTAAAGCCCGGTCTGCGAGCACGTAGAATTTTGTCCAATGACCCCAAGCTACCCATCATTATCGCTCGCGCGTAATTATATTGCTGTCGCGACTGTGCGACGGGCGCCCGCAGTGAGTGTGCGAGCACGACAGCAACATAATTACGCGCGAGCGATAAGGATGGGTAGCTTGGGGTCATTGGACAAAATTCTACGTGCTCGCAGACCGGGCTTTAGACACAGTCTCGCCTGAAGACCAGTCGCGCTCTAAGGAACCATCTCACAGCGCAACACACAGAAAAGTTCAGCTGTAAGGGATGCCCCTTCGTCACTAGAAACAGGTATTGTCACAAATGATGATGATGATGATCACCACTACCATCATCATCATAGGGCTTTAGAACTTGACGTGGCTACCACATCGTCACCAGGATTAGATCACCATCTGATGATGATGATTCATCACCATTATCATCATCATCACGCCCTTAGACGTAGGAAATAGATACAGTGTTGCTTGGAGACTGGCTGTACCCTTAAGAAGTATCTTTCATCATTAGCGTCATCATCATCATCCTAATTTGCTTTTCGTCACTAGAAACAGGTATCTTCACCAGTGATCTTGATAACTGTCATCTTTTGTAGTTATTTTAGGTACTGTTTTCGAATGATACTGTGAAACAGTATAATAAAATTTGTTTCTTTTCAGAGGTGTAGCGAGGGAGCATGAAAAATGGCACGCGGGCGCGCGCTACCAATGTCCTCACTGCCCCAGCGAGTTCGAGTAAGTATATAAAAAACTCGTATTATCCTAGGGCCGCACACATCGGGATAACCCGAAGATTCGCGCTATTGTGATGTTCGTAGCCAAGGTTCGCGTATACAGGGTGGAATTTTGTAATGCCACCTGGAGGGAAAGTACTCTTAATACTGTAGATAGAAAAATTTACTCAAAGAAAACATTCCTTTATTTTTTAAAAGAAATAGAACTGCATTCAACGATTTCTGATTTTTTTCGAAAATTCACTACTATACCATAAAATTTTCTGTAAATAATTTAAATAATGTAAGATTTTATGGCTTTCCTTTCATTTGATTTATCAAGTTTGTTAGAGAGATTTCATCCTTATACTTCACCCTAACGATCGATGCAATAAAATACAGTTAGTTGGCTCGATTCCTGGGTATGGCAAGCAAATTTTTGAAAATATTTGAATGCAGTTCTATTTCTTTTAGAAAATAAAGGAATGTTTTCTTTGAGTAAAATTCTCTATCTACGGTATTAAGAGTACTTTCCCTCCAGGTGGCATTACAAAATTCCACCCTGTATATCGGTGCCTTTTGCATAGTCGCAAGTCTTGTATCAATGTCATCACGATGTGTGTGACCCAGCGTTTACAAAATAACACTCAAAACTAAATCTCAGTTGACTATCCTGTAATAGGTCTAAAATTCTAAATATTGAAATTCAACCAGTCAAAAGACTTGATCTATGCTTGAAATTGAATTGAGTTTTTGAGTCCAAAATAAGATGACAATTCTGAAAGATTACATCATAAAGTTATGCATAATCTCATACTTTATTGACGAGTCCCACCCATTTAGTAAAGTGCTACTCATATTTGTTCTGGCGTTTACTACACGCATTTAAAAATATAACCCTTCTTTTGACGCCGTCGGGTAAGAAAAACGGTCGTGCTCCTGCAGACATGATGGAACTACGCTATACACCACTAAATTTTAATCACCGAAAAAAAAAATTCTGGGTAATGAGTTATTGATACTGATCCCATTTGTGCAAAAAAAAGAGTTAAATAAAGTGACTCAAAATATCCTCCTAAAATTGGTAATTTATTGACACACGCGTCGCTAGCACTATTTAAGTACGATAATGTAACACTTATTAGAATTAAAAATGGTCTAAGTTAGCTAAGTATGTAATAATAACACTGGAAGCGTGGTCGAGGCGTGAGCGAGACAGACAGATCGATGCAACGTGCGAGCGCGTACGACTACTCTAGCGAGCAGCGGAGTGACCCAGCTGTGACGCGTAAAATACGGACTAACGAAAATTTAATTAAAAAATTAACTTCATGAAAACCATTTCTTTTGCTTTCAATATTCCACACGTTTCTAAATAACCTGTTAAAATTTTTTTCGGTGATAAAAATTTAGTGGTGTATATTAAAACATTTTTGTTTACAGCAAACTAACAACCTACATGGGCCACATACGAATCAAGCACGTCTCAGATTTCGTTTGTGAGCTATGCGGGTTTACGTTCGTCAGCAAAAAGGGCATTGAAGTACATAAAAAGAAGAAACACAGGCTCTCGGATAAAACGGTGAGCTTTAGTTTAGTTAAATTAATAAAATAAATGCTTGATAAAATCTGCCTTAGATGGAATGGATGAAATCAATTTCCATCGTAAAGTGTAGTAGGGTAGTTGGCGAATATCGATTATTATTATCAATTCATAGATTATGAAAACCAGTTTTGAAAAATTTGCGTGAAAACCGGTTTTTCGGTTTTAGTGAAACCGGTTTTGTGATATAGCACAAGCTTTGCTGAGTTTGGGACAAGATGGCGCAGAAATGTCACAAGGATAATTTTATTATTTACAGGTTCTTGAGATTAATTAGATAATTCCTGGCAACTAGTGGTGACTGAGTTTGTTCCGGCGTTTCTTCTCAGCACTTGCCATATGTTTGTCTCGAAGCGCTGGTAGGGCCCAAAAAGATGAGACATGTAAAGTGCCCCTTATGGGATACTTTTTTTTACTGTATTTGACGTTCATAAGTGGCACCAGTGGTCATCATCATTATCATCATCATCTCAGCCATAGGACGTCCACTGCTGAACATATGCCTCCCCCAATGCTTTCCATGTTGCCTGGTTGGTAGCGATCTGCGTCCAGCTCTTCCCTGCTACATTTATGATGTCGTCGGTCCACCTTATGGGTCGTTCCACGCTGAGTTTTCCGTTACGCGGCCTCCACTCCAGAACCTTGCTGCCCCATCGGCCGTCAGTTCTGCGTACTATGTGCCCTGCCCACCAGTGGTCAAAATGAGGGTTTTCGCGAATGAAAAATCCGCCAGATGGCAATACGTAGACGCGAGGTCCAAATGCTGCACGATTGGTTATTTTTGACATGACATTGACAGATATATCAAAATCCACCAATCACGCAGCAGTCAGACCCCACATCCACGTCCCGCCATCTAGCGGATCTTTCATTCGCGAAAACCCTCATTGAGTATTTATGTCACTAAAGAAAGAACCATTTAGTTTGGGACAAAATGGCGCAGTGTAAAATGTCCAAAGATATTTATTTAAAGGTTCTCCAAGATACATGATGATTGTTTTATATCACAGGTGCCGCTAGAAGGTCCGTATTGCTGCGTGTGCGACGTCACATTTGTATCGGAGGAAGCGCACGCGCGTCATCTCAAACTGTCTTCCAAACACAGCAGCGACAATGACCCGTAAGTTTATAATATTCAACACTTAGGTATTCTACCCACAAGGTGGACCGACGACCTCGTAAAGGAAGCAGGAAGGCGCTGGATGCAGGCCGCTACCAACCGTGCGATGTGGAAGTCATTGGGGGAGGCCTATGTTCAGCAGTGGACTTATGGTTGAAACGATGATGATAAATACTAAAGCCTGGTCCGTGAGCACGTAGAATTTAGTCCAATGACCCCAAGCTACCCATCCTTATCGCTCGCGCGTAATTATATTGCTGTCGCGCCTGTGCGACGCGCGCCCGCAGTGAGTGTGCGAGCGCGACAGCAACATAATCACGCGCGAGCGATAAGGATGGGTAGCTTGGGGTCATTGGACTAAATTCTGTCTGCTCGGACCGGTCTTTTTTACCTTACAGGAATTTTTATGAGCTATCAAACATGACTCTCTACTATAGATTTGGTATTTATTTTGGTAACTGTATTGTGTAGAAGGTAGATATGTAAAAAGCCTAAGAGTAGGCGCACACCGTTGATTTTTAGTTGGCCGATAGTTGTGCCCGATTTTAAATTGTATGAAGAATCGGCCAAATCGAATCGGCGTAGTGTGCGCACTCCCATACATGCCCATACTGATCAACTGCCCGACCAAACTATCGGCCGACGAAAAATCAACGGTGTGCGCCTACTTTAAGTGTGTGTTAGCGACGTCAAAGAGAGTCAGAATTAATGTTGGCAACATCATGTCAATTAGTTCAAATCAACTTTATAAACCAATTTGAACGATTATTTTTTGTTGAATAGGTATTATTAAAAGAGTGGTTTCAATTTCATGCGAATTTGAAGAAAATATTTCACCCCCAAGGGTGGAACATTGGGGTGTAGCGTTATTTTTATCTAGATATAAATAATCGCCAACTTAAGTTAAAATTAAATAAATATTTTAAATTAAATAACTACTCATTAAATAAAACAATTTCTTATAAATAAAACATTGATAAAATAATACTCTTATAATAGTAATAATATCTGTACAAATTGATTACAACGTTTATCGATATTTCCGATTGCGGTTATCGACTGTACCGCATCTCTATTTCGTTTCCTTCAGCGATCAAGCGCACGAGGTTCACGTCGCGGCAGCCCGCGTCGGCCATTTTCATTCGCTCGGGACGTCGGAGTTGAGTAGACGCAGCGTTATTGTCGTCCGTGCTGTCAAACTTTCGTCGTAACGTCCCTAATTTTTACTTTAAATTTATTTGCCGTATCCAAAGAAAGATTATTAATAAACTCTGTGCGTGTGTATCCCCCACTTATTGGGGTTCACTGTACGAGCTTCGATCTGGCGAACATACCCTACGTCGTTGTCCTGCCAAGGATTCATCATCACCAGGGCAGTACCGCTCTGCACAGCAAGCCAAACCACCTTATCTCGGCCAACTTACCCACAATATCCCACAATATAGTATTAACTAACTATGCAATGTTACAAGAATAAACAAAATTTATTTTCTTTGTAAGTGTTGTGAATTATTTTAAAATTCCCACATTACAGGGGATGAACTTTTTTATAAGCAATATCTCCGCCGATTATGAACCAATTTGAACGATTATTTTTTTGTTGAATAGGTATTATTTGTGTTCACGCATTTGAAGTCCGTTATATTTTTTTTTAAGTTATTAAAAGCCTACTCGCAAACATAAATTAGTTTTATGAGTTTGTTTATGAGTGGCAGAGCAAGCTATGGGACGTGTATAATTGCCCTGGATAGGGCCTATGTACTGAATAAACTACACTGGTCATCATAAAAATCGACCCACCAGCGACAAGCACTTTCAAACGTATGCATCCCCACTTCCCACCAATATTACTATACTATATTACCATTTAAAAGCCTAGTTCTAAACTTCATTTCATTAAAGGAAATGTTTTTACCCCAAAAATGTGTCTGTAGAAGAATCCAGAGTCACTTCTTCAAAAAATAGGTAGTTACGCTTGAGCCAACTTTTATGGCTATAAAACTGTTAAGTTGGGATTAATCGCTATCCATCTGTTAAAGAGGACAAGTGAGATCTTTATTTGGTTTTATAACCATAAAAATTGGTCCAGTTGATCCCAGAGGTGAGCCCAAAGTGAGGTCTTTTTTCAAGTTTTTCAAGTCACATTTATTGATGTTAATCGTTTATTAAGAAATTAAATGTGTTTTTCTTTAAGGATATTTATTGGGCTTTCAAATAACACCAATATTGTTGGGGCACCATGATTGTGTCAGTAGAAACGAGTTTTCCTGTAAAACGTAGGTGGGCCGATTCTTGTGATGACCAGTGTATTTGGATTTGAAAAAGTTTTATCGATCTTGGTTTTGATAGAATCGAAATATTTTAGGCTCCATTTGAACTATCGATGAATAAATCGTTACACCATCGATTATGCGGCAACACTAATCGATTATTTGGACTTATCTACAGGAGAGCACAGCATACAAGACGGCGCCATACAAATGCGTCATCTGCTTCAGAGGATTCCTTGTCGCGGAGAGGTATAATGCGCACGCAGTCAGGCATAGCGAGGTCAGTAAATGAACAATTTGACACCATTCTCCGATAATTCGAAATCACAACTTTTCTAAAAAGACACTTCATTCTGGTCTTAAAAACTTAATTAATTTTTAATTACCTGTAAATTACGATTTTTGGTCGCATTGTAATTGAAAAAAGTAGTATAATTGAGTTGACAAAATAGTGACGTCACTTGCTTGTAGTGCCATACAAAATCTATGGGAGAGTTTCGTTTTGACAGTTTTAAAAAGTACGTCAATTGATTGGTGGTGTCAACATGTCTATTCTAAAGTCAACGTATTAAGGCTGGGTTCACCATCTTGCTTTAACTTTAACATACGTCAAAAATCGTTTAGGCGCTATGGTCCAATTCGCAATTGGTCCAAACGTGAAAAATTTACCAATTCGCGATTAGCCCAATTCGCTATTGGTCCATTTCACGATCTGTCCAATTTGCTATTGGTCCAATTCGTAATTGGTCCAAAATAAAAGGATATCCAAAATGAAAAAAAATAAGGAGGTTATTCAACTTTTACTACTATTGCAGAAAAAAGCGAATTGGTCCAATAGCGAATTGGACCAATCGCCAATTGGACCAATCGCGAATTTGTAAATTTTAAAAATCTGTCAATCTCCATACATTAATTATTTATTTAAAAAAGTACCGGTTATCGTCATAGTCACCGTTAATGTTAGGTGGTGCAATTCAGCCTAATTGGCTATAGCTGTTGCAGGGCTTCCCAAACCTTTGGGAACTTGCCAATTTTTGCAACGACCATGATCAATTTTTATTATAAAATAAGAACATAATCCAATGAAAAATAAAACGGGATATATGTAGTGCATTGCCACTTCAGCTTGCTAATCCGTCGGGTTTTTGATTGCCTCATGACGTCTTTGGGATAATACCGCGAGATTCTTTACTGAGCCCCGATTACGGTAACTTTTAACGTCTACAATCCAGACACGCTTCATCGATTCTGCGATACGATTGGTCAAAACAGCTGACGTACGCTGTTGAACGACCAATCGTATCGCAGAATCGAGAAGCGTGTCTGGATTGTAGACGTTAAAAGTTACCGTAATCGGGGCTCTGTCATCTGTATCTGTCGGCCGTTTGGTATAGTCGTTCTAAAACGGACTACTATTCCGAGAGGTCCCGGGTTCGATTCCCGGCCGGGCAGAAATTGAAATGATGATGAATTTTAATTTCTGTGACGAGTCTGGGTGTTACTATATGTAATATGTATGTATTTCGACATCACATACCGATAGTCCTCTCGACATTCTCTATCGACAGTTTAGCAAAACTGTCTCTAGGAGAGAATGTCTCTAGGTCACGCTCCTAAATTAGAATTTATCTCATAATTACTTATTTAACCCTTTATCAGTAGTGGGAATATAGTTCCCACCATAATACCGATTCTACTAGGGACCGGAATTCGTTGCCTGCTGCTGTCTTTCCCTAACACAATAATCCAGGCCTTTTCAAAGCGAGAGTGAATAGGCACTTACAGGGCAAGCTATGCACCATCCTAGTTTGCATCCCACTTAACACCAGGCGCGATTGCGGTGAAATACTTACCACCAATTAACTTTATTCCCTTGTCTTAAGGTACAATAGCAATGAAAGGTTAAAGGCTTAATTAATTAACCATTAATTTGTTTAACAGCAATGCGGCGCGTACGAGTGTTTCATATGCAAGACTCGCCTGAAGACCAGTCGCGCTCTAAGGAAGCATCTCACAGCACAACACACAGAGAAGTTTAGTTGCAAAGGATGCCCCTTCGTCACTAGAAACAGGTATCATCATCATTTCAGCCACAGGACGTCCACTGCTGAACATAGGCCTCCCACAATGACTTCCACATCGCACGGTTGGTAGCGGCCTGTATCTAGCGCCTTCCTGCTACCTTTATGAGGTCGGACCGGTATCATGATCATCATTGTCGGCCGTTTAGTGTATAGTCTTTTTCACCTAAGATGATCCGTATGACGTTTCGAGTTTGAAAGATTTAGAGATGTCACATAACTAAACCATAGCGATTTATCTATCGATTTTTTTTCGAAGAGTTAGTAAAACCTACTTTTAGAGAAATATTTTGTATAGATGTTATTTAACAAAAAACATGTTTTTTTTTAATTACAAATATTATTGTAACAATTTATTATTAATAATATTCAAATTTCATAGTTCGTGTTCAAAAAAACGATTCCTAAAAAGTACTGGTTCTGTTTCTTTAAATGAAAAACTATTAATTTATTTTCAATGCGTTTATTAAAGTCAATAATCGAAAAATACAGTTGATTTTTGTGATGTTTTTAATAACTAAGTATTCACTGCAATCGATTAATGAACCGCGGAAATAATCGATTTTATTATACAACAAATACCCCAGCACTAAATCTATTCCGTTTCACACATTGCGTACATTAAATAAAAAATATTTTTACATCGTATTTAATTAAAATATCATCAATAGACTCAGATTTTACTACATATTTCAAGACAAGTAGTTAATTTTTTTTTATTATATTGCTAATAAAATACAAATATTTTTTCAAAAATACTCTGCATAATTATGTAGTATGCGTAATATGGATAACCTTGAAGTGTCATACGGATCATCTTACGTGAAAAAGACTATAGTGGTTCAAAACGGACTACTATGCTGAGAGGTGCCGGGTTCGATTCCCGCCCGGGCAGAAATTTAAATGATGAATTTTGATATCTGTGACGGGTCTGGGTGTTTTCTATGTATATTAAGTACTAGCTGTGCCCGCGACTTCGTCCGCGTGGACTAATGACTTTGGGTAGGCACTTTTAATAATTTAGTCTAATTATTTTACAAAGGCCTATGTTCAGCAGTGGACGTCCTATGGCTGAAATGATGATGATGATGATTTTACAAATAGCTTTTGCCCGCGACTTTGTCCGTGTAGAAGTCGAAAAAGTTCTCATAGGATTTTTAAATGGTTTTTAACGTTATTATCTAAATGTTTGAATACTATTTGATCGTTTAAACACAGTGAATGATTCAATTACATAAAATTTTAATGATACTTTTCACGGCTTCGCTCTCATGAATGTTAACGACCGTCAAAAGCACGTCGATAGATGGCGGTCACTAATTTAGACTTTGATTTGCTCGTTTAAACACAGTGAATTATTCAATTACATAAAATATCTATAATGACTAAATTTTAAATATTATGAACAGTTCTATAAATGTAATATTTAGTTCCTAATTAGGACTAATGATACGTTTCACGGCTTCGCTCTCATGAATGTTTACGACCGTCAAAAGCACGTCGATAGATGGCGTTTTTAAGGATATTTCTCACCTCTTAACTATTTATTGAAATTTAGTTTGTCACATATCGTCATAAATTGTAGCCTATATATTAGCCTGGGTTATAAATAATAATACTGTAAAGTTTCAACAAAATCCGTTTATTAGTTTTTGCGTGAAAGAGGAACAAACATCCAGACATCCAGACAAAAAGGTTACAGTGAGCCAACCATAAAAGATAGACATATGCTGTAGCGGACTTTTTTGTAGAACTTTTAAAGGGGAAAATCCTATCATACATAATTTATGCGAAACTTTAACCGTTTACGCAGCGTCAGCTCTCAAAAGGAAAAAAATCACTGATTTGAAACATTCTTCATTGGTGCTCCGCTCCTAGTGGTCTTAGCGTGATGATATATAGCCTAAAGCCTTCAGGGATTAACGGACTATCCAACACAAAAAGAATTTTTCAAATTGGTCCAGTAGTTCCTGAGATTAGCGCGTTCAACCAAATAAACAAACTGTGATTAATAAATTGCGCCACTACAAACCGTACCAACAGATGGCGCTGTTACGATCTTACTATGGCAAACTTCACCGCGCATACAATCCTGCATCGCGGTGACGAAGTTTTTTACCATGCCCAGTATATATAGACAAACCAAGATTGTGTAAATTAAATGCTCTAACTCCTTATGGTGGTTGAGCGTCATGTTCCACAACTTCAGCTTTATAATATTAGTATAGATGTATTTACAAAAAAAAAGCATTTAAGTATGTTTATATCTGTTGTCTAGTACCCATAGTACAAACTTTGCTTAGTTTGGGACTAGAAGCGCAGTGTAAATGTCCAAGGATATTTATTATTTATTATTATTATCATCATAATAACCCTAGAATTACTAAGGACTTACGCCCGTTTTCACCACCAATCTCTAATGTTTAAGTGGCCCCTATGAAAACGAAATTCCTGTTATGTGTGTCCATAGAGGTCACTTAAAAATTAGGGATCGATGGTGAAAACGTACATTAGCTTAGCAGTCGTTCATTCAGGGAGGGCGCTTCCATCTTAAGATGGATTTTACAAGGCCAACAGTAAAGGTGGCTCCTAAGTCAAGTTGAAAGAGGTGGCCTTTTTCTTCATCATCATATTACAATGGGAATAACAGATAACGGGACTATTCCCACCTCTCGTTCCCACCACTGCAACTCCTGTGTAGCCAGGATCTACAGCTTGACCGCCAATAACCCAACCAATGAAGGTATAACGGATAAATAGTTTTGCTACTTGCCCTATATTTCACTTATCTTATCTATATATATAAACTAGCTGACCCGGCGAACTTTGTTCCGCCTTAATGGCAATAAATAAGCAGACTTTTTTTTTATTTCGAACGGGATAAAAAGTATCCTATGTCCTTCTGGCTCTATATACACTCAGCGGCACGGAATTTGGCCCAAGCCTAAACACCCAGATATGAGGCTAAATAGGTGTTGTATACCTAAGTTTCGTGTGACATGTTAACAGAACATTTGTTTTTGTTAATTGAAGAGGCTAGATTAATAAAAAAATGCGTCTGTTTAACTTTTTTGACTATAGAAACGCATTTCGTTGTTGGAGCGTAAAGAGTACGAGTAAGTTTCAATTCGATATTAAATGTTGTAAGGGTTTGGCGTTTTGTTTTTTGTTTTTAAATTAATCTTAGGGTTATTCTTGTATCCAAAATTTGAGAATAATGCCCATTACTCCAGCTCAAGTTGCTCAAATAGTGTTGCTTAGAAGTCAAGGGCGTATGCAGCGGGAGATGGCTGAAACTTTCAATTTATGGCGTACAAACTTAAGATACACCTTAAAAAGGCATGACCAGACCGCCTTTTACACAAGAAGACCAAGAAGTGGGGAATTAAGGTGTATGTCAGCGCGCGATGACCCGATTATCGTGCTTGCAGTATCAAGAAATCGAGATCTCACTACGTTTGATATACGCCAGCGTTTACAAACAGCAAGCCCAGTGAATATCAGTAAGCACACAATAAGAAGAAGAATGGAGGATCATAACCTGCATACTCGAAGACCAGCTCGAGGACCAGAACTTCTCCGATAGCTTCGCGAAGTGCGACTTAAGTTTTCTAGAGAACATGCAAATTGGACATTAGACTAATGGAGTAAACTCTTTATGAAAACTGTCTGTTTGCGTAGTAACTCTTCTCCGCACCTTCTCTATACACTTACATGGCCGTCTGGAGCTCTTAAGGTGACTCTGCAATCATCGATCCATAGAACTTTACTCCATTAGCCTTGCGTCTAATTTGCACACCCGAATTTAAACTTTTCGAATTTAAACACCCGAACGCCGCACAATATTTCTTTCTCTTTATGTCCATTTTTAAATAATACTTCGATCATAGAATTATAATCATACTACAACGCACGCCAGCGTCCTGACGAGCGCGCGCGTAACACTCGACTGATATAATACCCGCCGGCGGGGCGCTTCGCTGTAGGTAATTATCGGATGTACCGCGCGGAGTGAGCCAGGCCTGCCTTTAGGTGTTATTCAAAAAATAATACCATTTAAATAAATTACATAATGTTTCAGAGGTGTAGCGAGGGAGCATGAGAAATGGCACGCGGGCGCTCGCTACCAATGTCCACATTGTCCCAGCGAATTCGAGTAAGTACAAACATAAACATCACTTGCTTTCATATTTTATGCGTTTCTATGAATGTGCTCTTCGATCGAGAGAGCGATAATACCAACATAATAATTAAAGTTTTTTAAAGCAACTTTAAATACAATAGATCACAACTTTTTTAAAAGACACTTCATTCTGATCTTGAAAACTTAATTTATTTTAAATTACCTTTAAATTAAAATGTTTCATTTGCACTGTAATTGAAAAAAGTAGTACCATACAAAATCTATGAGTCTCGTTTTGACAGTTTTAAAAAGTACGTCAATTATTGTTTGCCACCTCAAATATCCTATTGTAATGTCATTGCAAGTTCCAATCTCAGCCTAATATGTTTTAATACACATGCACAATCACACAAAAAATAGGTAATTTGACTTTTAAAGAACACAATGAATATTTTCAATTGCAGTAAACTAACAACCTACATGGGCCATATACGAATCAAGCACGTATCGGACTTTGTATGTGAGCTGTGTGGATTCACATTCGTTAGTAAAAAAGGCATTGAAGTACATAAAAAGAAGAAACACAGACTTTCGGATAAAACGGTGAGTGACTAACGCCCGTATTCTATGATATATATTACTATGAGGTCTCACAGTGCGTGTGGACGCACACGAAGTTTGTGAGCGCGTTTAAACATCTACTTTATTGTATTAACTTGTCTCGGTGAATAAATGATCTTTTAATTATTTTTTTTAATCTTAATCTTCAAAAACAGTAGTTTTTCCAGCGGACTCCAGCGCTGTAGATTTTAATCTATGACGATAGATGGCGCTTTTTAGACAAAACGCTTTTCAACAAAATCCGTTCAGTAGTTTTTGCGTGAAAGAGTAACAAACATCCAGACATCCAGTTATCATGACATCCAGACATCCAAACTTTCGCATTTATAATGTTAGTAGGATATT
This sequence comes from Ostrinia furnacalis, assembly GCF_004193835.3. NCBI lineage: Eukaryota > Metazoa > Arthropoda > Insecta > Lepidoptera > Crambidae > Ostrinia > Ostrinia furnacalis. Next base: position 550,485 of record NW_021130436.1, on the reverse strand, counting down.
TATTTATTTAAACTTTAGCACACATAGAAACAATGCACTGTGGCGGACTTAATGCCGGATGGCATTCTCTGCCAGTCAATCACGGGTCATACAGAAAGAGTAAGGCGGTGCAAAAAATTTACATTTAGAATAATATACTGACTTACATAAGATTACATACAATAAATGACATAATATCATCATCATCATCAACAGCCCTTTACAGTCCACTGCTGGACTATGAGCCTCCTCCACTATAGTGGAGGGTTTTGCCATAATCTCCACGCTTGGCAGGCGGGTTGGAGATCGCAGTTTAAAAGATTGATGTTTTTCAGAGAGCGCTGCTGCCCATTCTCTGTTTGATGTGTAGTCCCTAAGTCGCCTCTTACGACACCCGCGGGAAGAGTAGGGGTTGGTGACAAATGACATTTGACATTTGACATAATATAAAGAAATATAATAGACATACACATAATAGTATTATAGATGCATATTACGAGCTTTGCTTAGTTTGGGACAAAATGGCGCAGTGTAAAATGTCGAAAGATATTTATTTAAACTCCCTCACAGATGGATCATGATTGTTTCATATCACAGGTGCCGCTAGAAGGTCCGTATTGCTGCGTGTGCGATGTCACATTTGTATCGGAGGATGCGCACGCCCGTCATCTCAAACTGTCTTCTAAACACAGCAGCGACAATGACCCGTGAGTTTATAATAGACTAAGAGCTAGTGAACGCCAGACCTACGTCATTTTATAAAAGCTGAAAGTTTGTCAACGTATGCTCCCAATATAGGATACAATGTTGGTGGATCATGAAGTTTGGGTCATCGTGGCTTTGGCAGCTATCCTAAAAAACTGTCTGGCAAGGAGTTGGAACTGTCAAAACTGTCTGCCAAAGGCTTGATGACCAAAACTTCATGATTCACCAACATTCTATCCTATATTGGGAGCATACGCTCACAAACTTTCAGATTTTATAAAATGATGTAGGTCTAGCGTTCACTGGCTCTTAGTCTATAATATTTAACACTTCCATGTATTCTACCCACAAGGTGGACCGACGACCTCGTAAAGGAAGCTGGAAGGCGCTGGATGCAGGCCGCTACCAACCGGGCGATGTGGAAATCATTGGGGGAGGCCTATGTTCAGCTGTGGACTTATGGTTGAAACGATGATGATAATATATTCTAAAGCCCGGTCTGTGAGCACGTAGAATTTTGTCCAATGACCCCAAGCTACCCATCCTTATCGCTCGCGCGTAATTATGTTGCTGTCGCGACTGTGCGACGGGCGCCCGCAGTGAGTGTGCGAGCGCGACAGCAACATAATCACGCGCGAGCGATAAGGATGGGTAGCTTGGGGTCATTGGACTAAATTCTGTCTGCTCGGACCGGTCTTTACCTTACAGGAATTTTTATGAGCTATCAAAACATGACTCTACTATAGATTTGGTATTTATTTTGGTAACTGTATTGTGTAGAAGGTAGATAGATATGTAAAAAGCCTAAGAGTAGGCGCACACCGTTGATTTTTAGTTGGCCGATAGTTGTGCCCGATTTTAAATTGTATGAAGAATCGGCCAAATCGAATCGGCGAAGTGTGCGCACTCCCATACATGCCCATACTGATCAACTGCCCGACTAAACTATCGGCCGACGAAAAATCAACGGTGTGCGCCTACTCTAAGTCTAAAATTATTAATATCCATTATTTTCCATTTATTACAGAAACCGAATAAGAAACGACTCGCAAAGCATCAACACGGAACGCAATGGGCGCGTCATGAGAAAAATAGAGCGGCGGCCCGTCATACACGCGCCCTCGCCTGCCCAGCCCGCCGGCGCCGGGCCCGTCACGTGCGAACAGGTAGGACCCCCGTCATGGACCCTGGACCCCCAGTGGGAGGGGGGCCGTGGACCCCCGTCTTAAGGGGCCATGGACCCCATGTGAGGGAGCCCGTGGACCCCCGTCTTAAGGGGCCATGGACCCCCAGTCTGAATGTGGCAATGGACCCCCGTTTGATTGAGGTGTGGACCCCCTGTGAGGGTTGCCATGGACCATCTTGTAAGAGGCGGTGGACCCCCGTGTGAAGGAACCATGGACCCCCCGTGTGAGGAGAGTTACCACACCATACATTATTCATCGACTCGACACAGGTAGCAACGGTCGCGTCATGCCCAAGATAGAGCGGCGGCCCGTCATACACGCGCCCTCGCCTGCCCGGCCCGCCGGCGCCGGGCCCGTCACGTGCGAGCAGGTAAGGCCGTGGACCCCCGTGTGTACCCTGGACCCCCATTGGACCCCCCCATATGATAGGCGATGGACCCCCGTTTGATTGGGTCGTGGACCCCCTTGTGATGAGAGTCATGGACCCCACATATGAAGGGGGTCGTGGACCCCTGTGTGAGGGGGGCCGTGGACCACCATTTGAGGAGGGCTACCACACCATAGAGTAGCTGCATCAAGGCAGGTCGCACCCAGGTGGACCCCCATATGGAAGGAGGCTGTGGACTCTGGACCCCCAGTAGGAGGGGCGTGGACCATGGACCCCCAGTGGGAGGAGCGTGGACCATGGACCCTAGTGGGAGAGGGGCCGTGGGCCCTGGACCCCCAGTAGGAGGGGGGCCGTGGACCCTGGACCCACAGTGAAATGGACCCTCATATAAAGGGAGGCGTGGACCTCCCGTGTGAGAGGCTGTGAAAGTGTGAACCCCCCATGTGATAGGTCGTGGACCCCAGGCCCAGGGGCCAGTTCACCATAGACAAGTGTCAAAATAGAGCGGCGGCCCGTCATACACGCGCCCTCGCCTGCCCGGCCCGCCGGCGCCGGGCCCGTCACCTGCGAACAGGTAGGACCGTGGACCCCCGTGTGTACCCTGGACCCCCACTGGGAGAGGGCCGTGGACCATCTTGTAAGAGGCGGTGGACCCCCGTGTGAGGGGGCCGTGGACCCTGGACCCCCATTGAGAGGGGGGCCATGGACCTTGGACGAAGTGGCCCCCATATGGAAGAGGGCTGTGGACCCTGGACCCCCAGTGAAGTGGACCCCCATATGGAAGGGGGCTGTGGACCGTGGACCCCCCGTGTGAGGAGCCGGTGGACCCCCGTGTGAGGTGGCCGTGGACCCCGTGTGATGGGCCGTGGACCCCCGTTTGATTGAGTCGTGGACCCCCACGTGTGGGGACCATATACCCCCCATGTGATGACCGTGGACCCCCCGTGTGAGAGGGGGCCCGTGGACCCCGTGTAAGAAGGCCAACATAGACTTACATGACACAGCGAGCCGGGCATGGGTTGCAGATTATGTGTCCTACTGTATGAAATAATACTTGGGGTATTTTTGCACCCCACCGTTAAAGTCTTAGGTGTTGTGGCGTTCAATGCACACCCATACGGGGTCAAAATTACTTTTTTACCCCACAGTTTAGAAGTCACTGTATATTATACTGGATATTTTTTTGGATTCTACTACATATTTACCGATAACATTTTTGGGGTAATTTGCACCCCACTTTTTTTTGTTATTTTACTGACTATTTTTTTGCAATTTCTTTTAGTGCGGGGTCCAGCTCCGCGATTTGCGTCTCTACGCGCAGCACTTCCGCCGCGCGCACCCCGACAAGAATCGAACCAAGTACCCCGCCATGAAGACGCCGTGCATGTGCGAACAGTGCGGCAGGATATTCCAGGTTCGTTGTCTCGCTCTACTAGAACTAGGATTGGTCTACATTATTGTCTGTCATTATTGTCATCGTCATTTCAGCTACAGGACGTCCACTGCTGAACATAGGCCTCCCCCAATGATTTCCACAATGGCCGGTTGGTGGCGGTCTGCATCCAGCGCCTTCCCGCTACCTTTATGAGGTCGTCGGTCCACCTTGTGGGTGGACGTCTCACGCTGCGCTTTCCGGTACGCGGCCTCCACTCCAGAACCTTGCTGCCCCATCGGCCGTCAGTTCTGCGTACTATGTGCCCTGCCCATTGCCACTTCATCTTGCTAATCCGTTGTGCTATGTCAGCGACTTTAGTTCGAAGCTGTGGTAGGCCTTAAATAAAAGCACTTAAAAAAGGTATTGGAAAAATAAGTTTCGTTTCGTTCGTTTTAGCCAAATGACGTCCACTGCTGGACAAAGGCCTCCCAAGGATTTCCACAAAGACCGGTCCTGCGCCGCCCGCATCCAGACACTTGAACCTTAAAAATTAGTTTAAAAAATTATGATATTTTTAGCTACATAGTTTTGAACCTTACCGTCCCACCCAAAAGCAATGCAAAATACACTTTCACCATATCAAATTAAAGCTCAATTTCCTTCCAGAGCATGGCGCTCCTAAAGGACCATATGTGGGTTCACACGGGCGAGAAACGATTCAAATGCGACCGATGCGAGAAGAGTTTTACTCAGAAAACTAATTTGGTCTTCCATATGAGGGTGCATGGCGCTTCGAGACCTACGTACGAATGTCCGCTGTGTGGGAAACACTTTGCTTTCTATAATAATAGAAGACGACACATGTTTGTGAGTATCTTATCTATCTACCTTTTTATTTAGCGCTGGGGTCTGAAGTCACCCCACTAATTTTAAGCGTGGGGTATTAGTGCACCCCAACAGTTGTGGTTGCTCACTATGTTTCACTCAGAAGACTAACCTTTTAAATGTAAGCTTTGTATTGTCTTGTTATATGTGTGTTAATAAAGTTATTCTTATTCATGCTTGTACCTGGAAGTATAAGCGTATCTTGCACTGGGGTATGAATGCACCCTATCAATTCGAGGAGAATGAATGAGCTGTAATGATTTGTTTCAGATCCACACCGGCCTCAAGCCTTTCAAGTGCGAGACGTGCGGCAAATGTTTCACGACCGCGGGTGAGCAGAGAGCCCACGTAGAACATGTGCATTTGAAGAAGCCGTGGCCTAAACGCGCGCGCGGACAACGCGGCCCGAGGGACCCCGCGCCGTGGCAGAAGGGGCCGCTGCATGAAGACTAGGACTGGTAGGGAATAAGTCGCTTGGGGTGCGAAAGCACCCCACCAATGAATATAGCAGAAAATGCTGTTGCATCAAGACTAGCGGTCTACATACTGATGGGGTAACTTGCCACCTCACTGGCTAAATACTCACATGGAGAGCTTATACACCCCCTTACTAAATAGTGACATGGTGTGCTTAAGCACCCCCTTCCAATTAGTCGTATGCGGTACGAATGTAGTTCACTCTGCTACGGGGGGTAGCAACTAACTAAGATGGCGATCCAATACTCAGGCCTTCGACAATAAGAATCTCAAATAAAAATTAGCATCTCGAATTCTAGACTACGAAATTTATCCTATTATACTTTTGCATTCCAAACTAAATACTCGTGTGGGGTACGTAGGGACCCCACAAATGGTCTGAGAGTATAATAATATACTGATGTGCGATGTTATTTAATGAATGGAATTAAGAATAGTGTGTCTATATTAAACGAATGTATTTATAAGATTTAGCTATAAACTGCCTTATAACCGTAGGCATTTGTAAAAGTATTATCCCAACTAATATTATAAATGAGAAAGTAACTCTGTCTGTCTGTCTGTCTGTCTGTCTGTCTGTCTGTTACGCTTTCCCGCTTAAACCTCGCAACCGATTATGATGAAATTTGGCATAGAGATAGTTTGAGTCCCGGGAAAGAACATAGGATAGTTTTTATCCCGGTTTTTGAAACAGGGACGCGCGCGATAAAGTTTTTCTGTGACAGACAAAATTCCACGCGGGCAAAGCCGCGGGCGGAAAGCTAGTTTTCAATAATTTTGCGTCTCAACATTCACAAACTCATTTTTTTATAATTTTTATAACAATAGTGATACATAAATTAAGCTGTAGTACATAACTGTAAAAGTAAATATTCCTATTTTAATATTATAAAGGCGAAAGTATGGATGTCTGGATGTCATGATGTCTGGATGTTTGTTACTCTTTCACGCAAAAACTACTAAACGTATTTGGTTGAACAGTATTATTGTTTATAACCCAGGTTAACATAATAATATAGGCTATCATTTATGACGATATGTGACAAATAAATATCAATTAATAAATAAGACGTATCTAAAATGCGCCATCTATCGTCATTGGTTAAAATCTACAGCGCTGGACAAACTACTGTTTTTGACGTTCATAAAATATTCATGCGGGGAAAGCCGTGAAACGACGTCCACGCGTACGAAGTCGCGGGCGGCCGCTAGTAATAATATAATCGCAAACGTCTCTATAGTTGTAATTATGTATTTATTAAGTTGAGTATTACTTTATAAGACTCATTTACTTTATTTTAATTACTCTTTAAATATTTATATTTGACTGGGAGATAATGCCTCCATGTTTATTCATAAATTGTACAACTTTTTGGTACAATAAAAAGAATTAGGTTTTATTTAGTATACTCGAAGACCGGTTTTAGATAAAGATGGTATACTGTACGCCAATGTAATGTAGAAATTATTATAGTAATAATAACATTATTAATAATAAGATGTAAATTATAATATTGAGATTAGAACGAATCGAATAATTTATAAACAGATCTCAAGGAATGATATTAACAAGAGATTATTTTTTTCGTAACTTATTTCTAGCTTACGGCGAGTTGATTTTTATAATATGTCCGAGTTAAGAATAGGGTAGTGGACACCCTAGTCAATGAGGGTAATCGTTTTTATAGATAGTTTCATCCACTCGGCCGCGCGCAATGTTTGGTCTCGGTCGCGCGGGCGCGGGGAGTGTGGTCCGAGCAAGCCGTAAGGCATTACTGTAGTGTGCGTGTGCACTCATGGAGCATTAGCGTGGACCGATAACACGAGAACAGCAGCGGAAGAATGCTGGGGCGCGTCCGAGTGGATGAAACAGTGTTGCCAGTCGGGTCTTGTCAGAAATTACCAGAAATATGAAAAAAAGTAACCTTTTTGAATAAAAAGTAACCTTCATACTGTGGGGGGGGGGGGGCAATGTTCATGGATGGAAAATGAATACAACAATTGATACAACATACAACAATTTGATCATCGATCGTTTACCTAAATTTAAAAATTTGACCATTCCATGAAGACCGAAAAGTGACCGGTCGCGGTCGTATAAAAACGTTTCATGGATTTGCGTTTTATTATCGAAAAACATTCGCTAAATCTCATTTTTTTTAACAAATAATAAATCTACATGTTTAAATGCAGTTTATGACATAATTTTTCAATTGTCACTATTATATTTTACTGATTAACCTGTAAAAGTTAATTCTACAATTTCTGAAAAATCACCTAAAAGTAACCTTTTCATTAGTGTAACCTAAAAGTAACCAATGCAGTTCAAAAGTAACCTAAAAGGTTACAAAAGTAACCTTCTGGCAACACTGACTTCAAGATTTGTAACAGTGTTGCCAGTCGGGTCTTGTCAGAAATTACCATAAATATAAAAAAATGTAACCTTTTTGAATAAAAAGTAACCTTCTTACCGGGGGGGGGGGGNCGGCACATCTCTAGATGTACCTAATTGATCTAACCGATGACCTAACCGTTTGTTAGCTGGATCGGTGTACAACATTTTTTGGTTGTTTCTGGATTCGCAACATCTTTGAAACAAAGTATTACGAAAATATAGTCTAAATCGAACTTTTTTAACACGCTTTTTAATACAACAAACATTATTTTATTCTCAAAAAAATATTTTTCATACTTAAACTCCTACGGAAAAAGTTCTTTATTTTCTTCAGGAAAAGTGCTTCCCACTCATACAAAAATCTAAAATAAAACAATTAAGTACGAGAAGAACTTAATCTTCTTATACCTTTCCTTGCTCCTTAGCTCGGCTAATTTACCTCCTTCCTACGCAGTATTGGCCCTTATTTTCTTAAAAAGATTAACCGTGCTAACGATCTACTTCTTAGTGGGACTAAAATAACTATTTTGAAGTTAAGCTGTTTAACAAATTAGGACATTATCTCATTAGGGACACTGTTATTTTCTTTATTTCCTTATAAAATGTTCACATTGACGCAGACTCAAGATTATTCTATACCTACCCTACTACCTACCTTTACTTTCTTCTTCATCAAACGGGTGTAAAGCAGGTGCGATTTTGCAACAAAAATGTGTAGTCTGATGATTAGATCCCCTTAATTTTTTTTTAAATCCCCTTGTACTAAGTAAAATATGCTTATGTCACGAGTAAGCTCACCACAATAGTCGAGCGGCGGCGGGGACCGAAAGATCACTGACTCATAACGAAATCTCAGAAACTACAAATGCTAGGGGTCTTAAATTTTGCATAGGGGTTCCTTTTAGAACGTAGGTGCTCACTAAGACAGGATTTTGCAAAATTCAACCCCTAAGGGGTTAAAACGGGGTCCACGCGTACGAAGTCGCGGGCAGCCGCTAGTGGTTAATATAGCAGAAGAAATAAAGAGCGTCATATGTTAACCGAATTCCAAAGCTAATACAAGGCCCAAGATTAAAGCTCTTCCAGAAAACTTGCTAAGCTTTCTTGTTTGTACATAAGTAAGTACTCTACTTAGGGACCCCTGAGGAAGTTGGGAATGCTTATTTATGTATTTCTCTTAATGTACAGTTTGACCCACTTGCTGACTCGTATGACAGAAGTTATTTGCGAATTTTCCAAACTAAGTAACAGTCATTTTCAGAATATTTCAAATGGATCCGTAGGAATGAATAAAGATTTTGTGTATCGAAATCCCACGATTTCTTAAATTTAGAATTTCTTTTGTAATTTGTAACTTATAAGGGCTCCTTCCCGGAGACATCCCGTTTTTTGCAGGACTGTTTTTGCAAGATCCGTGTTTTAATATTAGCATTCACATGAACATCCCGTTTGTAGAATCCCGCAAAAAATCTAACGGTTTAGGGATTCGAATTTTAAACACACTCTTGTGTATAATATAAGATTTTAAGAGTCTGCTTGTGACGACGGCTGCAGCATCGCAGCCGAAACGTCAAGCCGTGAGTACATAATGTAACTCATTAATAAACGTCGCGTTAAAACCCGTGTCTTACTATTTTACACACTTTTGTGTTCACAAGACAGTCCAGTTTTGCGGGATACCGCATTACTTTGTGGAAAAGAGCCCTAATAGATTTTACACTGTCATTCTTTTTCGAATAGCAGGTATTTGATACAAGCGAAACCGAAAGCAAAGCACTGAGTCTAATAATAATTCAGATATTTCAAGAGAAACTAGATTAGATCCAATAACCTTCATATTTTGTATAAAACAGTATAAGTTATAGAGTAAACATCTGCATTTCAACAAACCCAGACACATTTTTTACCTATCCTCAAAATATTTTAGAGATTTCAACGTAACATTTCTGACATTTGTGTTCAAACTGAATTATACAAATTATGACACTTTAAAAAAAGAAACGATGTGTAGATGTAGATGACCCAAGCTGTACTGTGCCACCAAACTCAATGACAGGAGGGCGCTACCATCGTTCAACTATATGGTTTCCAATATGGCAAAAATCGGAACCAGCGATCCGGTATTGACGGTGGCGCCCCACTGTCAATGTCATGTATAGGACAGTTCAGTATTTTGGAACTATGTATACTATAGAATACTTATTATTGAGGTACAATATTTTATTACTTGTAAAACTGAAATGCCTCCCCAATTCGTCTGGCCAGCGTGGGGAGTGTAGGCCAAATCCTCCATTTGCGTCTGGTAAACTAGAAATAGTCATGCTCCTGCAGTGAAGACTGAATGACCTGATGATGATGAGTCGTTTCAGCCAATTGACGTCCACTGCTGGACAAAGGCCTCCCCCAAAGTTTTCCACAATGAACGGTCCTGCGCTGCCCGCATCCAGGCTCTTCCCGCGACCTTTACCAGATCGTCGGTCCAGGTCCGGTTCGGGAAGCTTCGCCATATCCCTTTTCTTGGCATTGTGCATTTAAAGATACGTTGACCAAAACAGAAATATGGAGGAGAAACCAAATACTTTTTTCAAATGTTTTTTAAATATAACGTTAGCCCAAATACTACAGATTGTGTTACACAGTATAGAATCGCTACAGGCTGCACAGATTTAACAGTAATAAGCAAAATGTCAGACCGTTGACAGGCGTCTACGCACCGGCTGATAATTTTTATTATTTTCGGTGTTTTTTTAAAAGAATATTGGTGATTATTTCTAGTAATATGGATAGTAAATAAATGCTTCTTGATGATAGTGCTGTTTATTCAACCTAAAACTTGTATAATTATTCTGTACGATGCGGATTGTCCGAATGTATCTAGAAATGCACATTGTCAGATACGTTATGATTTACTTTCAATTTTGAATGTATCTTTAAAGACACACCGCCAGGTTCCCGTTAACTTTATTTTGTGGGTTTTTCATAGATTTTATCGCATAAAAAAGGGATTATGTTATTAGTTAATAATATTAAAAGCTGTAAATTATAATTTGTGATGTGAGTTTTAATTCATGTAATAAAAAATAGTTGTTTTTTGGACAGTTTAGTACATCAGCAACAAAACCAGGCGCGCAATATCCTAGTTCCGGTTCCAAAATCTGGAACCAGGTCGAAAGTCAGTAGCGGTGACACTTCAGCTGATGAATTAGAAACCGCTCTTAGCCTCCTTGATCCTCTTGGGTGGTTATCTTCCTATTCCAAACAAGCCAGATCACCCCAAAAAGCGAGCAGCCTATCCAGGCTGCTACATGTATCTGGTTATAAAGCTGGTGATTGAAGAATTTCAGCCAGTTCGACTGCTGAATCGTTTCCCAGGGAGTTCCAGAGATCCATTTCCGCTATCTTGCGTTTCCACTGCAAGTTGGGTATCAAATTATCTTCAATCGAAAACGTGAACACAGTTCGGTACCAGTTGGCGTCAATACCCCTCGTATTTTTTTAATGGTCTTGCAGGATTCCCATATGTCCTATCTGCATTTGCATCTCCTGGATGGTAAGAGGGGTCTGCGATTCAGGAGGTACTCCAACGAAGCTGATGGAGTGGTTCTCATACATTCAAATGCAGCTATACTTGCAAGGAGTTACAGACTTTGAAGTGGTTTTTTTACTTTGTTTTCAGTTTTTTGTAAAAGATACTTATTTTTTATTTCTCAAATAAGGTATAGCTTAAGGTTTTGTAGTAATTTTCATTTAAGTAACTTATTTCTACTAACAAATAAACCATGTTTTAATTTATTACAAAGCTGGCAATGTGCACTTAAAGATACATACTATATTTCCAAAACTAGATACCTAAGATTTTTTTTCGTATTTTTTACATGATTTTTACTCGTCCTAAATCCAATATTTACAGTATAAATCACAAATATTAACCAAAACCGGCTTTGCCAAGTATAGGGATATACTCACGTCCGAAATACCGCAGTGTCTCAAGTCGAAAGTATTTGACCAATGTGTGTTGCCAGTGATGGTATACGGATCTGAGATGATGATGAGTACTCAAATACAAATTCTAAGTAGTTATTGAGGCTCTTTTCTTGGAAATATAATTCTAAATATCCTACCGCCACTTTGGGATGGCATTATTCACAATCGATAGAAAGATTGGTGGGCGAATAGAGCTACACAAAAAACTCAAAATTGTTATTTTTCATATTTTCATACATAAATTATCATATTTTTATAATGTATCTTTTCACTTACTGGTATTTTTTAATTTGTTTATGTGTTTCGTATATTATTTTTATCAATTGTTTTAACAAATATTTGTTTAAAATGTTTGTGTTTTAATCATTTAATACCTCTATTTATTGGATATTATGTAGGATATAGCTAAACTCATGTTTATTTTCAAACTCTAAAAATATTTTTTTAAGAAACACTAGTTAAACTGTGTTCCTGACTATGATAGTAAAATTTTATAGGTTCTCATGCGGTTTTGAACATAATATTCTTCTTCTTATTCGGGCACTCTTGTCAGCTTATAGCCACGATGGCCGAACGGTGAAGGGGTCGGAGTGGCCGACTCGAGATCCGAGGAACGCGGGTTCGAATCCCACCGCCGCTCGACTATTGTGGTGAGCCCACTCGTAACACAAGCTTATTTAGCTTACCACGAGGGGCTAACGGGACTATTAGTAATTTGTGCAATACAAATTGCTAATAAAAGAGTGGTCGTGGTTGCGCTGACGATGTACATGGTGGGGTAATTTCATCTCCGAGGGTAGCTCTCCTGGCGATGTGCTTCCATTTCTGACGGTTATAGACGTCTTTAGAAATGAGAACTCGATGGAGAGACTGGTAGTTCAGGGCCAGGTTGAAGGCAAGAGAGCACGCGGTCGATCGCCAACCCGCTGGATAGACGACATCACAAAGGTTACTGAGTCTATTATGGTCCAGTATACTCGCGACGCCTCTAACCGTCAGAAATGGAACATAATATAAAGCATTGACATTATGAATTATGGAAAGTTTAGGCAGAAAACTCTTACATTCCTCGGCCCTTCTTCAAATATTACATATTAATAGTGTTTGCTCCACACCTGCTGGCGCATTGTTTATTGAATGCGGCCTTCGCTCATCAGAAATAGACCGGGGTCGATTCCGGTGGCGTGTTCTGTGACTTACAAGTACAAGATCTCTGTAAGTTGTCTGGGAGAGATCTCTTCTAATCAGGACCACACATTATAGAAATTTAATAGATACAGTTTAATATCTAGGGTTAAGAGTCGCATCTAAACTAAATTTTAAATAACTGAAAAAATTAAGTTGCCTAAGGGCTTCTCGACTTTCATGCTGTCGCATCGCTACTAACGCGCGTTAGTCGCATTTGAAACGCACTACAGAAGTGATGCCAACGCGCTACTGACGCGCTACAGCAGCGCGACTGCATCGCTACAAAAAGTCGCCATGGGCAAGGGTTCTAAGGTTGGGAGAGCAGTCCCCTGGAAAGCGAAAGGTCGTAGGTTCGATTCTCACCTTAGGCAATTCGACTTTTTTCAAGTCATTTAAAAAAAAAGTTAACACCAACAATTCCAAGGTACATTCTTTAGAAACACTTCAATAATATCCCTGAAAGGTCTGAAAACCAAATTAGTTTGCAATCAATTAATAGGCAATTGAGTTGGTAGGCAGTTTCTGTAACTACCCACGAAATATACGGCGGAATCGCATTTTGACAGCTCATTTTTCACTAAATTCAATTTTGGGACAGTGTAACAGTACAGGGTGGTGGTTATAGAATGAAGGAATGACGCTTATAGCATAGTGCGATAAGGCTATTTGTATGTGTTAGGATTTCATTTAGAATGTCATTACCAAAGGAAGGGATGACAGTAAAGTTGACGTCATTAATACTTGATTGAAAGCCAGCAAGGTGGACCGACGACCTGATAAAGGTAGCAGGAAGGCGCCGGATGCAGGCCGGCCGCTACCAACCGTGCGATGTGCAAGTCATTGGGGGAGGCCTATGTTCAGCAGTGGACGACCTATAGCTGAAATGATGATGATGATGATGAGCAACTGTGATTATTTCATTTCATTCGCCGACGTTATGGTATCAGTCACTTTTAAGATAAGACTATTTGTTCGGAAAGGTCTGGGTCATAATATGGAGATGTTTTTACGGCGCTATAAACGCCTTATTGTTTGGTAAACAAAACTCATTTTTACTACTCATGAAGGCGCACAGTCAAAAATTGTCTATGGCCCCAGTTTACGATATACGGAAAGGGACAGCCTGTAAACAATTCATAAAGATATTTATTATTCTTCTTCTTCTTTTCAGCCAAATGACGTCCACTGCTGGACAAAGGCCTCCCCCAAGGTTTTCCACAATGAACGGTCCTGCGCTGCCCGCATCCAGGCTCTTCCCGCGACCTTATTATTATTACGATTATTACGATAAAAGATTTTTATTATTACGATAAAATCTTATTTTTATTTTTCTAATAAAATAACGGTATTTTGGGAAGGTTATAACGATTCAACATAATATTATAGGGAAAATTTCATTATTATTTCCATGGCAATGAAGTCTCATGCTTTAAATGTTGTAGAATTCTTTGAATTTGATTGGTGCGAAAATAAAGAGTGCACTATGTTTCAAAATATGTCTTAATGATTATTAAAATTAATGGTTTTAATATTCATATTATGCTAGTGCAGGATAAATTGTTTCCTTGTCGGTAAAAGCATTACATAATAATATTATTATTCTGTGGTAAAAGTTGCGTTCCATAAAATCTAAATTTATAATTATTTAAATTAAATAATTTGTTGATTACAATTTAATTAAGGCTCTTAATCAGTTCTGAATTCACTGAAAAGTTTCTTAAAAAACTCCCCCAACAGACGTTATTCACTTTGAAGAAATCCAACAAAAGAAAGTGAAAAATTTTTACAGGCGCGAATTTTTCACGCCGTTATTTTATTTCTTACCAACTTATCTGGCAATTTGCACTGATAAATGAAACGCACATAAAAATTCAAATTTAAAACCTCACCCATTCTAATACGTTTCAGTTTAGATTGCAACCGTCAAATAAACAAAACGCAAAATGGAAAACATTTGTTTTGAATTCAGAATCTAATGAGGGCGAAGATGGCCGACCGTGTGCGAAACTCGCCGATCCCGACAATTCCATATTTGAAAAATACATTGTCATAATGCTATTGCCTTTATCCTTACAAATTACGGTCGATTTTCCTTTGTTTGTGTTAAGGAATTTTATTGTGTTGTTAAATTCTGGCTGTTTTATCATCAACCCTATATCAATTTGAATAAGGTCAAATATTAATTGCATTTTCTTGAGTACGTAAGATGTTTTGGATGTAGACTGCGGAATATTTTGTCCCCACGTGCTGAATTTTCATTTCAGTGCCGCGATGGAAATGTTCCCGAATGGACGCGCGGCGTTCGGTCGTTTCGCGCCAAAGTTACGCTGATGTGAATTCAAATTTAGAACGCGATTTGTTTTCTTTTTTTTGTGTGTAGTTTTTCTACGTAGGGCTTAAATAAATAGTTTTGGTGCAAAAAGGTAGTGGTGATGTGGATATTTTTTTTGTGAATTCGAAACGTTTTGGTGAATTTGTATAGTCTATCGGTTGGAAAGAATGTTTTTTCATTATTGACTTATCTAAAGGAGCCAGTAACCTTACAAGTAAGACAAAATAAAAAAAATACCTACCTGCAAAAATAACTTATGACATAGGTACGTTATAGAATGAAATATTTTTATAAATAAATTCTCTTCCGTACTTGAGACTATGCATCTAAAAGTCAATAAGACGGAATGTGACTTGTAAATTTCTTCCGCAGAATAGAGTGGGCTTGAAGTAAACATTATGTATTTATTCTTTTCCGAATTTCAAATATTTGAATAGTATGAATAAATGCACTTTGAATTTAATACGTCCGTGCTTTAGTTTGAATAGAATATTTACCATACGTATCAGTGTAATACAGTAACTATTAAGAAAGTAAGGGATTAGTTTGTTATACTCTGAAATACCCCAAAATAAATGTAAAAAATCAAAACAAATAAAAAATAAATCTGCAATAACCATACTATACATAACTTATATTCTACAATCTACATACCTACGTTCTTATCACCTTTTAATAAAACTGTTACATACAACTTTCCACTACTGCAACGTCTGCAACTGCTGCAAATCCAGGAAAACTTTACGACTAGTGAAAATCCCTGCTCGATGGACCGACGCCCTGTGATAATAGCTATAATAGTAGTCGCTCTTGTATGTTATAGTACAATAGTACAAAATAGCGGCGGTCAATTGAGCCCAATCAATTAATGGCTACCATAAGGCAGAGGGAATACTGTTCCCACCATACTTTTAACCTTATTCCAATGTCCTAAGGTCCAAGAAATCTGAAAATCTATGTCCATTAAACGTCAAGTGCGTAGCTCTATTCAATTTCATAAACGTTTTGAAGATAAACGTTCTATTTCTAAAGAGTTACCTTTCAGTACAGTATCCCCAATGTCACAAGAATCATCATCAAGTAATTTAGTCTCCCTTGCAGGAGGATCACTCTTTCTAATTTCCCAGACGCAAATGGACGATTTCGACTTGAAGGGATATTTGTTAAAGTTAGCCCTAATAATTTTAATAAACTAACATTTGTTAATATACTTACTTGTTAACCAGTTCTGTCTGTGTTTCAGTTTTCTTTTACCATATTGTAAGGAACTATCGTAATAATTTTATACCTATGTGTAGTGTTATTATGTAATTTTATTTTCGTCAATCCGCTGTAGGGTACGAACCCGCGTTCCTCGGATTATGGTTTACATAATTATACTATAACCTAAGCCTTTAAGACCTTTATAATAATAACTTCGATATTTAAGAAGTAAACAGCAACCTCACGTTCCAAGTGTTTGCCGAACAGTTAACCAAGTTAACCTTCAATTAACACAACGTGACAAACAGTTTGAAGTGCGATTAGACCATTAGTGGCGTGAGGCTGCCTTGTCACGTACATGTGTTACTTGAAATCATTAAAACGATTGGTCGTTTACTAGTAGGCAGTAATCGGTATTTGTAAGACAAACTTCTTAACTATCTAAGTACTTCACAGATCACAGAAACTAAAGGGTGATGTGACAAGGGGGCGGGCGTGTCGCAGCAATATGCCCAAAAACAGAACACATTCCTCGTGACAGCAATGATGACAGCAGCGACGTCATAATGTAAACAGTTTACATTGCTTGCGTAGTACTAAAGATTATTCCAACTTTGAGTACTGATACCGCAGTGGATAATGAGCACATATTTTGATTACTTTGTGTGTGTGAATTTCTAATGCGACACTGAGTTTTGAACTCATCATTAGTTGGCATCTCTCTATATCTCTATGATTTACTTACATGTCATCATAGAAATCTATTGATATAAATACTACAGATATATCAATTCAACCTTTCAGAAGCAATCAGTCATCCCCCGTATATTTTACTACTTGTTTCTGGAGCAGCGCCATATTATGACGTGAACAAATCGAATCTAACATTATCTGAGTTAAAGCAGCTTAACTCTCGAACTACTGTTCTTTATACGAAGTAACAGACTTGTCCCTTGTTGAGTTTCATCTCTATTTCGGTCCAAAGATTTATTAAAATCAAAATTTCTAGTGTTACTGTCAATTTAAGGCTGAGTTGCACCACCTAACTTTGACCGTAACTATAACGATAACCAGTGTTTTTTGTATGAAGTTTGACAGACTTTTGACGTTTGTCTCAGTTAAATTAAGATGGTGCAACCCAGCCTAATACTTTACTTGTTTGTAAACGTATCGTTCTATTTGAAATACTTACATTAGTTATTTGTCAATCTCAATTCAGTTATTATCATACAAACACAATTTCATAATACAGTCCACTTTGCATTTCGTCCTTTACAAGACAGATTCAATTTCGCGATCGCTTCACGAAGCTTCACTAAGCTCGCAAAAAAAGGTCAAGCGAAGCGATTTAGGATTTAAAACTGAAAGTCTTCTTATTAGGTCGGTGCAGTCAACGTCAAAAGTTGGTGACACCCATAGTGGCAAAAAATTGACAACAACCTTATATCAATTTTATTGTAACAAAGACGTGTTGGGAACTTTTTGGCTACTTTGGATGTCACGAAGTAAATACAAATGATGCTGACTGTATTATTAATTTAAAAACATAACATTACAAAATAAAATGCATTCGGACTTCCTTGAAATGTATTATTAGTAGGTCAATATTATTAGTTAGCTGTTGTGCGGCCTTTCCTTACTAATAAAATTGGAAAACCCAATTTAAGGATATGCGTATCGGATACTCTATTATTAGTATTTTTGTTTTGAATAGCAGTTAATGAATATTATTACACATTGAACTTGCCTAAACTTGACCCTCACTGGTTGGGTTTTTATTGACGGTCAAGCTGCAGATCCTGGGTACACAGCAGTTGCAGCGAGAGGTGGCAATAGTCCCGTCTAAACATTGACTAATTTTAATTTGTTTTAGTAATTAATAAATTAGCTGTTTCAGTGTATAAAAAAGTTAGCGGATTTTAACCAAGTGATAATACAAGTAAGAATAATGAGGTATTATTAAATTAATATTTTCTGGAACGTAGGTAATTTTTTGGTTTTGCTTATTTTTATTTCAATATAGCACTCTTTTTTCATTAAGTTGCCAGTTTTCATCATAATTTATAATGGTATTTCGTTTCTAAAATATGCACTACTGTTGTAAATATGAAACACATTTTACAGCGTTTTACAGGTGAAAACGTTTTCAATAATTTCTGATTTACACACACAGCTAGGTGATTTAGCAAACCCACGATAGTATTGTAAAATGTAGTTTGTTTTCAAATGCCTGGAATTCCGGGCTTATACGCAATATCTAATTCGATCCCATAACGGATTGCATCCTAAGCTCTTACAGTACAGATTTTAGGCACGATTGAACCTTACAATGATGATGATAATGATTGTAATTGATTGTGTGAAGTGAGCGTGAATTAACGCGAACTTTTTGGATATTTATTAAACTGCAGAGGGAAGTAAATGATATTGAATTGATATTGTAGAAATAATTAAAATACTACAAGCATTCAGACACGCTATTGTGCTAGTCAGGTTACACCCAATACCTACGAATATTTGGTCACTTATTAAATTCAAATTCAATCTTTTTTACGCAATTTTCAAGTACAAGTTAAAAGCTATCCTACCTACTTGAAGAAAATTTAGTATTAAAAGTAATTATTAAAATAAATAAATAAAATAAAAATAAAAATAAAAATAAAAATAAAAATAAAAATAAAAATAAAAATAAAAATAAAAATAAAAATAAAAATAAAAATAAAAATAAAAATAAAAATAAAAAAAAAAAAAAAAAAAAAAAAAAATAAAAAAAAAAAAAAATAAAAATAAAAATAAAAATAAAAATAAAAATAAAAATAAAAATAAAAATAAAAATAAAAATAAAAATAAAAATAAAAATAAAAATAAAAATAAAAATAAAAATAAAAATAAAAATAAAAATAAAAATAAAAATAAAAATAAAAAATAAAAATAAAAATCATTTATTATCAGACAAAAGCAGTCCATAGTTTGGTTAGTAACAATTTGAACTTAGAGACTATATTAGTAGAGTTAGTAACAATGTTCTTAGAAATATGTTAGTCGTACATCATGGGTTCTGTATATTGACTCTTTATCTATGGACGCTGTATAGCGTATTATCACACGACTCTCAGTTTAGCCGCTCGATGGTGACATTCTAAAAATAATATTATTTTTACCCTATTATTCTTCAACAGTGATATAATTAGTGTCATTACCATAGTTGTTACGATGACGTAGGTAGTACGAATAATAATAACGTACCTACATCACATGACGTGTGACGGTGTGAACCACAATACTACACGTAATGATCTGCCATGCTAAATGTAGCCTATGCCATTGTTAGTAAATACGGCCATTTGAGTAAACTAAATTTTGCCTGAGGCTCGAATTTGGACGCTATTGTTGCTGAAAATAAATTATCTGGTATCTTGGTTGACATAACACTTGCAACATCAGATACCGAAGAGAGACTAGTGCATTATCGTATGCCCGTTTTAAGAAATTAGGATTATATTTTGTACAAAATACTTACAGCGCCGTCTTGTCGCAAAAGATCTTCGTTTGTTCGTTCGTTTCAGCCAAATGATGGCCACTGCTGGACAAAGGCCTCCCCCAAGGCTTTCCACAATGAACGGTCCTGCGCTGCCCGCATCCAGGCTCTTCCCGCAACCTTTACCAGATCGTTGGTCCACCTAGTAGGAGGCCTACCCACGCTACCCCTTCCAGCCCGTGGTCGCCACTCGAGAACTTTCCTGCCCCAACGGCCATCGTCTCTACGAGCTATGTGCCCCGCCCAAAAGCTCTTATGCCAAAATAATCACATACAAATCCATTATGTTCTCAAATTTCCTTGTTCTCCAACTTCTTCTATGGAGACAGGAGACTATGGTCTGTATAATCTTTGCCCAGAAATATCCATGACTTGAATCATGTATCGCTCAGCGTTTAATAGGTACAGTTTCACTAATATAGTGGTTGCCACCTTAACTTACCAAAAAAACGAAATACTGGATCTGAAGTGCCAGCCAGTCCAACCCAAAAGGCGACATGTGGTGAATAAGATTTTTTCCTCTATTACCTTCAGTGTCCTTTTCGTATTTATATTCTAACTTGACTATTTTTCTGCTTTTTGTTAAACGTATTATGTATTTATAGCTTCAACCCACTCCATACAAACTCACCAAAACTCTTATCGTTATTTTTGTATAAAACAGGCACCAATTAGCAAAACTGAAGGGTCAATTAATGAAACAATTCAATATGTGAATAGACGAAGCTTCATCAATATAAGTGGATCAGTCGTTGGTACCGCGTGCCTTTAATAGTTACGACTAGTTAAAAATAGGTTTATGATAAGTGAAATTTTAAGTGTATAAACCAAGTTCAGTGATCTTATGAGTGATTGTTTTTATCTAAACTAACTATACTAAAATATAAACGGATTAGTACAACATTATTATGTGACATAATAAGTCGGACAGTTATTGTGAAGTGTGACGTGTGTTATCTACTAAGAATTTAAAAATTAAAACTGAGCGTTAATAAAATTCGGCTAGTTAGATGGAAGATTCTTGTCCAACTTGCACCCATTGTGTAAGATAGAGTCAAACTGATTTGTAAGCTGAATTGTGTATCTATAAAGTAAGCTACTAGTCATATATCCAGCCATTATATATGACTAGTCAAGTCACAGTGCGAAAAGTGTCGAATTATAATAGCATCAAAAGTAACCATCAAAGAATCAAATCGCACTATCAACTAGCGAACTAGTCATCCAACCAAGTCAGACTATCAGTCACTGTGAAAAGTGTTGATTAAAATAGCACTAAAAACTACTAAAACACACCAACAAAATCTTTACCACTCCTGACTGGACAAGTTACTGTGCAAAAAGTGTTGATTAAGAAAACAACGAATACATCTGACTAGTCACTAAGCAACTCCCAACTAGTCACCCGGCAACACCCGACTAGTCACCCGGCAACTCCCGACAGTCCACCAGCAACTCGCGACTAGTCACCCGGCAACTCCCGACTAGTCCACCAGCAACTCCCGACTAGTCACCCGGCAACTCCCGACTAGTCAAGTTGCAGCTTTCGTGCGCAGAGTGCGCGAGGCGCGCGGGCCGTGCGCGCTGCACGCCCGCGCGCGACGAGCCATGCGCTACCGTCATGGAGACCATCTCTGAGGATGCTGAAGCTGAACTGGAACTTGGTAACTATCTTGGTACTCAGCTTTTTTTAACAATATCTTTAGTAACAGTGTAGCTTACATCTAATTGTGTACCACATTTACCGCAATAAAAAAAATCTTATCTTATCTTAATCCGAAATTAAGCAAAGCCAATGGGTAGAATATACAACCTTTAACACAATCATTATACATATTTTTTGATAAATAAACATATACTCGTAAATATTTTTTTGAATATGCGTACTTAAGGGGACATCACTATTATAGGCTACGTCTTATTCAAACTAAGCCAAAATAAAATAAGCAAAGCCTGCTATGTGAACGATTCAAAGTTTAACAAACACGTTATTTACTGTATTCTTATTTTAATGAAAATAATAACATTGGAAAATATTACGCAGTCTAGTCTAGTCCCATGGGAACGAAATATACGCTATAATATATTAATAGCAATCATATTTATTTATTTATTTACTTAAAGGCACAACCACAGAATACAATTCTATAAAATTAAATTATAATAATAATTAAATAATTGTGTAAATTCATAATAACCGGCGATTATTAATAATTTTCAATTTATCACATTTACCGTAACATATACACAGATGTTTGTGTTGTGCGGGTATCGAACCCACCATCTTTGGCGTAGAAGACGCAGACAGTGCACCATATGGGCCATCAATAGGGACACAACTTTTATATTGCGTGATAAAAACTTTCAGCGGCAAAAGCCATAGGCGAATATTGACCTCAGATATAGGATATTCAAATAGTTATCTACGGAATTGCTACCATGTACCTTTTTGTTTACGAGCGTCCGATATTTCGGCACTGTTGCGAGCGCCATGATCACGGAGTAACTCGGAGGCTCGTTAATAAAAAGGTACATGGTAGCAATCACGTATTCTAATGTTGGTGACCATGAAAATTTAAAACAATACATGTATATTCAACCTTTCATTTAGCTTTTTCTTAATTACGACGAGTAAAGGACGTAGCACACTTATCAACTCGGAGAGGGATCGTAACCGTATCAACTTGAGGCGATCAGTATTTTTTGTACGAAACTCCATACTGCAACTCACACGTCTTATCCGCACCGTAACGTAAACGCCTCGCCTCGCTGTTGACAACGCGCGAAAGGCGATGACAGCTCGCGGAAGGACGTTGTTGATCCCTTTCCGAGTTGATAAGTCTGCTATGGCCTTAATAGAAAATATGCGGCGAGGCTTATAAAGTCCATAGCAATTTTTTTTCTATTTACTAAACGGGAACTGCGCCCAAACAGCGATATTTAGGGAGCAATTAGTCTGTGTCAATGTTTGATTGGCTACCGTAAATTCGCTAGTGATGTACTGTTGCAGATCCGATAAAATATCCGTAGTATCAATATTCATTGCTTGATAATGGACGAAGGTCGGCCGTAGTAAGGACATCGGACAGTCTATTCAGGTCACTTACCATCTGGTGATCCGTCTGCTCGTTTGCCTCCTGTCACATAAAAAAAAAGGTCAGGGTTCTCAAATGGTTCAAACTTGGAGTGCAAGTGTGGTTGTGTTCCCCAGTCGATGAAGAACATGATGTCGTGCCCTGCGTGCTCAAACAACTGCACGCAGGAAGATTTAATAAATGCTACTTTCAACGCCACTCTTGTAATAGAGTTTTGCTCTGACACTGTAGGTTTGTTGTCGACACGACAAGAAGAAGAAGAATGAATGGATGACGTCACCATTTATTTGAAATACTAACGTTTTACGATACAGTTATGGGTTTCTTAACCCTCATGAAGAGTTTGCTTATTTCAATGTTAGTATTATTACTAGAAAACTCAATGGCTGTTTTCTGCGCATCTTTCAGATCTAAAACGACTGATCTATTCCACCCTCTTACTGTTTTGTTATTTTGTCGGTACAAAATAACAAAACATTGTTTACGAGCTAATTCTTTTCGAAATAGTAATGAGAACAGTCTTTGTCCCTGAATTTCTAGTGCTCTTAACTGGCCCATTATAATAACGAAATTATTTCTATTGAATTAAGAAACGCTTGAAGATATTAGATAAGAATGCGTTTAGTTCACCTTTAGTAAGCAGCAGGTTATAATGTACTCATTTCATATATAAAATACTTTTATGTCCAGAATATCTTTCAAATTCAAAACGTTTATTGCATGTCACATTACAATTTATATGTTGTTGCAATAGAGGTATACATGTGACGCCCTGCAAGGGCACAGCAAAACATCAGAGAGAGGGTAGGTATCTATTTATTTCAATATCATTCCGACTTCATTAAGATACGCGTCACCTCTAACTTACAAACAAAAGTCCTTTGTGATAGTAAGCGGACTCGGAGAAATTCGACAAAAACTGTAACTAGTTAGCGCATTAAGTGACACAGCTAAATGACTACTTTCTAATTTTCCCATTCTAAAACTTATTCTTCAGTTAATAGATCTGACGATTGAAAAATCAGCCCTAATTCACAAATTCCTAGGAACATTAAAATTTATGAGTAAGAGTCAAAATCATAGAAATTGCTACGCGTAGAAGAGTTGTTGATAAAAATTCAAAAAACCATTTGTGACGCCCCTTAGCATGAATTCTTCTAGGATAGTAAAATAGTCAACAGCCAGATACTTTTATTGGACAAAATCAATAACAATCTTAACAAGCGCGGAATAAAAGAAATCGTTTTGTGTTTTTACGCCATCTTAGCCCAACTTATAAAATCCTTCACGATGATAAACGGGCAAGGATCAAGACAAAAACCACTAACAGTTAGCGCAATAAAGTGAAACCCTGGGATTTATTCTCCAGTTCAGTTTCTGTATTTTCTACTTTAGCTATCTCTTTCACACCTGCTTAGCGAGAGGATACATGAAATAGATAGCGCTAGCGCTGAAAGTTTCATCCTTAATTAGGGTCGTGCCATCCTTTATACTCATGACATAAGTAAAAGGGACAGATAGAGTCGAAATTGCAGAAATTCTTGTTGATAGTAGGGCCCTTGATAAAAACTGCGCCATTAATCTCCAAGTGGCCGCCACTGGCGCCCTCTAGCCGCAACAAGGCCAAATTAATGGAGACGCCCAAATTGATTCACTGAAGCTTTGACAATTAATAATGTTGGGGAAATAGATATCGCACAAATGAGACGTGTCGTTGATAAGAAATATCTAGAACTAGCGGCCGCCCGAGACTTCGTACGAGTGATCCCGTTTTACCCCCTTAGGGGTAGAGTTTCGTAAAATCCTTTCTTAGCGGATGCCTACGTCATAACATCTAGCTGCATGGTAAATTTCAGCCGGATCCGTCCAGTGGTTTGGGCTGTGCGTTGATAGATCACTATGTCAGTCAGTCTGTCTGTCAGTCACCTTTGATATATTACTTGATACTTACCTGATTAACACTCTGCTAATGAAAAGTAGCTGAATTTAAATTCTTAGCCGTGTTTCAAGTTTGATTCCTTCAACTTTTCCAATACTTTTTCCAATTGTTAGCCCTACTTAAAGTTTATCAAGGAATAGCTTTGGAGAAAATGAATTTGTCTTTGTCCATCTAAAAACTTTCTTTGATATTTTTATTATAACCCAAACTGATTCTAGGTAAAAGAAATAAAATATCTAAGGTTCATAACTTTTAAAAATTCATAAAACAACTTACAGAAAAAAATAGTTTGTAAATCGTAACATTTACTTACGTTAATTTGTAATTTAGTAAAACATCACGTAAGACTTGATTTCGCTCTACATATTTTAATTTATGGATGTACTTCTGAAATAAACAATTTGATTTGATTTATTTGGTTCAATAATGTCGACTAGTCAGTAACTTTACCGTGGCTTAACTAGTCCTGAACTAGTTGGAACATCCCTAAAGTTTTTATACTCTTAAACCGCAAAACTATTTGGCGGTTCGGATATTTATTCACCTGGAATCAGAATATCCGGTCATGTCCGAAAATAACGCTCAGTCGAAGCAGCGTTTTTACTGCTCGACATTTTCCGGGGTCTCGTTAGGGCAATTATTATTTGCGTAATTAAAGGAAATAATCATTTTTAAGGGGATCAATATTTAGTATAATGAGCGACTTCCTTATTGGATGATTATTGTCTATTAATAATTTGATTATAATGAAGATATCAAGAAGTTCCCGGAAGGGAACATTGATGCTTTCATTTTTAGAGAGTCTTTACTGTTGTTAGAAGTTTGCTGTATTTCTAGTTTAAAATAATGAGATAATATATTCTGAGTTTTTTCCAAATATTAAATTCTTTATGTTCTTTAAGTACTGCCGTCTAATATAAAAGCAGTTATTTAGGTTACCTACTTGCACAAAATACATATTTTCACTCGCATTTTGAACTGTTTGTTTTTTTTATGTAGTAATCCTTAATTTTACCACGCACACTTGCATTCGCATTCTTGAATGTTTCTAAAAAAGTACGTTCATCGCGGAATAAACGAAGTGGCTTATTTTCAGCAATTGTATAGGTTTATGGGAACATTTAAAGCCACAGGCAATTTGCCGGGTCATTATCGCGGCCGCGTCCCCTGGGACCCGGGATGGCTCGATACGCGAGACTTCCTCACACGATGCAATTTATTGCGGGGAATATAAGATATAAGCTGAAATCTAGGTCAAAAAGGGACACGTTATTTTCAGTACATAACGGTGATAACCCGTACTAGGGGTACCTACGGGTTATCACCGTGAAAAAGTGTATTTCCTAGTTAAATATACGTAGTATTTACTAGCGGCCGCCCGCGACTTCGTACGCGTGGATCCCGTTTTACCCCCTTAGGGGTTGAACTTTGCAAAATCCCGTCTTAGTGAGCACCTACATTCTAAAAAGAACCCGCATGCAAAATTTGAAGACAAAGACTCCTAGCACTTGTAGTTTCTGAGATTTCGTCATGAGTGAGTGAGTCAATCCTTGTTCCAGTGACCTTTCGCTTTTATAGGGAAAAACACTATCCTACGTTTTCAACAAACTATAGTTACTAGTTTTCATTTAACTAAAATCTGTAGCTTTGTCGTAAAAAGGTAACAGACAAAATAATATAATTGCATTTACAATAATTCGGTTATTCATATTATTAGTATGGACGGATTGAGTCAAAGTAAAATCATTTTAAAGGCTACACAAGCAGTTTGCTCATCACTGTGCTAGCTCTCTTGGGACATATCTGATAACGAGGCGCCGTGCGTGTAGGTACGCGATGCAATTTATGGTGGTAGAAATATATGGGATAATGGACACTAGCAATGACTAGTGTTGAAATTATAGGCAATTTCTCTCTATTTCCTTATATCTCCGTCATATTATATTCCAATAAGTAGCCTTTGGACAAAAGGGTTTAGTTATGAACACTACAACTCAAAAATATTACTCATAAGAATTGGGACACTAAAGCTAAGTTGTACCAACCTACTTTAACCGTAGCTATAACATTATCTGGTATTTTTGTGAGGAGTTTAATAGATTTTGACGAAAGATGGTGCATCTCAGCCTAAGAAAAATTATAGGCTCGAACCAGAACATTGAGCTTAAATGCACATAAAACAACGCATATTATGTATTAGTGCTTTTCGCACATTCAATTTTACGAGACGCAGTACTAGACATAATCCATTATTATCAAAGTCACCAGCCCATTTGTTTCAACAACATAGTTTCGAAAATAAACACGTCATCCCCATGTCATGTCGGGCAATATCAGCGTGTTCTCGCCGCGAATGATTGGTGATTAAAATTCTTTGGCAGCCATGTTACTATTTATATGGCGGCCTTAAACTTGGCTTGGCACGCTCGATGAGACGCCAAATTGATGACTGTTCATGATTTACGAGAGAAGCGTTTATCATCTCGGAGCAAATGGTGTTGTGATTGCTTGGAACGTGAGTTTGTTTACCACGTTGAAACAATTTGAGAAAAAATATTTAAAACACGTCTTGAGATGTCGAGTTTTTAGCTCATAGCAGACTTATCAACTCGGAAAGGGATCAACACTGTATTGCCTTTCGCGAGCTGTCATCGCCTTTCGCGCGCTGTCATCCGCGAGACGAGGATAAGTGTACAGTACCCGGCAATAAATATTGCACATCGACCTTTGAAAAGAGAATCGGTTAATTTCGGCTCGTAGAGCGTTATCTCTGTCGCACACTACCTATACGATTGACAAACGTCATTGACAAAACATTATTCAATGAAAATATTGTCCGAACTCTTAGTATTTCTCTTCGACAAATACTTTAACGCATTGTAAACCATTTTTCTTTCACGACTATAAAAATTTTTAGCAATTTAATTCACAAAATCACTTTAATTTAATTGACAAAACGTCATTGTCAGTCATTGTTCAAGTGCGACAGTGATAACACTCTACCAAACCGGAATTAGCCGATTGTCTCTTTCTATAGGTCGATGTGCAATATTTATCGCCGGGTATTGTACATTGCAGTATAGAGTTTCATACAAAGAATACTGACCGCCTCGAGTTGATAAGGTTACGATCCCTTTCCGGGTTGATAAATGTGCTACGACCTTTATGAAGCCAATACTTTAGAGTCCACCCACAAGGACCGATGTCCTCATAAAGGTAGCAGGAAGTCGCTGGATGCAGGCCGTAACCAACCCGGCGATGCAGAAATCATTGGGGGAGGCCTATGTTCAGCAGTGGACGTCCTGTAGCTGAAATGATGATGATACGATTGAGTAGGAAAGCTTTTTGCCTTTCCATGTGCAATGTTTGTAATGGTTATACAACGGATAAAAATCTGTTACCGAAGACGGAAATACAAATCTCCGGCCAAATTAGCTGTCTTCATAGCTGGGCATTAACTCGTTAATCCGTTAATCGTTAATTAACGAAGTTAACATTTCTATTAACGGATTAACATTTAAGTTAACTTTTTAAAAATGTTAACGGACTCGTTAACTTCCGTTAAATTATCCTAAGTCCGTTAATCGTTAATCCAGTACCTACTATTTACCAAAAAGATATAGTAAGCACGTTGAAAAACGTCAGAAAAACGCGTTCTGACAAGTAGGTACATTCGGGCTTCCAGAACTTCCAGAACCCAAAACAACAGTTTTTGTAACCAGATCACTAACGACACTTGTTAGTATGTGTGGGACATCTCTTGCAACTGAATTTAAGACCAGTTTTCCTCAACCGATGGTATACTTATGTAAGTACGATGACGATGCAAAGTTATGGTACCATTGAGCTGGTCTGATGATGGAGTCATGAGGTGGCCATAAGAATTTGGGTTCGTTGGATTTGTCTTTTCGGACACTTTAGTACTACACTCGCGAGCAAAAATATGGAATCACCCTATTTATTCCGATTTCAGAGTGATTATAAGAACTAAATGACTAATAGAAATTCAATAAAAATGGTACTTTTAAAGGTGATATTATAAGCTTAAAATTGATACCATAGATACATACAATACGTGGTCATTCAGTACTTAAGACCGCTCGGAACACAAAGGGGTGATTCCATATTTCTGCTCGTAAGTATAGATGATGTCCAGGGTCCTGACGATGGATGTTGCCAAATGTTGGTCTCGAAGCGCTGGTAGGGTAAAAAGATTATGAGACATGTAGAGGCTCCTTAAGAGCAAAATGACGATTTGTAAGAACTATTTATTAGTCTAAACAAATAAAGAAATTTTGACTTTGACTTTGACTATGGAGTCAGATGGTGGCCATAGGAATTCTAAAACGAAACGGTGGAAACTTATCGAGTTTGGGTTTGCTGGATTTGTCTTTTCGAGCACTTTGGCGCCAAATTGTATTGTAAATGAACCAAGGCTCTGAGATACAGATGTTACTAAAAAGTGTAAAATAAAATTATAATAATTAAAAAACTTTTTTTAAAAACAAGCTTTTATTCTGAAATGCAGTTGTACTAAAACGAAAATTTCGAAAGCTTGTAGCTCAATCATATACCTAAAAGGAATAAATTCCATGCGCGATACAAGCTTTCGAAATTATTTGAACCTTACATACAATTACAAATACATGTTACAATTTATTTACAAATACATGTAAAGCAAGCAATAAACGATTTTTTTATTTTTTTATTTTTTTTTAATTATTTTTTTCGTTTTATTATCATGTGTTAACGGATTAACGATTAACGTTAACTTGCGTTAAATCTCGCGAAATGTAACGTTTTAATGTTTAACGAAGTTAATTTTTTTATTAACGGTTTAACGATTAACGAAGTTAACTATTTGATTAACGGTGCCCAGCTATGGCTGTCTTAATGATTTTAAGACCTAAGAGTAGGCGCACACCGTTGATTTATGTTGTGCCCGATTTTAAATTGTATGAAGAATCGGCCAAATCGAATCGGCGTAGTGTGCGCACTCCCATACATGCCCATACTGATCAACTGCCCGACTAAACTATCGGCCGACGAAAAATCAACGGTGTGCGCCTACTCTTAAGGCTTGGTATTTCTTCTAAAGTAGGTATTTCGCGCTGTCAAAATCTGCGCGCGCAATTCTTCGCCGAAAACAGCGCGTCAAAGAGCTCCCGCCACAATTTCCAGCTGNGTAGAAATGTATGAGATAATGGACACGAGCAATAACTAGTGTTGAAATTATAGGCAGTTTCTCTCTATTTCCTTCTATCTCCGTCATATTATATTTCAACTAACTTTCTGCCAGCGGCTTCGCCCGCGTGGAATTTTGTCTGTCACAGAAAAACTTTATCGCGCGCGTCCCTGTTTTAAAAACCGGGATAAAAACTATCCTATGTAATTTCCCGGGACTCAAACTATCTCTATGCCTTAAAATCGGTTCAGTGGTTTAGGCGTGAAAGCAAGACAGACAGATAGACAGACAGACCGAGAGACAGACAGATAGACAGACAGACAGACAGACAGATAGACAGACATACAGACAGATAATATACAGACAGACAAAGTTACTTTCACATTTATAATATTAGTATAGATACTTAGTATAGATAAGTAACCATTGGCCAATAGGGTTGAGTTATGAACAATACCTAACCTACTCAAAATTTTAACTTATGCTATAAGTGTAAGGATTTGAAACACACATTTGGAACACCAAGGCATAGTTATATCAACTTATTTTAACCGTTACTATAACAATGACTGGTATGTTTGTACGGAGCTTGATAGATATTTGACGTTTGTTGAAGTCAAAGTAAGATGGTGCAACTCCGCCTAAGAACATTTATAGGCTTGAACAGGGTCATAGTGTCATAATATAATTATCCTGATTATGTGGTTTTCTAGTGAATACCAGCAAATTGAGATTAAAAGCACTTATAGCAACGCATATATTAGTGTTTTTCGCACATGTCAGCATCAATTTTACGAGACGCAGTACTGGACATAATCCATTATTATCAAAGTCACCAGCCCATTTGTTTCAACAACATAGTTTCGAAAATAAACACGTCATCCCCATGTCATGTCGGGCAATATCAGCGTGTTCTCGCCGCGAATGATTGGTGATTAAAATTCTTTGGCAGCCATGTTACTATTTATATGGCGGCCTTAAACTTGGCTAGGCTCGCTCGATGAGACGCCAAATTGATGACTGTTCATGATTTACGAGAGAAGCGTTTATCATCTCGGAGCAAATGGTGTTATGATTGCTTGGAACATGAGTTTGTTTACCATGTTGAAACAATTTGAGAAAAAAATCTATACTAATATTATAAAGCTGAAGAGTTTGTTTGTTTGTTTCTTTACTTTAACGCGCTAATCTCCGGAACTACTGGTCCGATTTGAAAAATTCTTTCAGTGTTAGATAGCCCATTTATTGAGGAAGGCTATAGGCTACAACATCACGCTACGATCAATAGGAGCAGAGCAATAATGAAAAATGTTGCGAAAACGGGTTTTCACGCGTACGAAGTCGCGGGCACAGCTAGTATTTAATACGTATTGAAATGTCGAGATTTTAGGTCATAGCAGACTTATCAACTCGGAAAGGGATCAACACTGTATTGCCTTTCGCGAGCTGTCATCGCCTTTCGCGCGCTGTCAACCCCGAGGCGAGGTTATAGCCTTGATCACACGTACCGAGTAAACTGGCGAGACAAATGTTTACTCGGTCGAGACAGTTGGGTGAGCGAGTCACATACTCGAGCTCTCGGCCGAGCACTCGGCGTAATGTTCATACACACCGAGTACTCGGCCGAGAGCACTGTCTCGCCCGTTTGCTCGGTACGTGTGATCAAGGCTTTAGTGTGCATTGCAGTATGGAGTTTTATTCAAAGAATACTGACCGCCTCGAGTTGATATAGTTACGAGCCCTTTCCGGGTTGATAAATGTGCTACGTCCTTTATGAAGTGAATACGATAGAGTCCACCCACAAGGTGGACCGAAGACCTCATAAAGGTAGTAAGAAGGCGCTGAATGCAGGCCGTAACCAACCCGGCGATGCAGAAATCATTGGGGGAGGCCTATGTTCAGCAGTGGACGTCCTGTAGCTGAAATGATGATGATACGATTGAGTAGGAAAGCTTTTTCCCTTTCCATGTGCAATGTTTGTAATGGTTATACAACGGATAAAAATCTGTTACCGAAGACGGAAATACAAATCTCCGGCCAAATTAGCTGTCTTAATGATTTTAAAACCTTAACTAAAAAGAAAGTGCTTGAAAAAGATGGTGCGGTAATTAATTTAACTGCAGTGACATTTTACGTAGGCACCGGGTAGAAAATAAGTTTAGTAAAGGTTCAAAGTTTAATACGACGAGTAGTTCAAATAGTTAAATTAACCCTAGGTATGTAAACTGAAAAGAAATCTACCGAGTAAATAATGCGAGCTAAAAAATCTCATAGAAAATTTGCGTGTGACGTATCCACTATATAAAAATATGGTATGTAAAATATGTATCATTCTCGAATATAAAGTGCGCTTTAATAGCTTCAATGTGATTTATGGCCGCTGGAGTAAACAACGCACGAAGAAAATTAAAGGCCTTGCCTCCACTAAACTTTGTGGATCAGTCTTCTGGAAAACAGCGTTTGGGATCAGTTCATGTAAAATATTATAATACAAGAAAAATGGGACGAGATAATATTACTGGTACATTTTTAATCAAGCTTTGTCGATTTATCTTAAACAGAAAAAACAAGGATTTAATGATTTTAAGGTAGATAAATCGTTCTTCTTCTTCTTTTCGTGTCGACAACAAACCTACACAGTGTCAGCCCAAAACTCCGCCACAAGAGTGGCGTTGTCAGTAGCACTCATCAAATCCTCCTGAGTGCAATTGCTTGGTTTATTTGCAGACAATTATCAAAAGTCAATGCTCAATGCTGCTAAAGCTCAGTGTAAACTCTGCTCTAAAAAGGGCAGAACGCAGATTTTTAACTTTTCCCATTACATATGGCATGGGTGCGATTTTACAACTAAATTGATGTAGGGTATGAGTGCGAAACGGAACGTAAGGATGTGTGAAAGAGAAGGAAGTGTGTGAGTGTGACGTACGACGACGTGTAGACGAACGACGATTGTTTTAGATTACTATTTTTATTATTTTCTATCTCGGGCAAATAAATAGGTACGTGGGAATTAGAACCTCATTTCAATTCCTACATTGATGTAATTAATTGAAAGTAGATTGTCAGTCTGTTATACTGGCTACTGCTGTAACTTTTACTGGGTTACTACCAATAGATATATTACTGTTATTAAACGGAAGTGCAGAATGTAATCCTTCTAAATAAAAGCTCGGTTCACTGACTCCAAGTGCTTGAATCACTAATGCATCATGAGTGGTACAGTGCCACATAAAATTGTTAGCACATGAATTGCATTGGTCAATAAACAATAAATACAGAATATTATTGGTCAATAAACAATAAATACAGAAATTGTAAAATCTAAATTCTATTATCTTTAAAAAAAACTCGTCGTTATTCACAACACATACCAAATTAAATCTAGATTACTGGTGTTCGTTTGTTGCGTTTGCGTTGATTAAGAAACTTTGGAAACTTTATTATCATTTATAATAATATGCATGTCATAATTTTATTTTTAAAGTTTCTGAAATCGTGTAATTTTGCATTAAAAACCGTTTTCGACGCGATCCGAAGGCAGTTCGTTCGTTCGTTCGTTTCAGCCGAAAGACGTCCACTGCTGGACAAAGGCCTCCCCCAGCGATTTCCACAATGACCGGTCCTGCGCCGCTCGCATCCAGGCACCTCCCGCGACCTTCACCAGATCGTCGGTCCACTTAGCCACCGCAGCGCAGGCAGTAACTAGTTAAAATTCATATAAAAGCGTGAAGTTAACTCTGTCTCTTCATATTATTACTTCGCATATTATTTGAGTGAAACCATAGATACACCAAAACGGTAAATAGACAGAATTTTCTATTCTATTATGCCTGAAAACTAGTGTATTGAATCGTATAAGCAACTCAAGGAATATTCCTACGAGTCTGGCCATTTATAAATGAAATATAAAATCACAGCAATACTTTACACTACATTAGTTTTTCTTTGAATAAGACTTGTGTGAAAATGTATTATTCGTTTCTCAAAATCATAATTTATTTATTACCTACAGCACTACACAATACAATTCGGTGACTACCTTTTTACACGCGTGAAATCCTTATATTATTAACGTGAAAGTTTTGTATCGATGTTTTTTACTCTTTCACGCAAAAAGTCTGAACGCTTTTTTTTATCTACTCTCTGCTATCTCATAGAAATAATAAGTATAGAATGTTCTATACAAATGATGGGAATGAACATGGAACTTTTAATGACTTTTGTCGTCGAGTGAACAATAATATACTCAACATCAAATAAACCGCACCTTCCGCGACGCGAACTTTAACGATTTTCTTCTGACACAATCATGGTGCCCCAACAATATTGGTGTTATTTGAAAGCTCAATAAATATCCTTAAAGAAAAACACATTTAATTTCTTAATAAATGATTAACATATACCATAAATGTGACTTGAAAAAATACCTCACTTTGGGCCCACCTATGGGATCAATTAGACCAATTTTTATGGTTATAAAACCAAATAATGATTTCACGTGTCCTCTTTAACAGATGGATAGCGATTAATCCCACTTTAACAATTTTATAGCCATAAAAGTTGGCTCTAGCGTAACTACCTATTTTTTGAAGAAGTGATTCTGGATCCTTCTAAAGACACATTTTTGGGGTAAAAACCTTTCCTTTAATGAAATGAAGATTAGAACTAGGCTTTTAAATGGTGCCAATATTGGTGGGAAGTGGGGATGCATACGTTTGAAAATGCTTGTCGCGGAAGGTGCGATTTATTTGATGTCGAGTGTATTTATTGCATTTGGTCGAGCCAAATGAAAACTTCATCGTCTGCTGGCTCTGCGTGCTGATGCATCAAGTGGTACTGACGAGTACAAAAGTGAAAATCTTAAAATGAAATCAATAGAACTACACTAATATTGGGCGGGCGGGGCACATAGCTCGTAGAGACGATGGCCGTTGGGGCAGAAAAGTTCTCGAGTGGCGATCACGGGCTGGAAGACGTAGCGTGGGCAGGCCTCCTACTAGGTGGACCGACGATCTGGTAAAGGTCGCGGGAAGAACCTGGACGCGGGCAGCGCAGGATCGTTTATTACGGAAAGCTTTGGGGGAGGCCTTTGTCCAGCAGTGGACGTCATTTGGCTGAAACGAACGAACGAACGTTTATTTAATGAAAATGTTATAAGATTTTGTTAAACTTATTGGTCTCTTTCTATTGATCCTTCATACAATAATATCGAAACAAAACCTCTTCACTTTATTTCTTTGTTTCCTGATTGATTTATTTCGGGACTAGTGGCTCTCGCTCGATGTAAGTAATACCATTATACTGCGATCTATCTCAACAAAGTTAAGAGAAAAGTATAAGATAATGCGTTTTAGGAAAAAATATCATTACAATTGTTTATTGTACAGTGACAGGTCTAGTTTTGTGGGTAAGATGTTAACTAGAGGCGAATGCCATTAGGCTTTAACCTTGCTTTTTGTACACTGTTCAGTGTACAGCTGCTTAAAGGTTTCAAATAAATATTTTTAAATCTTTACATCGCTGGATATTGACTAACAAATGATGTCGTTTAACAAAATCAAAAATATTTTATTCAATTTTCACCACTGGTGGCACTTATGAACGTCAATTACAGTAAAAAAGGCAGCCCTTAAGGGGCACTTTACATGTCTCCTTATCTTTTGGGCCCTACCAGTCCAGCCCTACCTATTCATCATGACTGCGATGACAGCTCATTGACCACAAGACTACAAATATTCGAGTAGCAATTATCGTGTCCTACTTGGTAATCGTGCAGCCGTGTGGTGACGGCAGAGTAGAATTCATTTTTCACCAACCCCTACTCTTCCCGCGGGTGTCGTAAGAGGCGACTTAGGGACTACACATCAAACAGAGAACGGGCAGCAGCGCTCTCTGAAAAACATCAATCTTTTAAACTGCGATCTCCAACCCGCCTGCCAAGCGTGGAGATTATGGCAAAACCCTCCAATATAGTGGAGGAGGCTCATAGTCCAGCAGTGGACTGTAAAGGGCTGTTGATGATGATGATGATGACTTGGTAATCGAACTCTGGACCCAGATAGAGAGCATCACTAACCATTAGACCCTTATGGGACAAGACTAGAAATGTTTCAAATGATCATTGTTTCTCTAAAAGTCATTAATGTGTCTGTTCTATCCCCAGGGGACTTATTAAGGACCCTATTAAAACTTTTAACGAAGCTAATATTAAGTTACGCGATCGAGGGAGAAGGCAAATCTATTTCGAGGTTGTTGCTATTTAAAAGGAAACTTTTCGCAAATCTTCTTGTGGTTTCCTTTTTTTTGTATTGTTTGTAACTGAAGCCCTGATGTCAAAGGTCAGAATTTTAACGTTTCAAATACGGTGCTATTATTCATTTCTTTATTTTTGATCGATTTTGTTGAACGAAATGTATTTATTACTAGTTTTTGCCCGCGGCTTTGCCCGCGTGAAATTTTATCTGTCAGAAAAAGTTGTCGCGCGCGTTGCTGTTTCAAAAACCAGGATAAAAACTATCTTATGTCCTTCAAACTATCACAAAGCCAAATTTAANTCATCCCCAATTTTCCACCCTTGGGGGTTGTTTTTTCTATTATTAAATTTAAATGGGACCACCCTTGAGGTATTACCTATACGCCGAAAAAAGATTTGTTCAAATCGGTTCATAATTGGCGGAGTTATCGCGTAACAAACATAGAAAAAAAAAAACATACGGGTCGAATTGAGAACCTCCTCCTTTTTTGAAGTCGGTTGAAAATTGAAACGGCTTAATTTTATGCGATCTAATCGAAAAGAATTGTTCTCTATCAGACAACCCAGGGCCAAAAATTATGTTTTGCAGGCACAGAACTCTACAAACCGGGTGTAACTCGCCTCTTGACCTGAAATAGGGTAGAGGGTATCTGCCATAAGTAAATTCCGACTTTCGGGCGACACCATAACAGTATTCCGCCATGCCAGCTCCAACTCATATAGGGTGGCAGTTGGCGGTAGTGTTGTGGAATAGTTCATCGATAGTAACTCTCAAATAGTTGAAAAAAAGTTGATAAGTATCGACAAATATTAACACATCACAAATTCTAGTGAATTTTGACAGTACTTTGGAGCAATAATCATTCTATAGTATTTGTAGTAAACTGGTATTTTTGGACCGAAGACAGATAATAAATTATAGCTGTCTACAACTTGTCTACTTATGAGCCTCTCTACAGATTTTTCTTAATAATAGGCAGCAGTAGTAATTTTTATATTACATCGTCTCAGTTGCATATTCAGTATACTATCGAATTAGTAGTATCGATACTATCGAAAGCTTTTTATGAACTTTTATTACGATTGAGCGTAAAACTGTAATATGTAAAACATTGGCAACAATATCCATAGATAGTTGTAACTTCTTTTGTTACACTATCGACAGTGGCCTATCGTTATACATCACTAGCCGCCAAGTCCAGGCTTTTATTAAGAAAGTTTAAACCGAATAAACAGCCCTCTCAGTCGACTTTCTCAGTTTCGGGAATAAAAAGGGTCTCCGAGGCCACGCCGAGACAATATGTCACGGTTATAGCGCTCTGAGTGGGCAGTTGAGGGTTAACACAGTGATTATGTGGACGCGGATTATCGAGTGACGGGAGCTAGTATTTGTACTAGGTTTTTGTAGGTGTTGTTTTGGCATTTAGTGGGGCAAATTGATACTCTAAAGATAATATTTTACCCAGCCACAGAAGCTTCAGATCCATTAGATTGTCATAAAAATATGAGTAATAGTGTACCAAATACAACATTTTCTAGTGTGATGATGGAGAAGCAAGGTTCTGGTATACAGGACATGTACCTACTAAGAAAGCGTACATCATTATGGTAGACAGATGACCATATAAAGGTTGCAGGAAGGCGCTGGATTCTGGCTGCTTCCGACCTGCCAATCTGGACATCATTTATCCCTCAGCAATTGACATCCTGTGCCTGAAATGACGATGATCATAAGATGTAGTAAATATACGAGTAATATACCTTAAAATGAACTAAGATTTTGGGTAACTTTTCATGCCATTAAGGTTCCTATAATGTAAAAAAACTTTTCATGCAGTAAAAAAAAACACAGTATTTCGCACTACTTAGCTTTCAAAGCCACCCTGTATTAAGAGCACATGGTGTATCGCTCATCGGGCTCGCTCTTGACCTAAGCTCGGTATTGACTGGCTGACGTCATAGTGCATCTGTTAAGAAGCTGCACAAGTGAGCTGGAACTACTTAGTGGTTTCCTTTTAGGCCACATTTTAGAATGTAAAAGAGAAAGCCTTTTTCTTGAGTCGGGAGCCAAGGGAAATGTAGGTACACTTGTTACGTTTCTTATGCATTTTAAAGAAGTTACATGTTTTTCATAAATATTTTTGTGTTTAATTCGATAGAGCAAACTGATGGTGACCATGTCATACCACAAGCGCAATAATTGGGCTTTACCTTACCTAAACTAAGCAAAGCTTGTACTATGATAATCTATATTGTTACCATTAAAATATGTAAGAGTATGTAACCGCTGTTTATTGTCTGTAAAATCACAGAATAATAATAAGTACTACGTACAGAAGTTTTACTTCGCGAAGGTATTTAAAAAAATATATGCTCAATGTCATTAACAATATGGTCTAATTTAGCCTGTCTCAAGAGTCTAGCACCATTTTGTTGACAAACGTCAGTGATCGGCACTGCGCCGAAGCTATAGGACTGACTTCGGTAAATGATGTGACGTGAGCTGCCAAACTGCGGAAAATGGCGGAGGAAATACATGATTTAGCATGAATTATNAAATTTAATCAAAATCGGTTTAGCAGTTTAGGCGTGAAAGCGTGACAGACAGAGTGACTTTCGCAATTATAATATTAGTAGGGATTCACTCACAATAAATTGAGTTTTGGAAAAAGCTATAAAATATACGCGCATGAAAGTGACATTAAGTCAACTGAATTGTCTACTTTCATCTGTCAGCGAATCAGTAAAACCCTTACCACTTTTGTGCTCGCCTGTACAAGTTTACAGCGCTTAATGGAATCAAGATACGGCGTTATCGGCCGCGATTCGATCGATGCGCTGCTGTATCTCACTGTACTGTTTCATGGACTACCATCTTAGTCAGCGTTTATGGTGGCTTTAAGGTAGCCTTCTGTATGAGAAAATATGCTGCTGTACTTAAAACACGTTCCAAATAATGAAAAGGTGGAGAAAATGAACCGGCTTACAAAGTTCTTTGTGCCTTATTACGGAAAAGTTAAACGCGCGATGAACACGGTTTTAAAATGACATTTCCATTTTCCATACTAAATGTCAATTTAAAATACAGTGATTAACTCGAGTTTAAGTCTTTGCAATAAGGGAGGATGTGCCGATGTCGGTGCGAACCTATGTAATTCCATCGAGTGGATTTACGCCCGTATTCACAAACATTACTATGAGGTCTCACAGTGCGCGTGGACACACAGGGTGACACACGAACCAATCACAGAGCTCTCTCTATTCAACGCTGTTCGATTTGCTGCTTCACTCGTTTGTAAATACGGCCGTTAGAAAACAAGTAGTACCTTTATAAATTTCAATCTACACAAAACTGGCAATAACAAAATACAAAATTGAAACGGCACAATTTTATGCGATCAAATCGAAAAGAATTGTTCTCTATCAGACAACCCAGGGCCAAAAATTACGTTTTGCAGGCACAGAACTCTACAAACCGGGTGTAACTCGCCTCTTGACCTGAAATAGGGTAGAGGGTGTGTGCCATAAGTAAATTCCGACTTTCGGGCGACACCATAACAGTATTTCGCCATGCCAGCTCCAACTCATATAGGGTGGCAGTTGGCGGTAGTGTTGTGGAAGGATCCATCGATAGAAACTCTCAAACAGTTGAAAAAAGTCGATAAGTATCGACAAATATTAACACATCACAAATTCTAGTGAAATTCTAGTGAATATGTCGGCCGTTTGGTGTAGTGGTTCAGAACGGACTACTATGCCGAGAGGTCCCGGGTTCGATTCCCGGCCGGGCAGAAATTGAAATGATGAATTTTAATTTCTGTGACGGGTCTGGGTGTGACTATGTATAATATGTATGTATTTAAAAAAAAAAAGTATATAAGTAGTATATCCGTTAAGCTAGTAACCATAACACAAGCATTAAGTTGCTTACTTTGGGGCTAGCTGGCGCTGTGTGAAATTGTCCAAAGATTTATTTATTTATTTATTTATTTATTTATTTGACAGTGCTTTGGAGCAATAACCATTCTATTCATATCTATTGTATATTGTAGTAAACTAGTATAATACCTATACTATTATAGTTACTATAATTACATAATATTCTCTCCCTGTAATCTAACAGTTTTAAAGAACGAGACCAAAATAATTATCTACTTATGAGTCTATATACAGATGTTTCTTATTAAAAGGCAGTAGTAGTAATTTTTATTTTACATCGTCTCAGTTGCATAATATTTAGTATCGATATTATCGAAAGCTCTTTATGAACACATCTTTGATACATTTATTACTAGTGAGCGTAAAACTATAATATGTAAACCATTGGCAACAGTATCCATAGATAGTTGTAACTTCTTTTGTTACACTATCGATACACTCTATCGACTCTGCCCTATCGTTATACATCACTAGCCGCCAAGTCCAGGCTTTTATTAAGAAAGTTTAAACCGAATAAACAGCCCTCTCAGTCGACTTTCTCAGTTTCGGGAATAAAAAGGGTCTCCGAGGCCACGCGGAGATAATATGTCACGGTTATAGCGCTCTGAGTGGGCAGTTGAGGGTTAACACAGTGATTATGTGGACGCGGATTATCGAGTGACGGGAGCTAGTATTTGTACTAGGTTTTTGTAGGTGTTGTTCTGGTTTTAGTAGGGGTCAATTTGATGCTGCTATATTGATGTAAGATTATATTTTGCCGAACCACTTAGATTAAGAGCTGTAGAGCTTGAAGTCTGTCAAATGAGCCAAATGTGATAGAAAATTTTCTAGTGTGATTGATCAGTCATTTTGTCTATTATATTGAGGTGTAGTCATGATAGGGCAGAAAGATACTAGAATAGAGTTCATAATATTGGAAACTCTCAGCGTGGGACGTCCACCCGCAAGGTGGACAAATGACCTCACAAAGTTTGCAGAAAGGCGCTTCCCACCAGCCGATCTGGAAATTATTGAGGGAGGCCTATGTTCAACAGTGGATGTATTGAGCCTGAAATGATAAATAAAATGATATTATGTAGTCAAAATACCCTTAATTGAATTAATCAATAAATATATTCAGTAACTTTTCATTGAGTCAATAAAATTTTTAGTACTACTTGGCTTTCAAAGCCACCCTGTATACAGGGCGCATGGTGTATCGCTCATCGGGCTCGCTCTTGACCTAAGCTCGGTATTGACTGGCTGACGTCATAGTGCATCTGTTTAGAAGCTGCACAAGTGAGCTGGAACTACTTAGTGGTTTTCTTTTAGGCCACATTTTAGAATGTAAAAGAAAAAGCTTTTTTCTTGAGTTGGGAGCCAAGGGAAATGTAGTTACCTACACTTGTTAGGTTTCTTATGCATTTTTAAAGAAGTTACATAATAATATGTTTTTCATAAATACTTTTGTGTTTAATTCGATAGAGTAAACTGAACATGTCATACCACAAGCGCAACTGGGCTTTATCCTTACCCAAACTAAGCAAAGCTTATACTATGATAATCTATATTGTTACTTAGTTGACTTAATGATTATTTAGTTCTGCCATCAAGTATTACTTGAATCCTAGACAAACAATAACCCCCCATAAACAGCCAAGCCCTAATCCCCCCTTTGTAACGATCCAGAACCTTTGCCAGATCTCTGGCTCCGTCTGGCAGTGTTCCTATTGTGGTATTAATTGCGGCCACCCGAAAACGTTCCAGCTTTTTTCCTAAACAAATATCTGCTTTTGTAGGGACACCATGATGTTGGGTGCTGGTGGGACGTTGTGAGAATTTGGTAAAAAATATTTGACGACTCCTGTTTCAGTAATACAAAAAGTAATAAGTATGAAAAAATACAACTTTTTCTTACTTCAGGTAAATAATGTAGAGCAGTGATTAGGGACAGAAGTAGGCTACTTCAAGTGGCGCGAGAAGTTGTCTTTCTAGTTACACTTGTCTTGTTCAAACTCTTGCAACCTTGCAAGAAACTTATTAGGAAAGTTATAAAGAATTACCTAAGCAATACTTGACAATAGTATGGGATCCGTATTTTGAAATTATATTAGAGTTAGGTATTAATCTACACTCAAGAGTAAATTCTAACTTAAGATTGGGCCAAATATCGGTATCACACGCATTTCGTAATACGAACCTAATTATCTCAAAGACCCTCTGATATAATGAAAACAAAATAAACTCCATTCATTAGATCTTACTACTAATTAGTTTCTGTAATTAGATCTTTCTACCTAAAATTCACTACCTTTGTTTTATTTATAGCAAAGCTTTGTGTTCAATTTCTATTTTATTTTACCTCAACTATTCATACGTTTCAAACATTCACTGATAAGTCCATTGTTCATTCATAGCATTGATTTTGAATAGTCTCGATATTGATATTCATAGAGTTTTTATTCGATTTTATTGTTCTGTTCTATTTTCAACCCCATCGAGCGATGCGACGTCATTTAGAATTCAATCGAGTGTGGCTAGCAATTGTTTTGAATGTTACAGTAGTTTATTTCTGGTATGTTTTTTATTTACGATTACTTTTTGCATTGATTTTAACCCCCTTGGAAATAGATAATTTATTGTGTTAACAGTTTGACATTTTTTATCTGAGTACTTTTTTCCGATTTTAATCTGTTTTTCTTTTTATTTAGAAGTTAACTGGACAAAAATATTTCTGTTTTAAAAAAATTGATCCGATATTATACAAATTCTACATTATATGTAGATTTTTCTTTTCTTATAAAAGCTTTTTCGAGGATATCGTAATCGAATAGGTAGACAAAAATTCCTAAATTTTCCCCAAATTACAGTCCCCCGTCCAGGTAAGGGCCGGCACACACTTGACCTACCATTGTCAACTAACAAAAGAGCCCACATTAGGCTGTGTACACAAGATCGCATTGTGAGGGTCGCTTCCGGGACATGTTGGCTCGGGGATATTTCTTGAGGTTAAATGTTTGAAGTATTTTGTAGAAGGTTTGCATATCGCTGGAAAGAGGACTCGTTTGGGAGAGGCAAAATGGGTACGTTCTGACGAACCGTGTATAACTGGAGATACACGCTCTACTAAGTGCGGTTCTTGAAAAATGTAGAGTACTCAGATGGATTCTCTAGTGGAGACTACGCAAGAAAACTTAGTGTGGTACGGTCCTCCTGCTTAATTTCAACGATTTCAGGTAGTTGTCGGTTGGATGAACAATTTAAATGATAGAAATAAGGCCCTAAGTCCAGTTTCCTGACTAAAATGGAAATAGGCTCCCTGAAATTCCTAATTCAGGATTCAGATTTCAGGCTCTCATCTTGAGATAACTTTGTCTAAAGTAACCAGTCACCTTTATTTGTTAAGAAGCATTAT
Organism: Ostrinia furnacalis; assembly: GCF_004193835.3. Lineage (NCBI taxonomy): Eukaryota > Metazoa > Arthropoda > Insecta > Lepidoptera > Crambidae > Ostrinia > Ostrinia furnacalis. The sequence continues at coordinate 507,044 of NW_021130436.1, read as the reverse complement.
CCTTTCCTATATTCTTATAAAAATGTCGAATCGGCCCAGCCGTTCTCGAGTTTTAGTCAGACTAGCGAACAGCAATTCATTTTTATTTACATAGATGTCGGCAATATTACTATAGTTTATCTTCTTACTACTCGTAGTTCCAGTTCCAAAAATTAACACCTCATTCTCTTCCAGATAAAATCCGCAAGAAGTATGCGAACCTCGGTGACAGCGTGGTGGCGGTCAAGCTGGAGAGGACCCCTAAGGCGGGACTGGGACTGTCCCTGGCGGGACACCGGGACAGGAGCCGGATGGCAGTGTTTGTCTGTGGATTGCACCCGGCCGGTGCGGCTGCTAAGGCCTCGCCGCCGGTCAAAGTCGGAGATGAAATCTTGGAGGTAAGATACCTTCCTGATTCAATAATAATAGATCCACCCACAAGGTGAACCGATGAACTGATAAAGGTCGATGGAAGGCGCTGGATGCAGGCCGCTACCAACCGTGCGTTGTACCAAAGTCATTCGGGGAGGCCTATGTTCAGGCTATTTGTGAGACTTATTGATAGCATCGTGTTTCTTTTAGGTTATTGTTATTTTTAATGTAACTAAATAAGTACATAAAGTTAGGTAGCAAATGAACCTCAAAAACAATAAGTGCCGAGAGAAGCCTTAAGTAAAATCGCTTACAGTCGGCAAAGGTACAACAAAACAATCTTTTTCAGTAATGAACAATTGAACAATACTTTTCAATCACCGCCTTTGAGACGTCTACACTCTTTGAAGTTATAATTAGTCCGCTCAGTCATCAGCGGTGGAAACAATGATCCAGGCTATCAATGGAAACAGTCTGCCATTGATCTATCGTATATTATTTTTTCTTGTAAAAGCTTGGCTTTAGGGCTGCCTGGAAATTGAAAAAAAAAAAAATGTTTACTTTAATGATGAAATGTTAAATCGATATACTTATTTGAAGTTCAATAGTAAATTGACTAATGAAATAGTCGATTATGTGTTAATGAAATGTGCATTATCTTCTATACTTATAATAAATCTGTAGAGAGGTCAATTCTGTACATGAAATATATTTTCAAAATAACTATCAGGGGGTGATTAGTGATCGATACTGATGCCAAAAATGCAATCAGTAAAATTTTTGTCTGTCTGTCTGTCTGTCTGTCTGTCTGTCTGTCTGTCTGTCTGTATGTTCCTTATAGAAACAAAAACCACTTGACTGATTTTAACGAAACTTGGTACAATTATTCTTCATACTCCTGGGCAGGTTATAGGATACTTAGGAATTCCCACGGGAACGGGAATTAGCGGGAAAATCCTTTTGTACGAAAAATCTAAACCGCGTAAGATAGACTCTTGAAATTTGGCATGCAGGTACCTTAGTAAACTTAAAGCTTAGTTACAACAGGATATTGCAAAATTCTCACGGGAACGGGAGTTATCGGGAAAAAACATTTGTATGAAAAAATCTGAACCGCGTAAGATAGATGAAGGGGGGGTAGAACGAGATCCACGCGCACGAAGTCGCGGGCGGCCGCTAGTTGTTGAAATAAAAATCGGGTCAGGTAGGCATTGAACAATGAGCAATCGCTTCTCCTTTTTGCTAAAATAAAAATCAATCGTTTGATTTTATAATTCACTTAAACACTGATACGTTCTGGCTGCTACAGTGCAAAAAAACGTTTCGAGCGATTTACGTCCCAGCGTACAGTGCCCAGTTAAGTGGCCGCAATAAACTATCATCATCATCAGGTCATTAACGCCCATTTTCACAAACGAGTGAAGCAGCAAATCGAACGCACAGCGTTGAATAGAGCTCTGTGATTGGTTCGTATGTCACCGTGTGCGTCCACGCGCACTGTGAGAGCTCATAGTAATGTTTGTGAATACGGGCGTAAGTCTTCATTGCAAGTCATGCTATTTCAATTCACGAGAGGCAAATAGAGTGCCTCCTCTACCCTTACGAGTTGGGTATAAAGACCAATGTCCTCAAAATCACATTACAACATAAAGTAATTTTGACTATCAGCTACCAATTAAGCACAAAAACCTTTTTGGCACCCCTCGAGTTGGCCCATTTGGCGATGGAGCAATACTCTATTGTTATCGTCGATGAATCGGTGCGCAGACTCCGAAACATCAATTTTAAGGCCTCGTACACATCATATTATTACAGGAATAGTACAGGAATTTTGGCACATACAGGTCAGAATTAAAGGTGCTGCTTTTTTCATTTATCATCATCATCATCATCTCAGCCATAGGACGTCCACTGCTGGACATAGGCCTCCCCCAATGCTTTTCATGTTGCCCGGTTGGTAGCGGCTTGCGTCCAGCGCCTTCCTGCTACCTTTATGATGTCGTCGGTCCACCTTGTGGGTGGACGTCCCACGCTGCGTTTTACACACACATAGCCCTCTCCATAGCACGCTGTGTTTTTCATTCCTGGTTCAAATAAATTTATATTTGTCATGATTTTTTCTATCCACAACGAGGAAGCTTTTGGCTTGTATCACACCTGATGGTAAGTGATAATCAGGCCGAAGGTGGAAGCGATATGATATGATGATTATGCAATATGAGCCACCTTGAAAGCAAACGCGTTATTGTCTTTAATGTTAAGACCACTCCTATCCCGTAAAATTGACCCAAAATTAACTTCATAAAGTTTGTTTGTTAAAATAATTGCTCCTAATGAGTGCAATTGTTAAAAATAAGTGATAAAATCTTAATATTTACTCAAGACTACTTACCTACTTTAGTTGCTGTATTCCGATTAGAATTACGCTATCTTGTTTTATGCATGCATTCTCAAGAAGCAATTTTTATAATCGATCATCCAAAACAAAACTTGTATTCCCATCAAACTTGTGTCCATCGGTTCCGCTTATCTGGAAGCATCCAAGCTTTTTATTTATGGCTCTTTTACTGTCCAAACTTTACTACAGTGCGTCCGCACCGCAACATGGCGCCGCTCCAGAAAACAGTAGTAAAATGTACGATGACTGATTGCCGGACGGTTGTGAATGGCTGAATTGATCATCAATACTTGAGGAAATATTTCTATGCAGGTCCCACACCAGTGAGACATAGGTAGTGTGAAGCTACTGTGAGTATTTCTTCTTAGTTTGATAAAGATACAGGCCGCTACCAACCGGCCATTGTGGAAATCATTGGGGGAGGCCTATGTTTAGTAGTGGACGGCCTATGGCTGAAATGATGATGATGGTGATAATGAAAGATTCTAGTTTGTTAAAGGTAATCTATATTTCGGCGCAGGACCGGTCTTTGTGGAAATCCTTGGGGGAGACCTTTGTCCAGCAGTGGACGCGTCTTTCGGCTGAAACGAATGAATGTAGATTTGAAATCTAGAATGGATTGTCCAAAAGAAAGAAGATGGAAAAATAGAGTTTATTAGATATTTGATTCAAGAATACAATTCACAGCATCGTAAAATACATAAATCCGTCGAATCGACGTAAGCGGGACTCATTGCAAGCCACATAGATGAAGAAGAAGGAAAAGGGTTTTGCCAACATTAAAAAAATACAACAAATTAATACGTTATCGTCTATAAACCACTCATTGCTTAAAGAAGATCACCATCACTAATTTCACTCTCATCTGCTGCTGAAAAATGTTCTTGAAGCATCAGGTCCTAGCAATGCGCATTACCTATTAGATAGATTCGACTCGTGAATCGCTTGCTACTTTTTAATTCGATAGCTATGTAGTTGAATTTGTTGACTGGTCAAATTCTAGTTCCAGTCCTAGATGTTTGACTTGTCTGTCTAATGTTCAATCAGATAGAGAATTTTTTTTGGTTATTTTGCGTATATCACCAATTGTCTACAAGATCGATCGTGATAAAGCGTAAGCATGTTCACGTCACGCCTCTGGCTTCGCTCCAAGCGCTGACTAACAAAGTGTAGAGTGACGGATAGCTTAGGAGCACTGAATGAATTACACGCTGCGATAAAATTATCGCGAATATAAGTAACTATAGGCTGATTGATAGTCCGGTCACATGTAGAGGATGTTCTGCAAAGATGGTGTCGAGAATGTAATAATAATGACTCGCTGAAAATCAGTGTCCTGTCATGCTGACTGACGAGACAAGTTAAGGATAGCGTGTTGAGTGCTCATAAACAATTTTCATCACTCAAAAGTCACCACGTTACACTTGTTGAAAAATATGCTAACCAACCGCCACCAAGTTTCTTTTCTTAGAAGAGTTTTAGCACGGATCCTAATGATGTTAAAGTCCCTAGATTTCCCTAGACTCAGTGTTCCCCCAAAACACGACCCTAAAAGGTGTTTAAATATCGCGTAAGCAGTCTTTTGCTCGCAGTCACAAACCCTCGATGATTCAATTCGAATTTCGTGGAACGCTAATTCGATTCCCATCGAACGCTGGACTGTTGTGGTTAAGACACTCCTCACACAAGATATTTACGCCTGTATTTACATACATTACTATGAGGTCTCACAGTGCGCGTGGACGCACAGGGTGACACACGAACCAATCACAGATCTATTCAACGCTGTGCTTTCGATTTGCTGCTTCACTTAAGCAAACTTCTTTTGTGAATACGGGCGATAGCTTTCTTGGAGGAGATAACAGAGATATGATTGTTTATGACAGTTATTAATTAAAAATACTTCAAAGAATCGTAGAAAAAGTGGGTCACGATGATAGTTGACCCTAATAGGCTACGAACAAGCAGCTAATTGAATGGAGACGTCCAAGTAGCGGCGCCGACCGCAGGTGATTCAAGCACCAGCGCTGGCGCCGCGCCAAAAGTACTGGTACCCAGTGCTGGCCGGAGCGGGAGCGGGAGAATTTGCGATGGATCGCATTAATAAATTGACCCATCTTACCTAAGTCTGTCGCCATAACAACAATGTTAACAGCATTGTCGGGTTCCGGCAGTTAGAGGTAAGATAGCCAGTTCCTCCGTGGTTGAGGATTCCGGGTGAAGCTCGCTTCCACCTTCGGCCTGATCGTCACTTACCATCAGGTGAGATACAGACCAAGAGCTTCCTTGTTGTGGACAAAAAAAAACCCTAATATAAGGCAGTGTGGTTCTGGCAAAGTAGAATGTCTCACGTTTCTCGTTGGTGTCGAAAGAGGCGGCCAAGGAAGAAACATGTTAGCGTCCTAACCATAACATGTTTCTTCCTTTCCCGTCTAGCCAGTATTGATACTACCTAGACGGTCAAATCCTCCCTTTGCCTCTGGTAAATTAGAAACCATCAGATATTTGGAAATAATCGCGGGGTTAATTGACCCTAGTAGGCTGCAAAATGCAAAAAGTGTACTTCTGGCGGAATAGACGAAGACTATAGGCAGTTAACCCATTATGCCGCAGCAACAGCGGCATCTACCTTAGATTTATAAGCTGTGTAAAGACTTGTTTATATTACTCTTCCCGCTCCTCCGATAATTATGTATTGTAAAATGGAAAGAGGCATTGTGGTTCTGGTAGAGTAGAAAAAGACTACCCTTCACTCTTCCCGTAGATGTTGGAAACGACGATTTTGGTTTTCCCAACCCGTGCAACAGCATGGGAAGTCATCAATTCCTGGCTTTTGCCTCTGGTAAATTTAGAGACCGTCGTCCTTCTTTAGTGGGGACTAAATGACCCGATGATTATGAGGCTACAAACAAGCAGCTAATTGAATGGAGACGTCCAAGTAGCGGCGCCGACCGCAGGTGATCCGAGCACCAGCGTTGGCGCCGCGCCAGAAACGCTATTGCCCAGTGCTGGCCGGAGCGGGAGCGGGTGTAGCCGCAGTTAGGGATTCTTTAATGATTGTTATTTAAAAAAACGGCAGAATAGGCTAAATAACTGTAGAAATATGCGAACATCAGGCCTCCCAACCCCTCTGGCCAGTGTTAAATCCTTTTTTGTCTTTGGTAAATTAGAAAGACGATCCTTTCTACGAATGACGATGAATCATCATCATCATCATCATCATCTTAGCCTTAGGACGTCCACTGCTGAACATAGGCCTCCCCCAATGCTTTCCATGTTACCCGGTTGGTAGCGGCTTGCATCCAGTGCTTTCCTGCGACCTTTATGATGTCGTCGGTCCACCTTGTGGGCTAAATTACCTGATGATAATGGTTGGAGTAATGCGAATTCTCCAACCCGTCTCTTTTCCTCTTCATCCCGTCTGGTCAACGTGGGGGAGTGTAGGTCAAATTCTGCCTTTTGCATGTGGTAAAAGATCACTAACTCAGCGTTGTCACCTTTACCTTTACATACATATAGGATATGAGAAGTGATATTTTGTGTAGGTAAACAGGTCCAGTCTAGTAGAGTACATATCCGCGTAATAGCATTTTCAATTTCAACCCTAAAAGGTCGTTTTATTTCTTCCCCGCTCCGCTTCCCACCATCTTCTCTCCCATAATTGGCTCGGAAACAAACTATTCCACATTACGTTCGTTTTGATTGAAACATAACTCTCTGGGCAATGCGCCTTCCTGCCAAAACCTCGCCACCCAGATTCGGACCGTTACTCAACGGAGTAGAACTCATTATTTAGTGGAGCATACGGATAAGGTGCTTTGTTATGCATGCCAGTGCTTTCGTTATTGTTTAAGATTAGGAAATCGGATTCCGAAAATGTTTCTGGATGGATATTTGGTTTGAATGAGTTATTTGATATATTTCTATTTGTCTTAAGAATGATAAATCTTTGCAAAACCTATCAGACTGCCCGAAACTACTCAAACAGAACCAACTATTGGTAAAAATAAGTATGCCTAAGCAGAAATAGGGTGAAAAATTCCTTGCCTTGAACGGAATTTCTTTCATGAGGAGTTCGGGGTTTTGTTCCCGGTTGAGATATGAAAATAACAAAAATTTTTTGTGTAGTTTCAACGTTGTTTAGATTAGGAAATTTACTGTGTTTAATTTGAAGCTGATTGCGTGAAAAACAAATAACAAGTTATTGTGCTTTTGAAATATTTGCAGTTCTTCTGATGCTATTATATTTCATGTGAAACAGTACCATAACATCCATAAGTCCATTGCTTCTGTTTCATCAACAGCCCTTTACAGTCCACTGCTGTACTTTGAGCCTCCTCCACTATAGTGGAGGGTTTTGCCATAATCCCTACGCTTGGCAGGCGGGTTACTGCCCGTTCTCTGTTTGATGTGCAGTCCCTAAGTCGCCTCTTACGACACCCGCGGGTAGAGCAGGGGTTGGTGACAAATGTATTCTACTCTGCCGTCACCACACGGCTTATGGTTTCTTTTATTTCAAAAACACTTTGATATTTAATTTGTATTTTTCTTGTTACCAGGTGAACGGCATAGTCCTGCACGGGAGGTGCCACCTTAACGCGTCTGCCATCATCAAGGGNCATAAAGTACTTTTGACTATCAGCCACCAATTAAGCACAAAAACCTTTTTGGCACCCCTCGAGTTGTCCCATTTGGCGATGGAGCAATACTCTATTGTTATCGTCGATGAATCGGTGCGCAGACTCCGAAACGTCAATTTTAAGGCCTCGTACACATTAGATAGTTTTTTTTTAAGATTATTAGCAATTTGTATTGCCCAAATCTCCACTGTCCTGTCCACTGCTGGACAAAGGCCTCCCCCAAGGATTTCCACAAAGACCGGTCCGGCGCCGCTCGCATCCAGACACCTCCCTCGACCTTTACCAGATCGTCAGTCCACTTAGTTGTTACACAAAGTTGTTATAATTGTAAAAGAAAAAAATCATAACCCTCTTTCTGGCGCAGTCGGGCAGCATTCCCAAGAAGCATTTTTTATAATCGATCATCCAAAACAAAACTTGTATTCCCATCAAACTTGTGTCCATTGGTTCCGCTTATCTGGAAGCATCCAAGCTTTTTATTTATGGCTCTTTTACTGTCCAAACTTTACTACAGTGCGTCCGCACCGCAACATGGCGCCGCTCCAGAAAACAGTAGTAAAATGTACGATGACTGATTGCCGGACGGTTGTGAATGGCTGAGTTGATCTATCAATACTTGAGGAAATATATCTATGCAGGTGTGGGACACAGTGAGATATAGTGTGAAGCTACTGTGGGTATTTCTTCTTAGTTTGATAAAGATACAAGCCGCTACCAACCGGCCATTGTTGAAATCATTGGGAGAGGCCTATGTTTAGTAGTGGACGGCCTATGGCTGAAATGATGATGATGATGAAAGACACTATTTTGATAAAGGTAATCTAGATTTGTAATCTAGAATGGATTGTCAAAAAAAAGAAGATGAAAAAATTAAGTTTATTTGATTCAAGAATACAATTCACAGCTTCGTAAAATACATAAAACCGTCGAATCGACGTACGCGGGGACTCATTGCAAGTCACTTGATAGATGAAGAAGAAGGAAAAGGGTTTTGCCAACATTAAAAAAATACAACAAATTAATTCGTCATCGTCTATGAACCACTCATTGCTTTAAGATCACCATCACTTCTACAACACTCTCATCTGCTGCTGAAAAAAGTTCTTGAAGCATCAGGTCCTAGCAATGCGCATTAGATAGATTCGACTCGTGAATCGCTTGCTACTTTTTAATTCGATAGCTACGCAGCTGAATTTGTTGACTGGTCAAATTCTAGTTCCAGTCCTAGATGCTTAACTTGTCTGTCTAATGTTCAATCAGATAGAGAATTTTTTTTGGTTATTTTGCGTATATCACCAATATTGTCTACAAGATCGATCGTGATAAAGCGTAAGCATGTTCACGTCACGCCTCTGGCTTCGCTCCAAGCGCTGACTAACAAAGTGTAGAGTGACGGATAGCTTAGGAGCACTGAATGAATTACACGCTGCGATAAAATTATCGCGAAAATAAGTAACTATAGGCTGATTGATAGTCCGGTCACATACAGGATGTTCTGCAAAGATGGTCTCGAGAATGTAATAATAATGACTCGCTGAAAATCAGTGTCCTGTCATGCTGACAAGACAAGTTTATGGATAGCATGTCGAGTGTTCATAAACAATGTTCATCACTCAAAACTCATAACGTTACTGAAAAAACTGTTGTTGAAAAATATGCTACGCAACCATGAACAAGTTTCTTTTCTTAGAAGAGTTTTAGCACTGATCCTAATGATGTTAAATTCCCTAGATTTCCCTAGACACAGTGTTCCCCCAAAACACGACCCTAAAAGGTGTTTAAATATCGCATAAACAGTCTTTTGCTCGCAGTCTCACACAAACCCTTGATGATTCAATTCGAATTTCATGGAACGCTAATTCGATCTCCGTCGAACGCTGGACTGTTGTGGTTAAGCCACTCCTGCACAAGATATTTACGCCCGTATTCACATACATTACTATGAGGTCTCACAGTGCGCGTGGACTCATAGGATGACATATGAACCAATCACAGATGTTTATTCAACGCTGTGCGTTAGATTTGCTGCTTCACTTAAGCAAGCATCGTTTGTGAATACGGGCGTTAGCTTACTTGGCGGAGATAACAGAGATTATTAATGATTTGTTTACGATATACTAATTAAAAATACTTCAAAGAATCGCAGAAAAAGTGGGTCACGATGATAGTTGACCCTAATAGGCTACAAACAAGCAGCTAATTGAATGGAGATGTCCAAGTAACGGCGCCGACCGCAGGTGATTCGAGCACCAGCGCTGGCGCCGCGCCAGGAACGCTGGTGCCCAGTGCTGGCCGGAGCGGGAGCGGGAGAATTTGCGAAGGATCGCAGTAATAAATTGACCCATCTTACCTAAGTCTGTCGCCATAACAACAATGTTAAAAGCATTGTTGGGTTCCGGCAGTTAGAGGTAAGATAGCCAGTTCTTCCGTGGTTGAGGATTTCGGGTGAAGCTCGCTTCCACCTTCGGCCTGATCGTCACTTACCATCAGGTGAGATACAGGGAAAGAGCTTCCTCGTTGTGGATAAAAAAACCCTAAAATAAGGCAGTGCGGTTCTAGAAAAGTGGAATGTCTCACTTTTCTCGTTGGTGTCGAAAGAAGCGACAAGGAAGAAACATGTTAGCGTCCCAACCATAACATGTTTCTCCCTTTCCCGTCTAGCCAGCATTGATACTACCTAGACGGTCAAATTCTACCTTTGCTTCTGGTAAATTAGAGACCATCAGATATTTGGAAATAATCGCGGGGTTAATTGACCCTAGTAGGCTGCAAAATGCAAAAAGTGTATTTCTGGCGGAATAGACCCTTAAGAAGTTAACCCATTATACCGCAGCAACAGCGGCATCTCCCTTGGATTTGTAAGCTGCTGTGTAGAGGCTTGTGTATCTTCCCGCTCCTCCGATAACTATGTATTGTAAAATGGAAAAAGGCAGTATGGTTCTGGCAGGATAGAACAGGACTGTTCTATCCTGCCAGAACCACACTGCCTGTCCTGTGGTAATCAAGGTGGGTCCGCACAGCGGATAAACTGAGCATAGGTGGACTTCGGGTTAAGGTTCGCTACACCGGCAACTCACCTATGCTCAGAAAGAAGGACACTGGTGGATTTTTAGAGGGTAGGCCCCCCTGCCTGGAGGGGAGAGCCCCACATAACCCGTCGCCTGACCACAGCGGCGGGTATGCAGCTCAATGCATTTTTACCACCTAAAAAAAAAGGATAGAACAGGACTACCCTTGCTCTTTCCGTAGATGTTGGAAGCGACGATTTCGGTTTTCCCAACCCGTCTAACCAGCATGAGAAGTCTTGGTCAAATCCTCCCTTTTGCCTCTAGTAAATTAGACACAGTCGTCCTACTGCAGTGTAGGCTAAATGACCTGACGATGATGAGGCTACAAACAAGCAGCTAATTGAATGAAGTCGTCCAAGTAGCGGCGCCGACCGCAGGTGATCCAAGCACCAGCGCTGGCGCCGCGCCAGGAACGCTGGTGCCCAGTGCTGGGCGGAGCGGGAGCGGGTGTAGCCGCAGTTAGGGATTCTTTAATGATTGTTATTGAAAAAAATACATCAGAATTGGCTGCAAATAACCGCGTGAATCTTGCAGAGACTGTGAGGGTGGTCCCGTGAGTATGATAGAGGTAACCAAAGGATAAATATGCGAACATCAGGACTCCCAACCCCTCTGACCAGTGTCAAATCCTCCATTTTGCCTGTGGTAAATTAGAGAGGGTCATCCTCCTTTAGTGGAGACTGACTGATGATGACATCAGGTCAGGTAGTCTGGTAGGTTGGAGTAAAATGTCAGGCCGTTTTCAACCCGTCTGGTCAACGTGAGGAGGTCAAATTCTGCCTTTTGCATGTGATAAAAGGTCACCAACTCAGCGTTAAACGTAGTATGTCACTTACTGTAACTTTACCACTAGATAGGATATAAGGACTGATATTATGTGTAAGTAAATAGGTCGTCTAGTAGAGTACATATCCGCGTAATAGCATTTTCACTCTCACCCCTAAAAGGTCGTTTTATTTCTTCCCCGCTCCGCTTCCCACCGTCACTTCTCCCATAATTGGCTCGGAAACAAACTATTCCACATTACGTTCGTTTTGATTGAAACATAACTCTCTGGGCAATGCGCCTTCCTGCCAAAACTCCAACACCCGAATTCGGACCGTTACTCAACGGAGTAGAACTCATTATAAAGTGGAGCATACGGATAAGGTGCTTTGTTATGCATGCCAGTGCTTTCGTTATTGTTTAAGATTAGGAAATCGGATTTCGACAATGTTTCTGGATGGATATTTGGTTTGAATGAGTTATGAGAAATAATATTTATCTTAGGAATGATAAATCTTTGCAAAACCTATCAGTCTGCCCGAAATTATTGGCCTACTGAAATATTGATAAGCAGAAATGGGGTGAAAAATTTCTTGCCTTTTTGGCAGAAAGGCAATTTCTTTCATGAGGAGTTCGGGGTTTTGTTCCCAAATGAGACATGAAAATTGCAAATGTTTTGTATTGGTTCCTACGTTGTTTAGATTAGGACATCATTATCCTTATTTTGAGCTAATTTCCTAAAAAACAAATAATTTATAATACTTATGTACTTAAAACTGTGCTTTTGAAATACTTACAGTTCTTCTGTTGCTATTATATTTCATGTGAAACAGTACCATAACATCCGTAAGTCCGTTGCTTCCTTTTCATTATCATCATCAACAGCCCCTTACAGTCCACTGCTGGACTACGAGCCTTCTCCAATATAGTGGAGGGTTTTGCCATAATCCCTACGCTTGGCAGGCGGGTTGGAGATCGCAGTTTAAAAAATGTATGGTTTTCAGAGAGCGCGGCTGCCCGTTCTCTGTTTGATGTATAGTCTCTAAGTCGCCTCTTACGACACCCGCGGGAAGAGTAGGGGTTGGTGACAAATGTATTCTACTCTGCCGTCACCACACGGCTTATGATTCCTTTTATTAGAAAAATAGGTACTTTGATATTAATAATGTTTTATTATTATTACCAGGTGAACGGCATAGTCCTGCACGGGAGGTGCCACCTTAACGCGTCTGCCATCATCAAGGGCCTGATCGGGCCCGTCTTCAAGATCATACTGCTGAGGTAAGAGTCATGAAAAAAACACTGATATTTAACTATAGCCTAAACACAGTTGGCAGCCATCTTCTTAGATTGATAATAGGGATGTTTCCTGGGTAAAAAAGCAAAAGTTCGTCAATTAACTTATTAAAAAATACTCGAGACGTATTTTTAACTTTTTCTAACTCATGATTTAAAGAGATAAAGCGCGCCAAAGTTCAAAAGAAGAGACCCGTGACGTCAATGAGTGCTTAAAAATGCAGCACTGTGACGTCACGTGGAACTTCAACTTTGTAATTATTTGTATGTGTGACAATTAAAAGTAACGAGTCCAATATTTTTTGATAATATTGACGGACTATTTTTTTTTTAAGAAACTAGCTTTCTTAAATTACGATCTATCACAAAATTATTTCTTCTTTATAGCCACTTCAATATTTTTTGCGACAAATACAAAGCTTACAAGAGTTCTTTAACAAGGAACTACATTTTCGCCCACGTTATTGAACAACGAACTTTCTGATCGCCACACACACTCACACATAACATCTGAAGCTTAACAAGAATTGTCACAAAAGCTTCACATCTCGAAGGTTCCGGTAAATTGTAAGAAATAGAACCTCTTTCGCCCTCAATTACTGATAACAATCTTGGAACGTGTCGGTTTCAAAGTAACCGGATTAGATATTCCAATTGCTCGTGTGTGTTTGAAACGGGAATGAAATTCAGGTAAAACAATAAATAAAGCAGGCATACGGTAGAGTGTTATAAGAAAATTGGGGATTTTTTTTTACGAAATTAAACAATTTCGGAAGTTAAACAATTTGAAAGTCATGAAATTCACAACTAAATGCAGGGCACTGCAAGAGTAGTAGAGATTAATTAAATGAGCTGTGTTAGTGATGATGCTCTTACAAAGTAAAATCCAAATGCTCTTTTGTAACCCATTATGTCGTAGTTTAATATTGAAGTGAAAAAGAAGATTTTATTTAATTAACCTTAAGGTAACAATGAAAAAACGTTTCCTTGTGATCAGTCAATACAAGAAAAAGAATACAGTCGAATTGAGAACTTAAAAAATCTTGATTAATCACGAAATCTTAGAAAGCAAAACACCTACAAACTTGTTTGGCAGGTAGGTTCCAAGGTAGATATGGTGTAAATCGGGATCCGCGCATACGAAGTCGTGGGCGGCCGCTAGTGTTTTTTAAATACAAGTTAGTGCTAAATGTAATTTATTAATTCGTTATTATTGTTTCAGGAGAAAGTCTGCGTTAGAAGATGTAGCAGTAAAACCTCTCAACCCCTCACAGTTCCCAGTCGCTTTGGAGGAAGAGGTAAGTCAAATCTATAATATGTAACTATACTAATACTAATATCATAAAGCTAAAGAGTTTGTTTGTTTGAACGCGCTGATCTCAGAAACTACTGGACCTATTTTAAAAATCCTTTCACCGTTGGATATGTGTGATCCCTGAGTGCTATAGGCTTCATTGTAGGTACCAAACGCGAAACCGGGACTGAATGCTAGTGAATTTATATCGAGAAAGCTTTTTCTACCTTTTGGAAGGCGTCGCCTTGGGCGATAAGACCGACATATTTTTACAACATTTTTCAAGCTGTTTTATTTTAAACTTAAAAAAAAGTGTTTATCTATGGCTCTTATGCCGAAGCATTTCCGGAGGAACATAAATAATACATGATTTTCTACTTGAAAACTCTCTTATACTTCAGGTGCAAAGGATGCCTCAGTCGGATTTTTTGAAGTGCCAAAATGTTGATAATTAAATTAACAAAATACCATAAAAAATATAATCATATTATTATCAAAGAATATGGTTAGATCAAAGCAAAATACATAATTGACATCAACATTGCAAATACTGATGGCATTATTTTCGTTCCACATATTTGCTTTACAAACTTTTATAGGCGTTCACTTATCTACGAAGAGTTTTGTCTCTACAATTTAGTTTCGTTGATTGTCAATTGTTTTTTTCTTAATATCTCTTGGTATAATAGGTAATTTCTATAGTTTGGTTAGCATTCGAGCTGTAGATCCTGGTTACATAGAAATTATAGAGGTGGGAATCATTCTGATTGATAATACCTAGACTAGTGAGTCGCGGTGGCTTCGCCCGTTTGACCAATTAAATTATCAGGCTTAATTAGACATTGACATAGTAATATGCAGTTAATGTCCTTCGGAAATAACGTAATTTTTTGATGGTGAAAAACTTTTCAAACGCTTATAGTGAAATTAGAAAAAAGCCTCTACATACATACACAATAACCCAATAATTCTCACTCTCGCTATAAAAGACTTTGTTTTGAATAACAATTATGGTGGTTGTATTTATTTTATGTTTTAGGTATACATTTGGATTTGTTTTATTTAAGTTTTATAAACATCTAGTATGATTAATTTCGATTGAAGTAGGTACTTACCTAAATAATTATAAATTTCGTAACACAAAATTGTCTGTACATAGAGCTAGACAATGTATGAATTCAGTCATAACAGAAACGTAAGAATAATAACCTTTGAACTATCAGAAAAGATCAGTCTTTTTCTTTCTTTTCATGTTATATTTTATAGCCTTGCATTTATTACTGTAGCATCATTTTTAAATGCATAAAATTAGCGATTCTTCTTAGCCGAATCAAGGACCTGTATCAATATACCAAAGTTATTCGAAAAAACATACTATACATATGAGTTTGCTATGTATGTTTATTATTAGTGCCCGGTGACCTTGTCGGCAACATCTTCCGTCTCCCTCGCACTTACCACACATCTATACCCCATGATTTCAATACGATTTTCCTACGCACAATCATATAAAGGAATGTAACCTCTAAAATTATAGATGTAAAGTTTATATTACATCGCTTCAACAATTTTCAGTGTTTATCATTATGAATCGAACAATAGTGTGTAAGTCCTTCGGATGTTTTATTGAATTATCAATTTTATAAACGGTGGATACGATTCATTTTACATTTGGCTGTATGTTAACATACACAGTTGTGTTTCGTATGTGTTTTGTGTATGTTATCTCTCATTTATAATGTCATATTACCAACTGTTTTTGTAGTTCGCGTATGTGTGAAAACGGAATCGGACGTGTTTGCATATTCTTTTTTATTTAGGTGATAAATCCATTAAATCCAGCTAAAGCTGGATATTTGGAACTGTGATAATAGTGTTTGGTGTAGAGTCACATTGTGAACGGTTGTGATAGTAGTTAACAGTGATTGTAACCTTTAGTTAGTGGTTATTTTGACAAGTTTAAGGTGAAAAGACGTTAAGTTATGCCGTGTTTGAAAAAACGTTTGTAACACTGAATTAATTGCGTATCTCAGAGTTTGCACTTAGGTGTCTGATGATAGATTTGTACCTAAGTAGCTATTTTAAATTGTATGTAAGTAAGTTCGTAGGTTTGAGTAAATTAACTAAATACCTCCATTATGCAAACAGAATATTGCATAATTAATATTATAAAAATAACTTGAATACCTGCGTCATTATTTTTCAAATTGAATATTAACTTAGTACTTTACGTAACAGTTATGTTAGGTATGTACTATTGAACTTGACTTTTTAACGTCATGATAAATCTTAAAAAGAGGTATGTGTGAGTAGGTATTTTCTGACAAATCTTGTACCGTTTTTAAAAATATCTGCACTCGCCGTAGGGATTGCAATCAAGACTTAACTCATTATAAAAAAAATAAAGATACAGTAGTCCAATTCATAGGTAGGTACTGTCAAAATTTACAGTGGCTTGGCTACCTCAACATGAAAGAACTACATGCTATTGAGTCCTAATACATAATGTAACGGATAAGTTATTATTTACTTTTGAAAATGAAAAAATAGATTTCATTGTTTTTTATCTTCATAAATTATCTCATGAAAACTGTAATAACTCAAAATTCATTTTATTTTCGCAAGTAGGCTTTTAAAAAGCACTTTACACGTCCCATTAACCCTACCACTGCTTTGGGACAATAAATGGGCCAGTGCTGAAAAGAAGCAGCGCAAGAAACTCAGTTACTATATTGTCAGTCTCTTTTCAAGGGTAAAGAAGGTATTAGGTATATTTTTTTTACTTTAGTATAGCATGCATTTCCCGGTCCACTTACAAGGTGGACCGACGACCTGATAAAAGTAGCAGGAAGGCGCTGGATGCAGGCCGCTGCCAACCGTCCAATGTGGAAGTCATTGGGGGAGGCCTATGTTCAGCAGTGGACGTCCTATGGCTGAAATGATGATGATAGCATGGATTAGATACCTCAATTACGCGTATTATTTACTTATTTAGATTTCTGATCCCAACACTGTTCAATTTTCCTACGGGACTGCCCAAATAGTCACTCGTTGTTTTTCTGCGGTCAAGGTGTTAGTCTTATAGTAGGGAAGAGATGTGGGATTAATCTTAATCATTCCAAGTAAATCCATCATTAAATACCTAATCAGTATAGGCTATGACTAAAGTCTTCTACCTAGGGATGTGGCATTAATTACTACAACCGTGTGATTGAAGAAGAACAATTAATTTTGATGTCCTTTATTATAAAATACTTCTAAAAAGAACTTTCAAGAAGGTTATTATTGACTGTAGATATATTAAAATTTGACAATTGTTTTTTTTTATTTTTGCGTTTTTTTTATATTTATTTTTGTAGACTCCAGTGACTAATCTATTATTTGAAAACTTTTTTCAGTCTCTTTTATTATTGTTTGAAATTTTTTATGAGTTTGAAAAAAATACAAATGGAAAATCCTGAAAAGTTTCTATGTACCTAGTTAAAATTCAAGAATACCAAAGAAAATTACAATAAGGCAACATTAACGAACTTTCAAGAAGGTTATTATTGACTGTAGATAATTAAAATTTGACAATTGTTTTTTTTTTATTTTTGCAGTTTTTTTTATATTTATTTTTGTAGACTCCAGTGACTAAACTATTATTTGAAAACTTTTTTCAGTCTCTTTTATTATTGTTTGAAATTTTTTATGAGTTTGAAAAAAAAACAAATGGAAAATCCTGAAAAGTTTCTATGTTCCTAGTTAAAATTCAAGAATACCAAAGAAAATTACAATAAGGCAACATTAACGAAGTAATAAATAAAACTAATAAGTATAGCAATAAGTACTTAGGTATGTTTGTTTCTACAGTTGTCCCTAAAACTGTTGTTTTAAATATTTATAACTATTTTCTCGCTTAAAATGGCGTCATTTAATTTGGTTACTAATTTTAGCAGCCATATGCAATTGGCTTATCAAGTTTCGCCATAATGTTACATGCTAAAATCCATATAGAGTCGCGTCACAAGTATAGCCAATATCAAAGTAAACAATATCTTGTAAATGATAATGCACCTCGTCGTATCAAATGGCGTGGGAACGTATTTACATTATCTATTATTAATGAAAAGTCGGACTATACAATATAGTCGCAATATAGCATCTATTGCAAAGATATAAGAGTCAATTGTTTAGCTTGTGATGCAGCCTGTATTTGATTATTAATAGTAATGAGCTATGCGGATAAAACTCTCTTTATTCGTAAACGAGCAAATATTTATAAACAATTCATAGTTCGCGATTTATTTACAAACTAGCGGCCGCCGGCGACTTCGTACGCGTGGATCCCGTTTTACCTTCTTAGGGGTGGAGCTTTGTAAAATCCTTTCTTAGCGGATGCCTACGTCATAACATGTGCCTGCATGCCAAATTTCAGCCCGATCCGTCCAGTGGTTTCGGCTGTGCGTTGATAGATCACTATGTCATTCAGTCAGTCAGTCACTTTTGAGTTTCATATACCTATTTAGAAAGCAGATTCATTTGTAAGGATATGTACGAATTTTTATTTATATTTATCTTCTTTATTTATTTAGTTTTTGCTGGATAAAGGTTACTTCGCGTATCTGTCTTTTTTAGGCTTATTATTACAGATTTTGTGTGAAATAAAAATAAATAAAAGTTCGTGAATTTGATATCAAAAATGTAGGTACTCAAATAAGGACGTAGTAAGGTATGTTTTGAGGATAAAATTAAATACAAATAAACGTGTTCATATAGTATGTATTTACCTACAGTTTAGAACTCTGGGTAAAAATATTTATCTAACTAAATTTTCCCTCAGTGATATTTGATCCCGTAATCTTAACTTGTAGGGTTTTTAGATTTGGTAGGATAAGCTAAATTTTAGAACGTGTATCGTGCCTTAAAAAAGACCTACACTACACACTAAATTAGTTCAAATGAATTTGAGTTTGTAGTCTATTTTTTTTATTATTATTTTTTATTTTCTCTATTAGGTAAACATACTATACTAAGAGCTAGTGAACGCCAGACCTACGTCATTTTATAAAAGCTGAAAGTTTGTCAGCGTATGCTCCCAATATAAGATATAATGTTGGGGAATTTATTATGAATTTTGGGTCATGGTGGCTTTGGGAGCTACCCTAAAAAAACTGGCAAGGAGTTGGAACTGTCAAAACTGTCTGGTTGTTGGGGAAAATACTTCTAATTATTGTCCAAATATTATGCATAAAAATCAGATTTAATGATACTTTCAGCTTTTATAAAATGACGTAGGTCTGGCGTTCACTAGCTCTTAGTCTATACAGCTTGTATTAATACGCGAAACACAGAACCTGGTGGTTGTAGTTATCTTGTACAGCCTCTATAATGTCCTTATTACGAGATAAATGGGCAGTTCGTCAATGCAATCTTATCTGCTCATCTCATCAAGCCGTCATAATACCCAGTTAAAACTTTTAGGTCTAGGATACTTGGAACTAGGTTCGACCATTAAATATGCCAAAGTTGTCTCAAGGATTTGATAGAGATTTAAAAATTTACTACTCTTAATGCCATTCTAAGTATTNGAAGTCGCGGGCACAGCTAGTTTAATAATATTATCTGCACTCGCCGACTGGGATTGCAATCAAGACTTAACTCATTATAAAAAAAATAAAGATACAGTAGTCCAATTCATAGGTACTGTCAAAATTCACAGTGGCTTGGCTACCTCAACATGAAAGTACTACATGCCATTGAGTACTAATTAATGTAACGGATTAGTTATTCACTTGTGAGAATGAAAAAAATGATTTCGTTAAACAAGATATCTTCTTTAATTCATTTCATTTTTGCAAGTAGGCTTTTAAAAAGCACTTTACACGTCCCATTAACCCTACCACTGCTTCGGGACAATAAATGGGCCAGTGCTGAAAAGAAGCAGCGCAAGAAACTCAGTCACTATTGTCATCCTCTTTTTCAAGGGTAAAGAAGGTATTAGGTACTTTTTTTTACTTTAGTATAGCATGCATTTTCCGGTCCACCCACAAGGTGGACCACGACCTGATAAGTAGCAGGAAGGCGCTGGATGCAGGCCGCTGCCAACCGTGCGATGTGGAAGTCATTGGGGGAGGCCTATGTTCAGCAGTGGACGTCCTATGGCTGAAATGATGATGATGCATGGATTAGATACCTCAATTATGCGTATTATTTATTTATTTTGATTTCTGATCCCAACACGGTTAAATTTTCCTACGGGACAGCCCAATAGTCACGTTGTTTTTCTGCGGTCAAGGTGTTAGTCTTACAGTGGGGAAGAGATGTGGGATTAATCTTAATCATTCCAAAAAAATCCATCATTAAATACGTAATCAGTATCGGTTATGACTAAAGTCTTCTACCCAGGGATGTGGTATTAATTACTACAACCGTGTGATTAAAGAACAAATTAATTTTGATATCGTTTATTATAAAATACTTCTGAAAATAACTTTCAAGAAGGTTATACTGATAATTGTCTGTAGTAGATATTTGATATTTTTTTTATTTTTGCGTTTTTATTAATTTTTTCTTAATCGACTCCGGTGACTAATTTATTGTTTGAAAACATTTTCAGTTTCTTTTATTATTATTTGAGTATTTATGAGTTTGTAAAAAAAAACAGGAAAATTCTGAAAATTTAGTGAAAATTCAAGAATACAAAAGAAAATTTACAATATGAAAACATTAATGAAGAAAATAAATAAAACTATAAGCCTAGGTTTTTTGAATGCTAGACAAGGCAGGTATTTGACCGCAATCGCACCTGGTATGTTTGTTTGTAGAGTTGTGCCTAAAACTGTTGTTTTAAATATTTGTAACTATTTTCTCGCGTAAAATGGCGTCATTTAATTTGGTTACTAATTTTAGCAGCCATATGCAATTGGCTTATCAAGTTTCGCCATAATGTTACATGCTAAAATCCATGTAGAGTCGCGTGACAAGTATAGTCAATATCAAAGTAAACAATATCTTGTAAATGATAATGCACCTCGTCGTATCAAATGGCGTGGGAACGTATTTACATTATCTATTATTAATGTACAGTCGGACTATACAATATAGTCGCAATATAGCATATATTTCAAAGATTTAAGAGTCAATCGTTTAGCTTGTGCTGCAGCCTGTATTTGATTATTAATAGTAACTAGCAGACCCGGCGAACTTTGTTCCGCCTTAATGGCAATAAATAAGCAGACTTTTTTTTAATTTCGAACGGGATAAAAAGTATCCTATGTCCTTCTCCTGGCTCTAAACTACCTCCCTGACCAGGGCCGGATCGTGAATTTGTGGGGCCCTGGGCTGAAACTACTTGGGGGTCTATCTTAGTACTCAACTAATAGCCATGCCAAAAAACTGTTTCTACACTCGCGAGCAAAAGTATGAAATCACTTACATGAAGTTGTTTCCACGCAATCTTGTATACTAATGAATTTGTTAGTAACAAAAAAGTGGCACCATTGTAAAGATTAAACTTTTAACTTTAAATTGATACCAAATTCATTTATATCACACCAGTATTTAAAAGATATCCCGCCTGATGTGAAGAAGTAAGGAAAAAGACATGTATCAACTGTTTGATACGTCGCGAGTTGCGTGCGGCCTATTTACCCCCTATAAAAGCACGTGTTTTCGGATTTTTGCTCTCACACGTTGATCCATACACATCTCCGCTTCTTTTGACATTTTACCTGGGATTCTACACCTTCAGAAGCAGCACTAATCGTTGCACTATTGCAAGAAGGGCTCAGCCAGCGGGCTGTCGAAACTGTCTGGTTGTTGGGGAAAATACTTCTAATTATTGTCCAAATATTATGCATAAAAATCAGATTTAATGATACTTTCAGCTTTTATAAAATGACGTAGGTCTGGCGTTCACTAGCTCTTAGTCTATACAGCTTGTATTAATACGCGAAACACAGAACCTGGTGGTTGTAGTTATCTTGTACAGCCTCTATAATGTCCTTATTACGAGATAAATGGGCAGTTCGTCAATGCAATCTTATCTGCTCATCTCATCAAGCCGTCATAATACCCAGTTAAAACTTTTAGGTCTAGGATACTTGGAACTAGGTTCGACCATTAAATATGCCAAAGTTGTCTCAAGGATTTGATAGAGATTTAAAAATTTACTACTCTTAATGCCATTCTAAGTATTAATTTAATACTCTCCTTGGTCCGCAAAATGAACCGACGACCTCTTAAAGGTAGCGGGTAGGCGTTTGATGCAGGCCGCTACCAAACGGGCGATGTGAATATCATTGGGGGAGGCCTATGTTCAGCAGTGGACGTCCTGCGGTTGAAATGAAGATGATGATGGGCTCTGGGATTGAATCGAGAATTGATCTAACTCTTACCACTGGCCTGCAGTGGCATCATGAATTTTAATGAACATTAAAATTTATCTGGAATTTTAAACCGCGTCCAGCGTTATCAGCCTTATCAACAGAGATAGGGCTTAGTAGCCCGATAACAGGCTTTGCTGTAATAGCTGGCTTAGTCGCTGTGGACTACTATTGGCAATTGTATCAAACCATTAATAAAAATGTTCCAATATTTAGGTACAGCCGACGGCACTATAAGCTAAACTTTGAAGCCTTTTATGTACTCTAAAAAAAACTGATTTATTTTTGCAAATAGGCTTTTAAAATGGCAATAAATATTTCTTTCTTTTTTAAAAAACACTTTTACACGTCCCATTATTAACCCTACCACTGCTTCGGGACAGTAAATGGGCCAGTGCTGAGAAGAAGCAGCGCAAGAAACTCAGTCACTATTGTCAGCCTCCTAGAAAACTAGAAAAAAATTAGGATATTTCTTTTTTCTGATTTTTCTAAAATAGTCATGTTTTTGTCCTATGGGGCCGGCTTATCGTTGAATTTTGGGACATGATGTACGTATAGAACAGCGGATGGTGTGGGATCAGGACACGGTTAATTAGATACCTAACAATAACTGTAATTTATTTGTTAATTTAGTAAAATATGATACCAGCATTTATACCATATTTTTTTCCGTAATTTAACCTAAGTGCAAACTAGGAGTTTCAGTGTTAGTTTTACCGGTCCCGATAAAAAAATTCCAATTTTCAAATTTTGATAAAGTTTCAGATACTTAATCTAACAGATTTATCTGATGTCTTTATCTGAGATAAATGAAACTAATTTTATTTCCTCGAATTAGGATTTTTAAAAATACTATCAGGAGTGAATAAACAATAAATAGTGTCAGAAAAAGAAGTGCTTTAACTTGAGTAAAATAATCAAATTTTACTTTCTCAGAAAACAAAAACCTAAAAGTGCTAGTAACTACTATATTATAACTAACTTTACAACTAAAAGGATACCTCAACACAACTATGTAATGGACAACCAATAACTAGAGGTAGTGATAAAAGTGTGAATTTCCGTACTCAATAACTAAAACAGACCATACAAGTATGTAATGAACAAAACAGTGGTAGTGTGAAGTGTGCTAGTGATGCACTAGTGTGATGACTGTGATGAGCGAGGTGCGCGCGCGCCGGTCGGTGCCCGCCGAGCATTACAAGCTACTGCGAACAATATGGCGGCGAACGTTGTCGTTCAAGAAGCGGAAGGTGAGTGACCCATTTAAACGACCATCCTTATACAACAAACTTCCTGAAGACATAAAAACCGAGCCTAACATTAAACGCTTTTCGAAAGCCCTGAGACAATATTTAGTACTTAAATGTTTCTACTCAATTAACAAATATCTAACAACCGACCACCGAAAATGTCTCTAGATACTTTATTATTGTAATCTGCTTGTTTTGTTAATCTCTAGCATTGATGTATATGTTACATGTCTTGTATTATGTATAATGTATTATAGCCACCTACTCTGTTGCAATACCTCCTAGGTCACTAAGTCTTAAGCCCATGGTGTATGTAATTTCCACCATTACAAATTGTAATTTAGTACGCAATAAAGATTTGAATCGAATTAGAATTCGTTTGTAGTCGTTAATTAATACTTTTTTGTGAACTGTCAAAAAGTAATTCCCCCTGGAAATTCACGATGTCAATGTCACGTGTGTGTGAACTTCATTGGATATTCTGATTATTGATTTGAAAACAAAAAAAATCAAATGATATGCTGTAGGTGAGTTAATTGTGCATTAATGAAGGAATAGTATTTCGGAATTACTATAATAGCGTAGACTAACCCATTCCTTATATTGGTGTCCACCTTTATAGGCACCATCCCAATGAAAATAATTATAGAGGCACCTATTTTAGCCGTGTGGTGACGGCAGAGTAGAATACATTTGTCACCAACCCCTACTCTTCCCACGGTTGTCGTAAGAGGCGACTTAGGGACTACACATCAAACAGAGAACGGGCAGCAGCGCTCTCTGAAAAACATCAATCCCTTAAACTGCGATCTCCAACCCGCCTGCCAAGCGTGGGGATTATGGCAAATCCCTCCACTATAGTGGAGGAGGCTCATAGTCCAGCAGTGTTACTGTAAAGGGCTGTTGATGATGATGATGCCCTATTCTGCTATATTTTTAATTAACATTTTTATACATTTTATACATACAGACAAAGACACATAATATAAAACTAAACTATGCGAGACTGTAACTAATTCATTAGATTACGAAGCATAACTAATTTAGCAGTTTTGTCAATTGTTTTGTTATTATTCAGCAGTCTGTCTTTGTTATTAGCTCAGTCAATCTTCAACTGCTTCATTTGTTAAAATTATTGTGCTCAATTTAGTATCTGACATTATTCATCAATAATTCTAAAGCACAAATTTTAAAAACACAGTTCATTCTGGTCTTAAAAACTCAATTAATTTTAAATCAACTGCAAATTAAGACTTTTGGTTAATAAAAGAGTTGACAAAATAATGACGTCACTTGCTTGTATTGCCATACAAAATCTATGGGAGAGTCTCGTTTTGACAGTTTTTAAAAGTACATCAAGTGATTGGTGGTGTCAATATTAAAGATGTCCTAAACTGAACCGTCCCAACCGTGACATTGACAGGGGGCGCCACCACCATCAACACCGGATCGCTGGTTCCGATTTTCGCCACTTTGGAAAATACTGAAATGTCATTTGCGGGAGGGCGCTGCCATCAATGCCGGTTACTATTTCCTATCTTTGCCATTTGACTTTCAAAATCCTTCAACCACGGCTTCAACTATACCCTATCCCTATAATGTTGTACGTTCAAAATCTGTAGCAGACATCACCAATCAAATGAGTACATTTTGAGAGCTGTCAAAATGCGATTCCTCCACAAGTTTCATAAAAAATCCTGTGATTTCACTTGTTTTCCATTCGCGTTTTCAACACACACAAGTTAGCTTTGAGAACTTGACCATCGGTCTACCGTCTACTGCATATTAGTGTATTACACTGGGGAACAGTCATTTTGCGGCATGGTAGTTTAGAGTCAATTCTGTATGCGACTAGTGCGCTGAATACTAGAAAAATATTAGATTTGTCAAATTGACTCTAGATCTTGAGATAAATACTATTAACTATTTATATGAAAAAAAAACCAAAATAAAAATACCAATCTGTATAAAAAAAATATTTACACTAAGATCCTATTTAAGAACGATATAAAAATTAAAAATATATTTGCTTTTCATCAAATAATAGAAAAAAATACTGCAAAAAGCTTTTTCTGTAAGCTTTTATGTTATGGTTTTGGTCAGGAAAATTCCATAATTATGGTAACAGTAATCAGCCATCATCTGGCGGTCCCATTGACCGTGGATATCATTCTTCCACTATCCTGATGTTCTGGTAGAACCGTTCTGCTTATTCCTCACTGTAATCACCCAGATTATGGGAGAACGTGTCCAAATGGCTATTGTTAAAAAAAATTAATTACTCAAATTAGATCCGTATGTGTTAAATTGCTTAGTAGCCCGATAACAGGCTTTGCTGTAATAGCTGGCTTAGTCGCTGTGGACTACTATTGGCAATGTATCAAACCATTAATAAAATGTTTGAATACTTAGGTACAGCCGACGGCATATTAAGCTACACTCTGTAGCCTTTTATGTTCTCTAAAAAAAGTCATTTATTTTTATAAATAGGCTTTTAAAATGGCAATAAATATTTCTTTCTTTTTTAAAAAACACTTTTACACGTCCCATTATTAACCCTACCACTGCTTCGAGACAGTAAATGGGCCAGTGCTGAGAAGAAGCAGCGCAAGAAACTCAGTCACTATTGCAGCTGATAGACGTCTTATTTCGTTCGTTCGTTCGTTTCAGCCGAAAGACGTCCACTGCTGGACAAAGGCCTCCCCCAAGGATTTCCACAAAGACCGGTCCTGCGCCGCTTGCATCCAGGTACTTCCCGCGACCTTCACCAGATCGTCGGTCCACCTAGTGGGAGGCCTGCCCACGCTACGTCTTCCAGCTCGTGGTCGCCACTCAAGAACTTTTCTGCCCCAGCGGCCATCAGCTCTTCGAGCTATGTGCCCTAGAAACCAGAAAAAAATTAGGATATTTTTTTTTCTTATTTTTCTAAAATAGTCATGTATTTGTCCTATGGGGCCGGCTTATCATTGAATTTTGGGACATGATATACGTATAGAACAGCGGATGGTGTGGGATCAGGTCGCGGTTAATTAGATACCTAATAATAATAACTGTTATTTTATTTGTTATTTTAGTTGATACTAGCATTTTATTGCTCAATGACAGTCAAAGGCAAATGATAGTTACTCAAATATACAGATCAACAGTAACATTCGTCGTTTCAGCCAAATGACGTCCACTGCTGGACAAAGGCCTCCTCCAAGGTTTTCCATAATGAACGGTCCTGCGCTGCCCGCATTAGGGTGTCCCGTCGTTGTATGGGAAAAAATTTTTTTTGAGCTACGGTTACGCAAGAGGTATCAAAAGTTGCGTTTTGACATATAGATTACGATAAGCATTAAATTTATTGAGATATCTGTCATCTTGAGGCCTCTACCTGTCCTTAAAAAAAATTAAATTGCTATTTTAGGGGTTCCTAACATAAACTATTAATAATACAAAAATAGCGTTTTTATGAAATTTGAGGGTACACAATGAGTCACAGCAAGGTTTAAAATAGTTGAAAAACCAATAAATCCATAAATACTTTCAAAACAGAATTAACTTTTTGACCAAAATTAGGCATTTACGCGCGCGATTTTAATGTATTCCTAATTAATCCATGGGTAAGCCAAGATATCGATTTAATTCGAGGATACTCAATTCCTTTCTCACAGCAGGTTAATAATTTTACTACGCTATTATAAAACAATGATTGGCATTTCTAAGTGGAAGCTAACAAAAATGGCAGTCAATTTTAGAAAATCAACCATAACTTGAAAACCATTTGTCCGATTTCATTACTTTTTTATTTAAATGATAGCTCTACGTGTGCGCTTGATATTTTGTGGTATAAATTGTATCGATTTAATCAACCTTTAGTTAGTAATTAAAGGAAAATTGAATTTTTTTACATTGTTGTGATACTACTTTTTAAATCATTTTTTTTACAAAATGTCTTATACTCTACTAAAAGTTTTACACGAGCCAAAAAAGTGTATTAAATCNGGACACCCTAGCCCGCATCCAGGCTCTTCCCGCGAACATATTTTTTTGTAATTTTAACCTAAGTGCAAACTAGGAGTTTCAGTGTTAGTTTACCGGTTCCCGATAAAGTTTCAGATTGTTATGTGACAGATTTATCTGATGTCTTTATCTGAGATACATGAAACTAATTTTATTTCATCGAATTAGGATTTTAAAAAATACTATCAGGAGTGAATAAACAATAAATAGTGTCAGAAAAAGAAGTGTGCCTATAACTTGAGTAAAATAATCAAATTTTACTTTCTCAGAAAACAAAAACCTAAAAGTGCTAGTAACTACTATTATAACTAACTTTACAACTAAATAACTAAAAGGATACCTCAACATAACTATGTAATGGACAACCAATAACTAGAGGTAGGTAGTGATAAAAGTGTGAATGTCAGTACTCAATAACTAAAACAGACCATACAAGTATGTAATGAACAAAACAGTGGTAGTTTGAAGTGTGCTAGTGATGCACTAGTGTGATGACTGTGATGAGCGAGGTGCGCGCGCGCCGGTCGGTGCCCGCCGAGCATTACAAGCTACTGCGAACAATATGGCGGCGAACGTTGTCGTTCAAGAAGCGGAAGGTGAGTTACCCATTTAAATGAAAATAAGTATTTGATTATAATCGTTTTTAATTAAAAAGTAATTCCCCTGAGAATTTACGATGTCACGTGTGTGCCAACTTAAATGAGTCTTTTTATCGATTTGAAAACAAAAAAAAAACTATTTTTTGGTTAGGTGAGGTACAATACAATTTTAACATTAATTATGCATTAATGTTTGAATTGTATTTAATTTAAGAAATGTTAATTTGGAGTTATTATAATAGCATAAACTAACCCATTCCTAATATTTGTGTCCACCGTTATAGGCATCATCCCAATGAAAATAATTATAGAGGCACCTATTTTAGCCGTGTGGTGACGGCAGAGTAGAATACATTTCTCACCAACCCCTACTCTTCCCACGGGTGTCGTAAGAGGCGACTTAGGGACTACACATCAAACAGAGAACGGGCAGCAGCGCTCTCTGACAAACATCAATCTTTTAAACTGCGATCTCCAACCCGCCTGCCAGGCGTGGGGATTATGGCAAAACCCTCCACTATAGTGGAACAGGCTCATAGTCCAGCAGTGGACTGTAAAGGGCTGTTGATGATGATGATGCCCTATTCTGCTATATTTTTTTAATTAACATTTTTATACATTTTATACATACAGACAACGACACATAAAACTAAACTATGCGAGACTGTAACTAATTCATTCGATTACGAAGCATAACTAATTTATTTAGCAGTTTTGTTGAGTCAATTGTTTTGTTCTTATTCAGCAGTCTATCTTTGTCATTAGGTTATTAATCTTCAACTGCTTCATTTGTTCAATTATTATGCGCAATTTAGTAGGTACTTGACATTTTTCATCAATAATTCTAAAGCAGATATTTTTTTAAAAACACAATTCATTCTGGTCTTAAAAACTCAATTAATTATTTTAAATCAACTGCAAATTAAGACTTTCTTTGCTTTGTAATTGAAAAAAGTTAGTCAATTGAGTTAGCAAAATAGTGACGTCATCGGCTTATATTGCCCTAAAATCTATGGGAGAGTCTCGTTTTGATATTTTTAAAAGAACGTCAATTGATTGGTTGTGTCAATTAAAGTTGTCCTACACTGAACCGTCGCACCCGTGACATTGACAGGGGGGCACCACCGTCAATACCGGATCGCTGGTTCCAATTTTCGCCACGTCGGAAAATACTGAAATGTCATTTGCGCTGCCATCAATGCCGGTTACTTTTTCCTATCTTTGCCATTTGACGTTTCAAAATCGTTCAACTATACTCTACAGGGTGGAAACGATAAGTGATCTCACTCGATTATTTCTAAACTATACAAAATATCAATAAACTAGTTACTGATCCTGAAAGTGCTTTATGAGCTCTATCAAACGATACTAATAATAGGTTACAAAATAAACTTGATCTATCCGAAAATTCAATGTTTCCAGCTTCCATACATTTAGTAAAGTCACATTATTTTAAAAACTACACATGATATCGTAAAACTGATTTTTGATTCTAAAGGTGCTTCACAAGCATTATCCAATGGTTTCAATAATAGGTTACAGAATAAACTGGATCTATCCAAAAATTCAATGTTTCCTTTTTCCATACATTTAGTACTACCACAGTCATGACACTCATCTCTTGACAATATTATAGCAAGTAAAGCTTAAAACCAATGTTTTCCATGAATAATTTTAAATAATAATACAATTTACGAGTTTATTTTAAGAGTTTNGAAGTCGCAGGCACAGCTAGTTATTAAATAAAATAAAAATACACTTCTTATATTACTGTGCCTGGCATACATTTAGTATGGAAGCTGGAAACATTGAATTTTCAGATAGATCCCGTTTATTCTGTAACCTATCATGGGTACCGTTTGAAAGGGCTCGTGAAGCACTTTCAGGATCAGTAACCAGTTTTTCAATATAGTTTAGAAATAATCGAGTGAGATCACTTAACGTTTCCACCCTGTATAGTGTTGTCGTTCAATATCTATAGCAGATATCACCAATCAATAGAGTACATTTTAAGAGCTGTCAAAATGCAATTCCTCCACAAACTTAAAGAATCCTGTGATGTCACTTGTTTTTCAATTCGCGTTTTCAACACAACAACACACACATTTCTTTTACTTTGAGAACTTGACCATCGGTCTACTTTCTACTGCAAATTAGTGTATTATTAATTCATCCTCCATCAACCTGCCTTCAAATTATAGCTACATGACTTAGAATTTAATATGGGTTTTTACAAAACTTGTCGTTGGCCGACGGCAAAATACATGGGATCCGTGGGAAACGACACGTGGGGGTTATTTTAAGACCGCCATGAGTGTGGGTGGGTCACCATAAGTTGTCTTCAGGCTAAATGCTGGTTGGACTGTCCAATTAAATTGATTAGTTCCGTAAATGCTCAAATATCCATATTTGTGAAAAGGACACAATTGATTTCTTGTATTTTTTTAAAGAAGTAATTTACATTAATACACAAAATAAATTTACAAAGGGAGCGATTGTTTGTTAGAGCTTGCTTTAAAACGTCTGAAAAAATGTAGCCTGAAAAAAATAGTTATACTCACTATTGATGTAAGTAATTTTGCTTAGGAACGTCAATATCCAATAAAAATACCAAACGATTTAAATTAAATCAAAACCCTCCTAGTTGAAAGATTTTCACCAGAAGAACCAGAAACTTGAACGCGGAGACGAATTAGAACTAAAAACCTCACAAATTATAAAGACAAGAAGTAAAAAAATACATCTAGGTACTTACCAAGTTTCAACAATATAGCTCTTATAGTTTCCGAAAAAAGTGGCTGTGACATACGGACGGACAGACAGACAGACAGACTGACAGACTGACAGACTGACAGACAGACAGACAGACAGACAGACANGTTTTTGGTGGGATGTGGTTTACAAATACAGTGTCTTAATAAGAGTACGGATTTGGGGTCAATCGAATTTATTTTTTCCGTATTCAAACGGACGTTTTAGGACGTAAAGGACTTTTATTTGGCTGACTTTTGATCATTTTAGTGATTAGAAAGCTCAGTTCATATCTTTGGCTTTCCAAATTGAAGTCCTTTACGTCCAGCTTGACTCCAGTATGGCAAAGAGTCTTCACGAGTCTTGCAGACGATATTGGACCCCCAATATTTATTATTTTATGGAAGTTTTATAAGACAGTATGCTTGGTAGGTTTTTATCACTACCTACGTGATCTTATTTCTTTGCTTTTGTAAGTTTAGAAGCCAAAAATTAACAAAAACTGTTGGGATTGTAAACGCAAGGTTTTCATAATGAACTCATATTTCTGAGACAAAAAAGCTCTTTAAAAATTAATTTAAAAGACACAAACTGTTAATTTCAAGGTCTAGTAGCTGATTACTAAATTGCTGTAACTACAGCTACACTAATACATGAGTAGAAAATAAAACTTAGTGGGTATAATCAAATTAATATAAGTTTAGAGAGGGTCGTTTAATTTTTTTCATTGATTTCTTGTGTCTCGTTTATCTCAAGAACCAGAGTCAATCTAAAAAAGGTAAATGCACACCATTTATGTCTAATACAAGTATTTACAAAATCCATTAACAAAATAGATGCCGCAGATTTTTTTATTTTTTTTTGTTCCGCAGTGTTATTAATTCATCCTCCATCAACCTGCCTTGAAATTACTGAAAGCTACATGACTTAGAATTTAATATGGGTTTTTACAAAACTTGTCGTTGGCCGACGGCAAAAGACATGGGATCCGTGGGAAACGACACGTGGGGGTTATTTTAAGACCGCCATGAGTGTGGGTGGGTCACCATAAGTTGTCTTCAGGCTAAATGCTGGTTGGACTGTCCAATTAAATTGATAAGTTCCGTAAATGCTCAAATATCCATATTTGTGAAAAGGACACAATTGATTTCTTGTATTTTTTTAAAAGAAGTAATTACATTAATACATAAAATACTTTTAGAAAGGAAGCCATTGTCTGTTAAAGGCTTGCTTTGAAAAGCCTGAAAAAAATGTAGTCTGAAAAATAAAATAGTTGTACTCACTATTTGTGCTATTACTTACCTACTTATAAGTAATTTTGCTTAGAAACGTCAATATCCTAACGACACTTATCGTGCAATAAAAACCCTCTAAAGTTGAAAGATTTTTACCAGAAGAACCAGTGAAAACCTAACTGCGGAGACAAATATTAGAACAAAAAACCACACAAATTACAAATCTGACAAGAAATAAAAAATAATATTATATTTCTTTTTTCGACTAACTATCTTTTAACTATGCAAGTACGTAAACGAACTTTTCTTCAATAAAACAGTGCGTTTTAAGTTCCAGATAGCCTCATAAAAACTCTTGTCAGACAAGACAAGTGTTTACCCGCTATAAAAGCAAGTGTTTTGCTCGTTACCGCCAGACTGCTGACCGCGGGGCCAAGGTTACTACCGAAACCTAATTATGAAGAACGTGTTATTTGAAGACCAAGGTGTTAGGAAGTCTAACTACGTTATAGGACTTAAAATATTAAATAACGACTCTAAAATGTCTCCAGAAACAAAACTTGAGACTGTCAATAGTGACCGAGTTTCTTGCGCTGCACTAGCCCATTTATTGTCCCGAAGCAGTGATAGGGTTAATACTGGGACGTGTAAAACTGCTTTTTAAAAGCCTACTTGCAAAAATAAAATGAGTTTTTTTTTTACATTTAGTTACTGTTTACCCAAAAAGTGACTTACAAAATTTTAATTATACAAGTATCTACAATAAAACCCAGTAATAAACATTATCTTAAAAAGTTTATTCAGTTTATTAATGCTTGCACCTCATTAGTGGAAACTTCATTGATAGCTGTGATTTTTAATTGAATTTAACGAAGAAACAAGTATTAAGCTCATAACAGCATTCCTCTATATTTTTTTTATTCATTATGATCAAATCAAATCATTGTCAATAAGCTTCCAAAGAGAACTTTTACACGTTTCAACCCTACCACTGCTACTGCTTCGGAACAGTAATACATAATATGGGCTAATGTTGAGAAGAATCAGTGCAAGAAAGTCAGACACTATTGTCATGGAATCTACAGGACGTCCACTGCTGAACATAGGTATCTCCTATTGATTTCCACATCGCCCGGTTGGTGGCGGCCTGTATCCAGCTTATAGATAGCAGGAAGATCACCTAGTCATTATTTATTTTAAACTAGCTTTCCGCCCGCGGCTTCGCCCGCGTGAAATTTTGTCTATTACAGAAAACCTTTATCGCGTGCGTCCCTGTTTCAAATACCGGAATAAAAACTATCCAATGTCGTTTCCCGGGACTCAAACTATCTCTATCCAAATTTCATCAAAATCGGTTCAGTGGTTTAGGCGTCAAAGCAAGACAGACAGACAGAGTTACTTTCGCATTTATAATATTAGTATAGAAGTATAGACATCTCTGTAGTCTGTACTTTCAATGCCTATGGATATCATAGTGTCTCGATTACAAACTTCTTCTTTTTCCCCTACATTTTTCTCCATTATACCGGTAATTTTTTCACTTACAGCGTGGTTATACAGTCGACAGTAATACATCAGGCTATAAGCATTTTTGTTGCAAATTAGCACCTATTTCGATGATGTTAAGGTATTAGTATGTTTACCTTGACGTGCTGTCGCTGTACATCGATCCTTGACCCTTGAATCGTTATTTCTCAGTCTCTCATTGTTCCAACGCTTCAAAAATAAAATAGGTACGTACGTATGTCGATGACTTCTCATTGAAAAATTGTGAGAAATATTTGATAAGAAATTAGTAATTTAACAAGGTTAACTTGCGAAATGTATATTTTCGAAGCATCATTTTGAAATCTTTTATGAGTTTATTAGTTTTGTTTTGTAGATAACATAAAAATTATTTCACAAGATTCACTACGTTTTTGAGTTGTCCAAAATTTGAGCTTATCTTCTTCTTTTCCTGGCCCTTTACCATTTTATTTGGTATTGGCCCTTCGTATCATTCAAATTCATTCAAAATTTAAGCCTATGATTGATTGGATTAAATTAAAACAATCATAAACATTTCACTAATTTATGGTTTTTATTATTATTTTTTTACTCTTTTTGATAAATAGCGCTGCAAAAAGGCACCCACTGAAAATCAGTGTCTTGGCAGTCACACTGTCAAGATATTACTGAGTGGGTGACCTTTTTTGGCAACTTAGTAATATTTTTTTTTATGTAATGTCTTTATTGCCTGAATCTGTGGTTGTCAACATAAAATTATGTTCTTTCTTTCTTTCACTAAGTTCAAGATTGGTTCAAAATTTAAGCGTATCTTCTTCTTTCTTTTTTGCCTTGCCCTTTCCTATTTTATTCAGAGTTGGCCCTCCGTATTCCATTCAAAATTCAAGCCCATGATTGGTTAAATTAAAACAATCTTAAGCAATCCTAAGGTGTATAATTGTATAAGGCTAAATATTTGTTTTCAATTTTAGTCCTTATCGAATGAATAGTTTTGCTTCAGACATTGACAGGCAGAGCCTTGATTCATGCCCTCTTTTATAGTTTTACAACATAGACTATGAGTTTGTAAAAGAACTCGATATACGAATAGAACCAGATTGTAGGTATGTTTGTCTTCTGAGATATAAGAAGCGTCGTAGAGGCGATCCGTCTTTACGTAGAGACAGCAACTTCCTGGGGACAGGGTTGATCCATTAATGATTTTATATTTGTAGAAAGTAGAGAGCTTATTGGTGGTAGCTTTCTTTCATCTTGTGGATAACAACTGACGTTATAACCTTTATAACTCACAGTTCATATGAATCTATCAAGTCGTTTAGTAATTACACCTCTTGTCTTATTTTGTATTATTTCACCTGACATAAAACCTGTCCAATTTGTACGTTGTCAAAGGTGTTACTTGATGCAGGCAATGGTACTCATAAAGTTTGACATTTAAAGCACAGTATATATTATGATTTATCTACTGTGTTTAAAGTGTTGTGACCACCCTGGTCTCCCACATTATTACGTGATCGTACCAGAAATTTTTATTTTTATTTAATTATTTAAACTTTAGCACACATAGAAACAATGCACTGTGGCGGACTTAATGCCGGATGGCATTCTCTGCCAGTCAACCACGGGTCATGCAGAAAGAGTAAGGCGGTGCAAAAAAATTATATTTAGAATAATATACCTAGTTACTTACATAAGATTACATACAATAAATGACATAATATAAATAAATATAATAGACATACACATAAATACATAAACATAATAGTATTATAGATGTACACATCACTCATGTCTGAGATAACAAGATGATGAAGAAAAAAGGTCATTCCTTGAAATGTATGCGCAGAGCCTTAAAAAGCAGAGAAATAAGGAGAGCCTTTCGGTTTAGCAAGCTGAAGTGGCAACGAGCAGGGCACATAGTACTCAGAACTGACGGCCTACGGCGCAGCAAGGTTCTGGAGTGTAGGCCACGTAACGAAACAATTTATTATCCAGCCACAAAAATGCCCAAGTCAGCGTTTCATCTAAAAAGCGTATAAATCTTAAATTGTGGTCTTCTTCTTCCTCGGTCCCTCACTGATGAGGATCGCGACCACATAAATAATAGTGTTCCTCCACAGACTGCGGTCATAATCTGTGTGGACCGCACATGTATATTGTGGTAGACGTTTCAAAATGTATTATTTTCGTTGTAGTTACAAGCATCTGTGCAAACAGTCGCTCGTGCCCAAACACTGAGCCAGGCTGTTAAACCCTAAGCTGGCGTGTTGTTATGTAAGCTGCTGCTGCTGGCGAACATTTTGCACCTCAAAATTATTAATTTTAAGTACAAACACCGTAATAAAGTTTAAAAAGGTTGTTTAGATTTTTGTAAATTATAAATAACTTGAAAAAATGGAACTGCCTAAGGCGGGATTCGAATCCACGACCTTTCGTTTGCCGGGCGACTGTTCTTCCATCTCAGCTACTTATGCCCGTTTTCACCATCAATCCCTAATTTTTAAGTGACCCCTATTAAACAAAATTCCTGTTATTTGTTACCATAGGGATCACTTAAACATTAGGGATTGATGGTAAAAACGGGCATTAGACACTGGTTTTATCATTTTGTCCAGACGTATTTGACCGTTACAAAACTTGAAAAATGTCATCATCAACGTCTTCACAAGGCACAAATCGAATTATAATTCCAACTATTGATTAATTAATTAATTAACTTTTCTATGATGCATAAAACATTTATGACTAATGACTAAATTACAGTGAATAGGACTATTTAGAGCCATCTCACTCATCGTGTGCATACTAAATTTTTGTCATGTTCCTACAGTTGAGATAAAACCTTTTACCTGATGATTCTAATTTTTCTTCTTCTTCGTCGCTACACTTTTGGCAGAGCGGTCGTGGTCGTTACACCTAGTTTGGTGGTAAACTTCACAATCTGTCGCAATTGTTCCTCTTTTTTTTTAATGATTAGCAATTTGTATTGCCCAAATTACTAATAGTCCCATTAGCCTCGTGGTAAGCTAAATAAGCTTGTGTTACAAGTGGGCTCACCACAATAATCGAGCGGCGGTGGGATTCGAACCCGCGTTCCTCGGATCTCGAGTCGGCCAGTCCGACCACTTCACCGTTGGGCTATCGTGTATTACATTATTCCTTAATTGATCTGTGGTTTTGTGAAAATTTAGCTATCCACTAATGCTTTATTTATATTAAATTCGCATTTTAACTTCGCAAAATTATACTCACCTGAGCAAACCGACACTCGTGCTATCAAGCCCCAAGCTGTGCAAACCGTCTGGCGGCCTCTGCCAATATGTGGACAGCCAAAATGTACATAGTTATCAACAAGTGTATAAACTTTCACACCTTTTAAATAAGAAACAATAATACTTATAAGATTATAAAGTAAAAACAAGTTGTTTGGAAAATAAAAATATCCTTCAGATTGTACACAGCGCCATCTGAACTAACTGATATAAATAGCTATACTTAGGCTGGATAGCACCATCTTACTTACTTTAACATACGTCAAAAGTCTGTCAAACTCCATGCAAAAAACACCGGTTATCGATAAAGTTACGGTTTAAGTTAGGTTGTACAACTCAGCCGAAAGTTTTAAAATTTGAGCGTTATGAAGCTACTATATCGGCTACGAATAAGCTACTATGTATTTACCTTACTTTACTGAAGTTTCCATCTAAACTGTGCAACTCTGACAAGTGAAGCTACAGAACTTAAAGCGATAGCAAATCCAACTTCAGTTAGATAAGCCTGTCTCTATTCACTTAATATTGTTAAATGTAGAGCGGTTAAGTTAATGTTTAACAGAGAGAGCAAGAAAAATTATTTTAAGGTTCAATATTAATTAAAGCTTAATAAGAGGACAAAAGAGATCGGGCAAAATGTATGGGACGTGTAACCAATTTCCTCAGATTTTACTTAAGTGGGCGTGTAAATTTCAGTTTCATTTCAAAAAATGCTTTCTTGTTACAGTCGGAAGACCGCTTCGCTGGCTACAAAGGTGTCCGAGATATCACTATCAAAAAGGTAAAACTTATTTTATTGCTGATACGAAACAACAATTTATTACCGTATTCTGGGTTTCTATAGGCACAACTGCAATCTGATAGACCATGATTTTTAAATTAAAAAATATGTTGCATTCTTTGTCAGTATCTCGATCATACCACAATTTTTATGTAATTTCTTTTCATTATCTAGGTACTTGTATTTCAAAGTAGGTAGTACGAGTAGTTTCTCTTTTCGGAAATCGTCTAAAAATATCCCTTTTCTAGCAATGTGGCCGCCAGAAATTGTTCTGTAGCTGTATTCTAGTTAATTTGTTGAATGGTCGGCCGTAGTGGTACTCGCGCGCAGTAAAATATTTAACTCTGAATGATTGAGTCTGATGTCGAATCAGCGGTGCACGGTAAAGCAAAAACTGGTTTTTGTGACATCGTCAATGGTCATTATTAATGTTTGGAAATACTATAGTAACTTGTTTTAAATAAAATGAAAATAAATAAACAACATTAAAAAACATCTGTACTTATTTCTGTTGGTGCCTAATTACTAAACGAACAAAATGTCGCTGTTCCAGGGTCCCTCAGGGCTCGGCATCATGATCATCGAGGGGAGGCACACGGAGGCAGGGAGGGGCATATTCGTCTCCGACCTTCAAGAGGGCAGTGCTGCAGAACAGGTGCAGAAATATTCTAGCAAATCATAATGATTTAAGTTACTTTACTCCCCAACAATTCCACACACGCGCGAAGACAAACAAGTTGACAATTCATAATTATCTAAGTTCCTCTGTGGTCTAGTGGTAAGACCACCTGCTTCAGACGCAGAGGTCCCGGGTTCGATTCCCAGTGGGGGCAAATTTTTCTGTTCGGTTTGGTTGGTGGTAGGGCTTGTTCTAAGTCCGCCTAGCTACCACCATCTTACATAAGTCTGTCGCCATAACAACAATGTTAACAGCATTATTGTGTTCCGGCAGTTAGATGTAAGATAGCCAGTTCCTCCGTGGTTGAGGATTCCGGGTGAAGCTCGCTTCCACCTTCGGCCTGATCGTCACTTACTCGTACCATCAGGTGAGATACAGGTCAAGAGCTTCCTCGTTGTAGATAAATTGGCTCTATTCGGCGATTCAGACTAGATAAACAAATAATAGTAAACCTCATTGATTAAGTTAGTCGCTATCTTATTCACCTGCGCTATCATTTATTAATACTTTTCTAATTGATTACAGGCCGGGTTGCAAATTGGGGACATGATCTTAGCTGTGAATAGAGACTCGTTGCTGAGCTGCAGTTACGATGGGGTAAGTGGACTTTACTTTAAAAGTTATTGCGTGGCAAAAAAGTGTTATAACTCAGGATTTGCAAATGATTTTCCTTTAGTCGAAAGACATCATATCCTGACCTTGAGATTCATGTAAATGTCCCTGCATCTAAAAACCCCTGAGATTGGCTTTTTTACAAAACCACACCCTGTATTTCAAATCAATGAATTCTTCAATATCCTCCAGGCAGCAGCAAAACTGAAGCAAACAGAAGGCGTGGTGGTGCTGACGGTGTGCAGCCCCAACATGAAGGACGACAAGGCTGACGATGGAGGCACTACTCCAGGTCCGAACTATTTACCTTGTTGGATACATAAGGCTACAAAATACATAACGATAAAGTCTCTTCCTTATGTTGAGTTGCACCACCTAACTTTGACCGTAACTATGACGTTAACCGATGTTTTGGTATGGAGTTTGACAGATTTTTTACGTTTGTCAATGTTAAAGTAAGATGGTGCAACCCAGCTTTAGCATCTCAGATTATGATTTGGGAAATAAGTCGCTATAAGTATTTACAACCAGTAGCCTTATTCACGTAAAAAACTTCAACGACAACAACACACTGAGTTGCGATCCTATCGAGTAATCGTTCAATCAAAAGTGACCCTTGTGAATACGGATTTAGAACTGTTTTTTCAATGGGACGACTTTCTGAACGTCGTCAGCGAGGTCTTGACTGTCAAAATACGTGAATTAGGCCACTGGTCGAGTAAACTGCGCACTGTCACATCGCTGCTTTGGTACTGACGGGACGAGCGCGGGAAGTTGTGCGAGGGAGAGTCGCATTCCAGCGAGGTGCGCAGTTCACTTGACCGGGTTGTAAACATTTTCTCCGTGGATTGTTTACCCTATGGCTGTTGCACCACCTAACTTTGACCGTAACTATAACGATAACCGGTGTTTTTGTATGGAGTTTGACAGATTTTTGACGCTTGTCAAAGTTAAAGTAAGATGGTGCAACCCAGCCTAAGAGGCATATTTTTGAAGCATTAGAATATTTTAGGGCTGACAATGTTACAGTTCTAATTCCGAAATCACTTCGGCTTGGCGTTTTTTCGATGTAGCTACTTCGCTTCCTGAACCGATTTTGAAATTGATACTGTCGCGAATGTTAATCGCGACTTTTGCGATTGCGCATGCCGATTGCACTGACTCTTTGAAGTATGTAATTGTACAATGAAAGAATACTATTGAATAGTTCACAGCAAGGACTTTTTGATTGCCTATATTTTTATTTTGCCTTGGTTTTGTTTGTTCAGCGGGAGGCAGCGCGACGTCGGGCCCCGCAAGCCGGAACCAAACCCCGGACCCCGGCAAAGCGGCTTCCAGACCAGTCACTCCTCGGCCCGCACCCTCTCCTGTGAAAGGTAGGTCTTACCAGTTGTGTATCAATAAGAAACAGTCATCACTACACCTTAATAACATTTTTGTTGTAAAATATCATTGTAGTAAGATTCTGATTCGAATTGACATCAGATCAATCAGAGAGATCAGTTCCTTTCTGTAGGGCTGCGGAAAATGTCTGTATACCAGGATCGTAGAAACCAGTTGTAATGAGGATCAGTACTGTTGTAGAAAATTCAATAAAACTAGTATCTACGTTAATCTTTAAGACATAAGAAAGATATATCTTTTTGAATTATCCAAATCGGACCATTACTTACGAAGATATTAAGTAATAA
This sequence comes from Ostrinia furnacalis, assembly GCF_004193835.3. NCBI lineage: Eukaryota > Metazoa > Arthropoda > Insecta > Lepidoptera > Crambidae > Ostrinia > Ostrinia furnacalis. Next base: position 466,482 of record NW_021130436.1, on the reverse strand, counting down.
ACATAGGCCGTTTTTGCCGCTAAACGTCAACGTACGCAGGTCCGCGTGACGTCACTATATCCGAATCGAGCGCAGCCGGCGTACTATTGGGATGGAAAATATTTCAAGTCATACCCAGTTTCTGGCATTTCTGGCATGGGGGGTGTCATACCCAGCTTCTGGCCGAAGGGGAGTCATATCCAGCTTATGCTTATGGCCTGGGGGGAGGGGCAAGCCTTACCCAGCTTCTGGCCTGGGGAGNACGGAGACGTAAGTAAGTAAATAAGTAAGGTGACTTTTTTTTCATAATATTCTTAACAAATGTAACTTTTTCATTTTTTCAATTTTTATGATGACTATCCTACCTTAATTAGGTAATACGTTATTTTATAGCATGTTTTAATTTTCTTAAATCATCTTTTAAAATTATCTTTTTCCCTGACAAATACCTAGTTTCTTCAAATATGAGAAATGATAAAAAGCAACATTACTTTACCCGATGTGGGTAGATGTCATCATTTTATATGTACAAATCACATAAATGTTACACTCTAAAATAGTTTTATTACATATTTTTGATGATTTTTTATTTCTTTCGTTTGTTCCAAACGCACATACTTAAATACAATAAGAAACATCTAATAAATTTACCTTTTCAGTTATTTTAATATCCTCTCTTTGTAGATTTTTAAAATATTTGTTTAGATAATCTAAGGGCGTAAAGGACAAATTATTTAGACTTTGGTGTGAAATGTTAGGTTATACACCCAAAAATGTGTGTTTACTTGTTCTTTACTACCATAGTAACTGTACTAAAAAATCAAATGTTATTTACATCCCAATTTTCACGTTAAATTCTGTTTAGCTTATCAAAAATGATGGGCCGTAAAGGCACTTTTTTTGGGATTTTCGACAAACTAAATATACAGATCGATAGAGAATGAAATTCTGAGTAAAACTGTATAAATAACTCATTTTCGGTATTTTGTCCTTTACGACCTTTGAGCCCAGAGGTATCGATATACGTCTTTATAAGTCATAGTATAGTGGATATGATTCTATCAAATCGCTTAAGTATTTACACCTTTTGCATTATATGCCTTACTGAAAACCTATCCGATTAGTACGCAAGCCTCGATGTAACTTGATGCATCTATGGTATTTATAAAGTCGCCACCGGTCTCTCACATTATTAAGAACGGGTCCCTCATATTATTTCGAGATCGAATCAGAGATAAGGAGATCGGTAAACGACCTAAAGTCGCTGACATAGCCCCACGGATTAGCAAGCTGATGCGGCAATGGGCAGGGCACATAGTACGCAGAACTGACGGCCGATGAGGCAGCAAGGTTCTGTACTAGAGACCACGTACCGGAAAGCGCAGCGTAATAGGACGTCCACCCATAAGGTGGACCGACGACCTCATATAGGTAGCAGGAAGGCGCTGGCGCTGGGTGCAGGCCGCCAAACGGCCATTGTGGTTATCATTGGGTACTGAAAACCATTATGCAGTGACAAAAATGACCAAGTCAATGCTTCGTCTGAAAAGCGTTGTGTATAAATCTTATATTGTGGTCTTCTTCTTCTTCCTTGGTTCTGATCAGGATCGCGAATATTATAGTGTTCCTTCACAGATTGCAGTCATAATCTGTGTGAACCGCACTATGTATATTGTGGTAGACGGTTCAAAATGTATTATTTTCGTTGTAGTTCCAAGCACCTGTGCAAACAGTCGCTCGTGCCCAAACACTGAGCCAGGCTGTTAAACCCTAAGCTGGCGTGTTGTTCTGTAAGATACTGCTAAATGCTGGCGAACATTTTGCACCTCAAAATTATTAATTTTAAGTACAAACATCTTAATGAAGTTTAAAAAGGGTGTTTGGATTTTTTTAAATTATAAATTACTTGAAGAAATGAAACTGCCTAAGGCGGGAGTCGAACCCACGACCATTCGTTTGCCGGGCGAATGTTGTTCCATCTCAGCTACTTATGCCCGTTTTCACCATCAATTCCTAATTTTTAAGTGACCCCTATTAAACAAAATTCCTGTTTTTTGTTACCATAGGGATCACTTAAAAATTAGGGATTGATGGTGAAAACGGGCATTAGACACTGGTTTTATCATATTGTCCAGACGTATTTGACCGTTACAAAACTTGAAAAATGTCATCATCAACGTCTTCACAAGGCACAAATCGAATTATAATTCCAACTATTGATTAATTAAATTATTAACTATTCCATGATGCATTAAACATTTATGACTATGGATGGCTAAATTATAGTAAATAGGACTATTTAGAGCCATCTCACTCATCGTGTGCATACTAAATTTTTACTTAGAGAGGGTCATGTTCCTACAGTTGAGAAATCTTAATTACCTGATGATTCTAATTCTTCTTCTTCCTCGCTACACTTTTGGCAGAGCGGTCGTGGTCGTTACACCTAGTTTGGTGGTAAACTTCACAATCTGTCGCCATTGTTCCTCAATTTTTTTAAAAATTATTAGCAATTTGTATTGCCCAAATTACTAATAGTCCCATTAGCCTCGTGGTAAGCTAAATAAGCTTGTGTTACGAGTGGGCTCACCACAATAGTCGAGCGGCGGTGGGATTCGGACCCGCGTTCCTCGGATCTCGAGTCGGCCAGTCAGACCACTTCACCGTTGGGCTATCGTGTATTACATTATTCCTTAATTGATCTGTGGTTTTGTGGAAATTTAGCTATCCACTGATGCTTTATTTATATTAAATTCGCATTTCAACTTCGTAAAATTGTATCCACCTGAGCAAACCGACACTCGTGCTATCAAGCCCCAAGCTGTGCAAACCGTCTGGCGGCCTCTGCCAATATGTGGACAGCCAAAATGTACATAGTTATCAACAAGTGTATAAACTTTCACACCTTTTAAATAAGAAACAATAATACTTATAAGATTATAAAGTAAAAACAAGTTGTTTGGAAAATAAAAATATCCTTCAGATTGTACCTACACAGCGCCATCTGAACTAACTGATATAAATAGGTATACTTAGGCCCAGTTTTTTTATTCGTAGTTAAAATTACCGATAGTCAAATTTGACAGATGACAAGTGGTTAAATACCAGAAAAAAATTTTTTCGAACAATGGTTAGCTTGACTTTTAGTACATTTTTACATTTTGTTAATATTTATTTAACCATTCGTAGCAAAATTTAACAATTAGTTATTTTAACTATGAATGAAAAAACTGAGCCTTAGGCTGGATTGCACAATCTTACTTTATCTTTATCACACGTCAAAAATCTGTCAAACTCCATACAAAAAACACCGGTTATCGATAAAGTTACGGTTTAAGTTAGGTTGTACAACTCAGCCGAAAGTTTTAAAATTTCAGCGTTATGAAGCTACTATATCGGCTACGAATAAGCTACTATGTATTACTATTACTTTACTGAAGTTTCCATCTAAACTGGGCAACTCTGACAAGTGAAGCTACAGAACTTAAAGCGATAGCAAATCCAACTTCAGTTAGATAAGCCTGTCTCTATTCACTTATATTGTTAAATGTAGAGCGGTTTCACTCTTAAGTTAATGTTATGTAACAGAGAGAGCAAGAAAAATTATTTTAAGGTTCAATATTAATTAAAGCTTAATAAAAGGACAAAGAGAACGGGCAAACATTTACGGGACGTAACCAATTTCCTCAGATTTTACTTAAGTGGGCGTGTCAATTTCAGTTTCATTTCAAGAATGCTTTCTTGTTACAGTCAGAAGATCGCTTTGCTGGCTACAAAGGTGTCCGAGATATCACTATCAAAAAGGTAAAACTTATTTTATTGCTGATACGAAACAACAATTTATTACCGTATTCTGGGTTTCTATAGGCACAACTGCAACCTGATAGACCATGATTTTTAAAATAAAAAATATGTTGCATTCTTTGTCAGTATCTCTATCTTACCACAATTTTTATGTAATTTCTTTTCATCGTCTAGGTAGGTACTTGTATTTCAACGAGTAGTTTATCTTTTCGGAAATCGTCTAAAAATATCACCTTTTCTAGCAATGTGGCCGCCTGAAATTGTTCTGTAGCTGTACTCTAGTTAATTTGTTGAATGATCGGCCGTAGTGGAACTCGCGCGCAGTAAAATATTTAACTCTGAATGATTGAGTCTGATGTCGAATCAGCGGTGCACGGTAAAACAAAAACTGGTTTTTGTGACATCGTCAATGGTCATTATTAATGTTTGGAAATACTATGTAACTTGTTTTAAATAAAATGAAAATAAATAAACAACACTAAAAACCACCTGTACTTATTTCTGTTGGTGCCTAATTACTAAACGAACAAAATGTCGCTGTTCCAGGGTCCCTCAGGGCTCGGCATCATGATCATCGAGGGGAGGCACACGGAGGCGGGGAGAGGCATCTTCGTCTCCGACCTTCAAGAGGGCAGTGCTGCAGAACAGGTGCTTATTAATATCAAAATACAGACGTATGTGTTGTCCGCATAGGCGTTACGTCGACAAAACACGCTTTGCGTGTGAAGCCGCATAGGCATTACAACGGCAAAACGCGCTTTACGTTTGAGCCCGCACTGCCCTATGGAGAATTAAGAATACGCGTAAAACGTGTGCGGCCGCACAGGCGTTGCGATCGAAAAAACACACCCGTATGTGTTTTCAGCAGGGATCGTGTTAATTTTGTCGTTTGAGATCACACAGAATCGCTAAGATGGCCAATGGGCATCATTGACATCGGACTGCCATTCTAGAAGAAGCTAGTTCGATCCTCGTCGACCGCTAGACTATTTAACAGCGGTAAACTTGTCTTACAAGTTTACCGCTGTTAAATAAAAGAGAAAGAAACAATATGTTGTTAAAACCAAAATGGCAACCGTTTAGCGTGTGTCATGCTCTCAGGTAGAATCCAGATTTATTTATACGATGGTAATCTGCGAAAGCCAATTGGACGCCATAAACATTGGCATTTTAGTTAATAGATAGGTAATAAGATTTTATAGGTAGGTAATCTTTATAAAAATTCGCAATAACAAAAGCTTATAATAGCTAGAGATTTTTGCGTTGCTTCTTCTTAGCACTGTTCATTTGAGAGATGTAAAGAAACTATTTAAAACTTTGGTTGCAGCCATTAATTCGTGTTTTACTTCGGTTTTTTTTCAGGCCGGGTTGCAAATCGGAGACATGATCTTAGCTGTAAATAGAGACTCGTTGCTGAGCTGCAGTTACGATGGGGTAAGTGGACTTTAAAAGTTATAGCGTGGCAAAAAGTGTAATAACTCAGGATTTGCAAATAATTTTCCTTTAGTCGAAAGACATCATATCCTGACCTTCAGATGTAAATGTCCCTGCATCTAAAAACACCTGAGATTTGCTGTTTTACCACACCCTGTATTTCAATTCAATGAATTCTTCCATCTCCTCCAGGCAGCAGCAAAACTGAAGCAAACAGAAGGCGTGGTGGTTCTGACGGTGTGCAGCCCCAACATGAAGGACGACAAGGCTGACGATGGAGGCACTACTCCAGGTCCGAACTATTTACCTTGTTGGGTCCACAAGGCCTGGTTTCCACAATGATAGATGAGAAATTTGTTTGAATAATGCCCGTTTTCACAATCAATCCCTAATTTTTAAGTGTCCCCTATTATGGTAACACATAACGGGCATTTTGTTTTCATAAGGGCCACTTAAAATTAGTGATTGATGGTGAAAACGAGCATGACCCATCAGATTTCTGAACCGAATTCTGAGCGGAATGGTAATTGGAAAAAACGAAATGTGTTTGGTTATTCAAACACGTCATCTCCTCTCCTCTTCGCTTTAGTGGAAGCCAGGCCTAAGGTTTTTAGAGGAACTCTTAGAATCCCAATTGTAATTTGGGAAATAAGTCACTTTAAGACTAAACATTTTCTCCGTGGCTTTTTACCCTAGGATGTATTTTTGAAGCATTGCATTCCAGACCCCCTACTAGACACAGTTAAAACGTGACAGTTCTAATTCTGAAATCACTTCGCTCCAGAATTTCGGCATCATCGGATTTTTTTGTATGTGAAATAGTACTTCGTTCTGTGAAGCGATTTCGAAATTAAGTATCACGAATATTACATTGCATACTAGGTAACTAAGGACATTTGATTCTGACTTGATATTTTCCATTTCTAAAAGAATTGTTCAATGAAAGGTTTTACGAAGTTAAGCATTGTTTTTGTTTTGTTCAGCGGGAGGCAGCGCGACATCAGGCCCTGCAAGCCGGAACCAAACCCCGGACCCCGGCAAAGCGGCTTCCAGACCCGTCACTCCTCGGCCCGCACCCTCTCCTGTGAAAGGTAGGTCTTACCAGTTGTGTATCAATAAGAAACAGTCATCACTACACCTTTAACATTTTTGTTGCAAAATATCATTGTAGTAAGATTCGGATTCGAATTGACATCAGATCAATCAGAGAGATCAGTTCCTTTCTGTAGGGCTGCGTAAAATGTCTGTATACCAGGATCGTAGAAACCAGTTGTTATTGAAATCCCTCGATAAGGCCTTTGTTCATCAGGAAACGTATTTTGATGCAAAATGAAGCCATTCGAATAAGAAACTATTCCCCCACCTCTCGTTCCCGCTGCAACTCTTGTGTGGCTACAGGATCTACGACGCTAGCTTGACTGGCAATATTTTTTTTTTGTTTCTTGTAATTACTTTTAATTGTGTTAAAAATCAATAAACGTTTTTTTTTCAAGTCAACCAGTTTCAAGTTTGTCCCGGGGGAAAGATAAACTGTCATTAGACTCACAACGAAATTAATCTTAAGAACATAGGAGGGGTTCGAAGTTAGGACTCGACTTCTCTCCAGTGTAAAGTAGATGAGAGTGTCAAAATCAAAGGTTTAATAACTTTGATGATTGACTGTGTCAGTTATCCAATTTATTGTATTACTTAATTTTGTGACGTTGTAATATTAATGCTGGATGTAGGCCGCCACCAACTGGCGATTGTGGAAATCATTGGGGGAGGCCTAGTTCAGCAGTGGACGTCCTGTGGCTGAAATGATGAAGATGATGATGATGATGATGATGATGATGATGATGATGATGATGATGATCTAGGGCAAGTAGTCCTTGGCAGCACAAGCTGAGCCACCTCCAGTTGCTTCCACCTTTTTAATATAAGTTTTTTTTTGTAATTCCTTTTTTGTAAAGCAAGCAATAAACGATATTTTTATTTTTTTATTTTTTTATTTTTTATGATGATGATGATGATGATGATGATGATGATGAATTTATACCTTTGTTTATTCATCCATTGTCCACTCTTCCAGCGGAGCCGCCCCCAGACCCGGCGACGGCGCCGATCGCGGCCAACCAGGATACGGTCATCGAGCTAAGCACCGCCAGCGAGCCGCTTGGAATTGTGCTGTTAGGAGGCAGCGATACGCTAATCAACGTACGTAGTGCTTAAGCTTCAACCACACCAACGCGTGCAGATCGCCATAGGGATCATAGGGAAATACAATTTGTGAAACCTTAATTGTAATCTGTTTTGCGTCTTTAATAAATAAATAAATAAATGACAGGTCGCGTGAACTGTCATGGGTCGCGCGACCTGTCATCGGCCTTTGATCGCGCCGGCAACGGCAATGTCAGAGTAAATACAAATGAGTAGGTCATCTTCATAGAAACGGCGCGCACGCACACACTGACAAAATATAGCGGGGATTAGCGGGGAGTTGCGCCGAATTTTGTCAGTGTGTGCGTGCGCGCCGCATACGTATTGGCGCGCTCACATACAAACCGCGCTTGGTGCGTTTCTATGAAGATGACCTACTCATTTGTATTTACTCTGGTAGTGCTAGGGAATTATATTATGTTATCTATCTTAATGCAAATACAATGATACCGCTCTGGGGCCGTAGTGTGTTTAGGTACATCAAAACTCGTCACTAGTGAGCGCGTAAAAAATGACATTAAATGTACGACGGATTGTACAGTATGTACAGCGCCCCTTGTGGAAACTTTCAAGAACTAAAATTTCATATGTATTTTTGTGTATTCATGTACTCACACTAAGCCCTCTGATATAATTTAATTATTGACTTGAGAATAGGTCCGTTTCTTTGTAAGGTCTCCTCAATTTTGTCCTTTTTATCATTCAGGAAAGACTCCTCAAACTCGTCCTTTACTTGAACACTTCTGAATTTAGTTCTAATTACATTTTGAAAAATCTTCTTTGTTTTGTTCTTTTGCAGTTTGAAAAAAGCCTCAATTTTCTTCTAATAACGTTTTGAAAATTAGCTCCTCAATTTTCTTCTAATTACATTTTTGAAAATAATTCTTTTCAATTGTGTTTTTATTACATTTTAAAAAATGTCCTTAAAATTCTAATTACATTTTGAAAAATTCCTGTATTTTTGCCAAAAGATACCTTTTTGGAAAGATGTCTTATATCGATGAGGATCCTTCTCTCCACTTAATTACGGTCTCCCTATATGACACTCCGTCAATCAATTATGGTCTTTATCTCCAGGGAGCAGCAGCAATAATCCTAGACGTATACAAAAACGGTGCAGTAGCAAAGGACGGCCGGCTACGGGTGGGCGACCAGATACGCGACTGCAACGGCGTTACCATCACTAAGGACATGGCGCACGAGCGGCTGTGTCTGACCATCAAGCAGAAGGTGCCCAAGGTATGGAATAAGAAACTTTAGCAGATCTGATCTGGTAACTCTTGAACGTGGCAAAGCCACTGAAGTTTAATAAGAATATTATTGACTAAAATATGATCTTTAAAGAAATCAGCGGGGTTTTTATTGCGACGGCCTATCACTTTCCACTTACTCGGTTTACTTAGGTAACTACTTTTTTAAAAGATTTCGAGACAGAGGTAATAATGACACTGTTAAAGTAAATCATCTACGTCAAATATTATTATTATAAAAAGCTGTGGTTTAATGAATAAAGAAAAATAAAAATGAAATAAAATAAAACCATTACCCTAAGCCGTTATGTTCCGGCAGCTGGAGGTAAGGTACTTAGCCAGTCCTTCTGTGGTTAAGAATTCCGGATGAAGCTCGCTTCCACCTTCGGCCTGATCATCACTTTCCATCTGTAGGTCAATAGCTTCTTCGTTGTGGATAGAAAATTTTTTGCTATTACAAAAATAGCAGTGGCCAGAACGAGAGTTGGGAATCTTGTAAAGCTCTAAAACAAATCGAACATCTAATAAAATAATGTTTGTCTTGTTCCAGATGAAGATGACCATCTATAGACCAGAGCCACTCCAATATACTGAAGTGGAAGTGGAGTTGTCTCGGAAACCAGGCCGCGCGCTCGGGCTTACGTACGTCGCGCCGGTACAAGGCACTGGGGTCTACTTGGGAGATGCTGTAAGTATTCAAAATCAAATTATTTTATTCAGTTTAGACCACAAGTGGCACTTATGAACGTCAAAATATCTTATCTTACTTCTTACTATAATATTATAAAGGCGAAAGTTTGGATGTCTGGATGTCATGATGTCTGCATGAGTCTGGATGTCTGGATGTTTGTTACTCTTTCACGCAAAAACTACTGAACGGATTTTGTTGAAACTTTACAGTATTATTGTTTATAACCCAGATTAACATATATATGTATATATACATAAGTTATAGCCTATATATATAACATATATATATATAGGCTATAACTTATGTCGATATGTGACAAATACATGTCAATAAATAAATATAACGTGCCTAAAAAGCGCCATCTATCATCATTGATTAAAATCTATAGCGCTGGACAAACTACTGTTTTGACGTTCGTGCATATTCATTCGGGGGAAGGCGTGAAACGCCGTCTATCAACATGATATCTAACGGTTGTAAAACGAGGTCCACGCGAACGAAGTCGCGGGCGGCCGCTAGTAGTAAATATAAAAACCGGCCAAGTGCGAGTCGGGCTCGCGCACAAAGGGTTCCGTAGCAGCAAATATAATAAACTTATTATGTCAATTTAATCAACCTATCTCAAAAACTATAAGAGATACTTTGATCAAACCAAAAATCGTTGAAAGAGTTAATTAGCATGCATCACCTCTATTTTTTTTAGAATTTTATACCCCGTAGTTATAAAAATAGAGGGGGGGGGACATACTTTTTACGACTTTGAGAGCTGATATCTCAAAAACCGTTCACTTTAAGAAAAATGTTTTTTAGAAAACTTTATATCATTTTAAAAGACCTTTCCATTGATACCCCACACGGGTATGTACATCGAAAAAAAATTTTCATCCCTCAGTTACATGTATGGGGGGCCCCACCCCCAATTCTTTTTTTTACTATTTAGTGTCATAATTTTGTAGCGGTTCATACAACACATATTCCCATCAAATTTCATCACTGTAGTACTTATAGTTTCCGAGTAAATCGGCTGTGACAGACGGACAGACGGACAGACGGACAGACGGACAGACGGACAGACGGACAGACGGACATGACGAAACTATAAGGGTTCCGTTTTTGCCATTTTGGCTACGGAACCCTAAAAAGGTAGCCCTTATGGGGCACTTCACATGACTTATTATCTTTTGGGCCCTACCAGCGCTTATTTGTAGCACTGACATTTGATGGATCTGAGACGTGGTCGTTTACTATGGGCCTCATAATAAGAAGGCTCAAAGTAACATGCATACATTTTTTTTATTTTGATTTTGATTTTTGAAGTGGGCGGAGCACATAGCTCGTAGAGCTGATGGCCACTGGGGCAGAAAAGTTCTCGAGTGGCGACCACGGGCCGGAAAGCGTAGCGTGGACAAGTCTATTAGGTGGACAGACGATCTGGTGAAGGTCGCTGGAAGAACCTGGATGCAGGACTGGTCGTTATGGAAATCCATGGGGGAGGCCTTTGTCCAGCAGTGGACGTCATTTTTGGCTGAAATGAACGAAGCAGAAGATTGGAGATTGGGAGAATTTATAGCAACTTCTTTGGAATTCAGTGATCAACAGCCAATCACCATTTTAAAGTTTCGTTCGTTTCAGCCAAATGACGCCCACTGCTGGACAAAGGTCTCCCCCAAGGTTTTCCACAATAACGGTCATGCGATGCACGGCATCCAGGCCCTTCCCGCGACCTTTACCAGATCGTCGGTCCACCTAGTAGGAGGCCTGCCCACGCTACTTTAAAGGTTTACGTCATTTATTATCCTTATAATATTTTCATTTTCTTCATCAGATTGCGGGCTCCCCAGCAGACTTAGACGGGCGCCTTCAACGCGGAGACTTCTTACTATCAGTGGACGGCAAGGACCTCTCAGCAGCAGACTACATCACCGTTGCCACCACCCTCAAACTGTGCGGGAACAAAACCGCCATCAAGGTGAAGAGGTTCAAAGTCATCGCTCGATAATAGGCTGGCGGTTATCGCTACTCGGCGATAGATGGCGCTATTCGCTATGTAAATGACGCTACTGAAGCAATGAAAACCCCTGTGGGTCTAGACAAAGTGCAAATTATAATCGCAAACCAGTCGAAAAGTGGTCGAAAAGCCCCTTTTTTGTATGGAGTTATGACGGATTCGATTTTCGATTCGATCAAAAGTGCGTTTTGTCTAGGGGGGCGGATATAGTTCCAAAATACTGAACTGTCCTATCCATGACATTGACAGCGGGGCGCCATCGTCAATACCGGATCGCTGGTTTCGATTTTTGCCATGTTGGAAACCATATAGTTGAACGATGGTAGCGCCCCCCTGTCATTGAGTTTGGTGGGACAGTTCAGCGTGGGTCATCTATAGTAACTGATGCCGTTATAGCCAATTATAGCTTGACTCAAGATAAGATCAAGTCAAGACACAAAGTTTTAATAGTCTTTGGGTTTTATTCAACTCATAAAGTGAAAAATTAATATAACTAGCGCCATCTATCTCTCATAGCGTTTCAGTTACAAGTGTTCGAGCTTGGTGGGAAGACTGAATAGATTTTATAGAATCTAGGATATTAGAAGGTCTCTCCTCAGGTCTAAAATAATTTATTTCTAAGTAAATCTATCCTTTTTCTCTCCAAACTCGAACCCTTTGCAACGATTTTAGTGTAATTTTAGTTTAAACTAAATTTTTATAAATGCAGGCCAAAATTTTACTATTCCTAACTTATCCTTGTCCTCGTCAGCTTTCGCAAGATACATAAGTAAAGTGAAGAGACAATAAGTATTTGAAGTTCTTTAACAGAAACACATTTGTAATTTAAAAACTAAAAATAGTTTTCAACTAAAAATATGAAACTTTTATGAGTGCATTTTCGTATTTAAACTTTCGATTTTTGAAAAATAAAAAAGTATCCCTGTAATTAAAACTAATTACGTAATGCTATGGCCAGTAAATACAATGTAATTAATATTTTTTGGAGTTAATGTTAACTAAATTATTTTATAGAAATTAATATAACCAAGGTATGGATTCAATTATTTAGTAAATTCTAGGCATTTTAAGTCGTGGTATTGTCAAAAATAGCTGCAGGATGGAAGAAAATTTGTAATAACGGTGCTAGTATCTGATTACATACCTCTTGAGGCCGTCAGTGATTAAATTAATTATTATTATTTTGATCAAATTATAATAAACTAAATTATATACGACGCTTTCAATATTTTTGGCGCTATAATAGTATTTGAATCTACAATTAACCACCAATGTGGTTATTCATACGTTCGTGCCAGTTTTCTTACACCCTGTAATTACTTTTATTTTGTAATGAGATTCAGTATTGTAAGATATAAGATCTGGATTACTTGTAGTTATCGTTAATTTAAAGCTAGGCCGGAATGACCCTTTGGTTGTAGTCTAAGCAGAGGTTATTTCAGTATTCTAGATTTCACACAGATTTAGTTAACTATAAAGTAGTTTTCACTTAATGTGCCGTAATATTTTAATGAGACCCTTCTAGTCGTTAACCTGTATATCGTTGTCTTTTCTATAAAAATGCCTTTTAAATTAACAAAAATAGTATTTAGGCTTCTACTCTAGTTATTAACATACTGCTAGTAAGCTAGTGAAAACAAAATTAGAAGAATAAATTAATAATTATAACAAAACGGTATGTAAGGGACTGGTTGACAAAAATCTAAATATACCTAATATTTTAGATCTCTGAATTATTTATTTACTTACTTATTATTCTATTTTTCTTGATTTACACGAGTTCGTTCGTCAGTATACCTATTAGAGCAAAAAATCATAATTGTTTTCAGCGTAACATTTTCACAAACATTGTTGTGTACCCACGTATTTTTTAAGAGTGCTTAACTATTATTATTTACCGGCAAGAATTTCCGGGGTTTTTGAACCCAGAAATGGACTGAATTTGATTCTGCCAAAATCGATCCCTTTCACACCGTAAAACATTTAACTATGGTGTAATAACGAAGTACTTTGTACTGAGTATTCATAGAGAAAATGCCTATTGTTTTATTCCTATGGTTTCAGGAGATATAAATTCTCATAGGCTGTTTAGTAAATTCATAGATAACACTTCTTGATTGTTAGAAACATACCTATTTGTCAAAATTATATTAGCAATTTTGTTTCAGATAAAATTAGGAAATTTTATTCTGTTGTTTTACCTTACAAGTTATCTGTGATTTATCAAACAGTCAAAATTAAGTAAATTTTTATAACATCTCGTAAATAAAATGCCAATTCCTATAAAATATTTATAATATTGCATTTAAAACGGATGGATTGCGTAGCATAATTCTAAATCATTGTAAAGTGTACAAAGTGTGGTTTCTCCTTGTATTTTAAACATATTAGAATTAATGTAGGATTAGCGACAGATTTTCCGAGGTTTTTAAAATCTACATGGCCTGAACTAAAAAAATACCACTACATAACGTATTTCGGATTTATTAATATACAAAGTTCTATAGAGTTTTGCTGTGTTTATTTTAAATGAAGGTATACTATAATATTATTAATAATTGACAGCTTTTGGTGTGTTTTATTTAATAAAGTAAATAGAAAAAAAAACATAAACTGAGTCTTATTAAAACTTTGGTGCCATATAGAAAAGAATAATATGCCGTGGAAACTGATGTATAAATGGTGGAATTTGCCGGTTATAATGTAATTACATCTATATTAGATTAATAATTTATAGTTTTAGTCGATAAATAATATTGTGATCACCTACCCTCTTGTAACTAAAATATTATTAAAATAAAAATATTTAGTCGTTTAAATTATTACGTTGTTTCAATTTTATTTTAAAAGTGATTAAATATCTATTAAAGTTAGGAATTTTAAGTTTTGTTTTAAGCACTACTGATTAAATAGTTTTTTTAGTATACACTCTTTGTCAATATTAGCTTTTAGCTCTAGATTTATTTTCCTAATTAATTCTAGAGAAATAATGAATTACGGAAAGCACTATTATAAATTTCAGATTATCTAGTGAATAATATTTAGTCCAAAGAACAGTCTTATATTATACAGTTGGATTTTAAAGTTTTACCTATTGTGTACTAGGAAGTGTATAAAATAGTGATCCAGTAATAAACTGTGCGCTTTTTTAAATAAATTTGTCTTTTATTTTGATTGTCTATAATAAGGCAACTTTTAATGATCAACATTTTTATTGTTTTTCCTACTAATTCTAAACTTAGATTGAAGTATGACAAAACAATTCATTCATTTTGATTGCGTATTAAGAGAATACACCATGCAAAATAATAAGTTTTTCAAATTAAGTAATAACATTTTTAATTACAATACTTTATGATGTAATCAAAATATTTTGTTAACTAAATAATGAAAATGTTCGAATCGACAGATCTATTACGACTTAAATAAGTTATTATTAAGTAAATTTGGCGAAAGTGAAGTTACCTATTACTAACAATTGATGTTTANACTAACAATTGACTAGAATATTTACAACAATATTGTGAAATTAATACTTTTTGTTACATTGCATCAAGATTATTGCTGCAACTTATTATTACAATTAACTTAATTACAATCACATTCATGTAGGTACGATATCTTGAGCAATAAATACTGATAATATTTTATAAGGGATAATAATATTTCAAATTAATATAAGTAAAGGTAGGTAATTAGATTACATCTCAACCACAAACATCTTAAGAGTTTTATTTAATTAATAGAGATTGATCGTTATTTTACTTTGTTCGTCTTTGTGTGCCTAAAAGAACATTTAAATAACATGCAAATCAATAGTTCATGTAACACACCTAATAAAAACTTGTTTTAGACTCTACTTATTACCAATAAGGCTCTGACAATATTTTATTCATTTAGTTAAACATACACAAGAATTATTGGTATTCAAGCCAAAACATTCAATTATAATGTAACGTGCGTGTTTGTATTATAGATAATCATAAGAACCCTCAGGCAATCAATGCCAATCTTGTTTTTTCAATTACAGGAACTGAACACACATTTTCACATTATGTCATTCACACGAGATCAATATTATAAATTATAGTTTACGTATAGTATCGTAATTATTAAGTAGAAGAAAGACTTAAACTAACTTAAAGGTGGATATTTTTGGCCAATGAATTAAATAACTCCTATAGTTTTTCTTCAGAGCTCTTTCTAATCACTAAAGGCTTCAACCTGCCTCTTAACTTTACGAGTCTCTTACTAACTTTGCCACTAGAAGCCGGATTCCTCAAGTCGGGCATGGACTTGCTCTCATGAACGGGAATATTTTCTGTAGACTTCGCCACAGTTCCATAATACCTCGGCATACTGAAGTCATTTTCTTGGAACATCATTTCTGTTTTCTTCTTAATGCTTTGTAAACTTGTATCACCTTTGTATTCTGGAATCGCTGGACTGTCCGCAAAGAATCTTGGTAGATTCGTACTTTTAATTATAGGGGTATCTGGAAGACTGCTCAGTCTTACTTCAGCATCACCCGCTGCCGTTACTCCTACCATTGATTTGGATTTTATCAACGGAGGTTTCTCTGGTGCTAAATGCTGTGGAATGTTCAGGAAAGATGCACTTCTATGAGGCACTCTGGCTAGTACTTTGTTGATTTTGGTAGGATCTATACTCTTAAGACTTTCGACTCTGTTTAACATTGGCTTAGACAATCTGCTGCCACTGTCCACCCTTTCAAGTGTCTTTGCACTGTTGCTTCTTAAAATACCCTTAACACTTTCCACTCGAGGTAAACTTAACGTTGAAGGTAAAGCGACAACCGAAATTGGATCGTATTTGTAAATAGGGTTTTGCGTTGTTATTTTCGTTTCGTCTTTCATTGTAACGGTACTAGGTTTAACTACATCTTGTTTCCTAACAGCAACAACGTTCATAGTCAATCCTTCTTCAGTGTCTTGGCTCTTTCTGTCACTTTCTTCTTCTTCGTCAATTTTGAACATGTCATAGTTTGTCATGAGCTCATCTTTGAACATGATTTCGAAGTCTGTCACCGGCGAATTCACCTCGTCTTCAAAGTACACTTTGGTCCTGTTTGGTTTGTCTGATAAATAGTCAGGTTCTGATTTAGTTTCTATGTCATCCAACGAATCATTGCTGCCTTTGGACTTCAACTCGTGTTCATCTCTAAATATTAATGACTTAGAGAATACCTGTAACAAAACAAAAGGTATTTAATTAAATAATAATACTTATTTGAACATTTTATATGACATCTAAGCAAAGCAACAATCTTATATTATACAAACCAGAATAATACAACAAACTGAAAAAGTATTGGACATGTTTCATTTACTTTGCACCTACTTCTGCAAACAAAGATTTTCTTTTCCTTTACCGATATAAATTTTCTAAATACTTTTAATTGTTTCAAAATCATTGAACTTAGGAATTTGCCAATTTGCCCAAATTATGTTATCAGCGTCAATACGGGCTCTAATAATGTAGATAGGAAGAACCGCAGACAGGAAGTTAACTAATTACTCGTAGTTATCTATCAACAACAAGTATTCCTTATGTGGGTAAATTACAAACAATACACCACACTTTTGTTGAAGACGGTGTTTAACTTTCTCAATCACTAATGTGAAAACTCTTGTAACATGTCAGACAGCTCCAATGGCTCTTTATGAACCAACCCTTCTCTATTTCTCTGTCTGTCTGCAACCTTTCAAGCTTAAACTATTTAACTAATTTAGCTGAAAAGGGATGTAGATGTAGATAATACTCCTTGAAAAGCATGAGTAGATTTATCTCAGTTTTTGAAAGGATATACGCGCGTGTAATAGAATTTTTAAAAGGATTTATTATGCAGGAAAAAACTAGTTAGCACCTAATACGACGATTCTGGCAGTTAAAATGAACAATAATAAAATTCCTACCTCATAAAGTTTGTCAGCATGCAGCGGTAACTCGTTGATCTCCCTCCCGGTGATGGCTTCAGGCGGCAGGTGGTTGTTGTTCATAGGCTGCGCCGTCACCACATTGTCTAAGGACGCGCCCATGTTGGCATAGCCGTTTGTGTACGCTGGAGGCACGTCTTCTAGTCTGGAATGGGTAAAAACGTTTTATTAGCAAACATTTTTTAATAGAATAGAATTTGTAAAGGAAAGGAAAAAAAACCTGTAATAACTCGTATTTTTTTATGAATTGAGTAGTGCATTTAGACAGACAGAAAATCTTTTTAATTTGTTGAAAGAAAGAAAATATTTATTTGATGTAAGTATTTAAAGCATTACAACTATTGCTATTGTTGGCCATATAATGATTACGTTAGCTCCTAAAGTTAAATATAAGAGTTAATAAACCTCCAACCATTAGCTATCTCTATTATTTTACTAACACATGAACAAATCTGGTCCACGAACGAATCCCTGAATATCTTAATCGTGTAATTAAATTTTGAAAAGACACATTTATTACTACTTTATCTTAGCAATCCTAAACTGACAGTTTATTATCAGACAGTATAATCTAATCTAAACGAAGTAAACACTCGTGTAAACACCTTATTATTAAAAGATGAAGGCTGGAAACTAAAATAATCTCGAAACAAAGATAATATTGCCATTGTGATACTCCGATAATAGAACTGCATCGTGATCTGTGGATTATTTCAATGGGTCCAAGTGCAAATACAGAGTGTTAGTTAATGTTCTGCTACAGCCCTGTTTTCTAAATAACATTTTAAAATATTGAACTTCTGTCACGGCGACGGTGTTCTTGGTTCTTTTTAACACAATCATCATAATAAAAGCGCTTTCAATAAGCCAATGCCAGGCCTCTTGGGTAAATTACGTTGAAAATAGAAAATGAGTTTTTGCAGAATTGCTAAAATCAAGTGGCAGTGGGCGGGGCACATACTCGTAGCTCGTAGAGACGATGGCCGTTGGGGCAGGAAAGTTCTCGAGTGGCGACCACGGGCGTGGAACACGTAGCGTGGGCAGGCCTCCTACTAGGTGGACCGACGATCTGGTAAAGGTCGCGGGAAGAGCCTGGATGCGGGCAGCGCAGGACCGTTCATTGAGGAAAATCTTGGGGGAGGCCTTTGTCCAGCAGTGGACGTCATTTGGCTGAGACGAGAAAATGAGTAAGTATACTTACTTGTAAGTTGCTATCTTCTTATCGAAGCAAAACCTTTCTTCACAGCAATTCCAGTACATAGTTTCCAGGCAGCTGGAAATTAAATACAAAACACATAAAAACATTTTACTTAAATTTTGTGAAAAAAAAACAAATCGTCTAAGAAATAAGTGACAATTTCTGTATCACTGACACTTACATTTAAGTACATTAAAACTTGTAATCAAATTTTACAAAACGTGTAATTAGTTTTTAGAATGTAATCACTTTTGCAATTTCCGCCACCTTCACCCGTAAGGATCGTGCTCGCTATGACGGCGTCACAAATTTCCCGCTTCTGTTTGCGTTGTCACTAACTCACTATCTTGACGTCCCGTCATAGTTATCGTGATCGAGGCGGGAAAATAACTATTGCCAAGTGGACAGCATGATTACAGTTTTAAGGAAAAAAGATTTTGATAATAACACCATATTTGGAACACTTGTTACATCATAAAGTAGGAATGCAGAATTCGATCTGTGAATTTTTTTTTCACTTAAGATTAAGATCCTTCTTCAAAGTGAATTTGCAGTTTTGAGGACTTTATAGAAGATAAAAAACGTCTATCAGTAATCAATATTAAAGTTTCAGATTGCTAAATAATAATATCTGATGTAGCAATGAGGGGATGACTTGTAAGGCAATGGGTAATAATTGAAAGAACAAACAAATACGATTTTCTTGATGTGTTTTGTGTCGCTGAATAAAACATTTAATTTATAAACACTACTTCCTTAGGCTGGTTTACACGTATTAAGTTACATGCAGGTGCAATTTAATCACTTAGAATTAAGTTAAAAGGACAATGACCAAAAATGTATGGAGTGTGGTCCAAATGTCCACCACTAACGAGACCTATGTAGTAAGATAGTCTACTAAATACTGATTCATTATAACCAAACCGCAATCAAAAATATGCTGTCAGTAAAAAGTTATGACTGATTAAAAAGTCTGTTTTTTACCTTTTCACCCGAAAAATGTTCTTGATATTATTCTATCCATTGCACATTTTGGACTAATCTACGCATGTTATGTCATGTCGCATGTGGCGCGGGGTTATAGATGAATTTTATTAAATATTATACTATTTGTACTAGCTGTGCCTACGACTTCGTACGCGTAAAAATAGTAACTTAATAATATTTCCCATTTTTACAACATATGTCTTTACTGCTCCGCCCCTATTGGTTGTAGGGTGATGTTATTTATAGTAAAACCATCCTTGATAAATGGGCTATCCATAACAAAAATATTTTTTTAAATCGGACCAGTAGTTCCTGAGATTAGCGTGTAAACTACTACAATTTTTCAAACAGTCATAACTTTTTACTGACAGCTTATTTTTTTTTCGTCCCATACTGAAAGTTAATCTCTATTTAATGGACTATAAGCCAATATAGGTCTCATTAGTGGTGGACATTTGGACCACTTTTGGTCATTGTCCTTTAGCTATTTTGTATTAATCAAATTATTCTTGAAGAAAATGGAAATCACAATGTACTTACTACTGGCACGATTTGCACAATGTTAGCAACATTTTGATGTTGTCTATTGATCACATCTCGTCCAAAAATCCAATTGTTTGGTTTTGTCACGTCTCCGGGGATGGCAGCATCTGTAATGAAGAAAATGGATGGTTAAAAACTGAATATGTTATGAAATTAACCTGAAAACTCGATATAAACGTGATTAGTTCAATTTCTAACACTTGTCAGAAGTTTCTTCTATTCAATTAAACATAGACTACCATTTCGAATCGAGCTTCTTGTAAATGCTCTGAGCGCACTTTGAATCTATTAATATTCGCGATCGTAGTTTGTTTTGCCGATTTTTTTTTGTTTTATCCCTGATTTATATTAGACTCAAAATAAAATAAATTTATATCATAATATAATATTGTTCCGTAAGTCATACTTTAAGAAGAACATTCACTCAAAGCCAAGCCTTGAACTTGATTTAAATTGGAGCAATTTAATGAGTATTATTGTAGCAACGAATGTGATTTCTAACTACGGTACCATTGACATAATACCCTTATTCTTAACATTTTAACCATTATCTCCGTGTGACCTCTCCATCTTGCCCAGCCCTTGCATATGGACCAAACAGAACAGACTCTTCACTTGATCGAAATGTACGTACCTATGTAATATGTATGTATGTATGTATGTGATTGAAATTGCCATAGAAGTCGTCGATTCTCTCAAGCATTTATTTTTGTAAAATTATAGACTCGGGTGGACCAAGGGGTCATAAGGGTTGAATAGGGGCCTAGCTTTAGGGCAGATTTTTCGATCGTTGGATAACTTTTAACTGTAGAATAAGTTTGGCACATTGACAGTTTCAGTATGGGAAATATGTCAAAATGACAAGGTTAATCTTCAGCTTGACGATTGAAAAATCAGCCCATAACCGAATAAGTTATAGGTATGTAACAAAATGACAATTAATTTTCATCGCGCATTTATTGGCACCGTTTACTCACAATGGTTTATTAAATGCCATAAAAACAAGAAATCATGTTGTATTTTTGATCAAATTTGCAAAGTTTTAACTAAACTAGGGCATCAAAACCAATTTTTTATGAGTCGTGTTTATTTAAAACTAGCTGACCCGGCGAACTTTGTTCCGCCTTAATGGCAATAAATAAGCAGACTTTTTTTTTATTTCGAACGGGATAAAAAGTATCCTATGTCCTTCTCCTGGCTCTAAACTACCTCCCTGACAATTTTCAGCTAAATCGGTTCAGCCGTTCTTGAGTTATAAGTGGAGTAACTAACACGACTTTCTTTTATATATATAGAAGTGACTTGTTGGTTCTGTGTGTGCTATAAAGATTTAAGGCCTCGTTCGAGAGTAAGGCTGTGCTGAGTCCTCATTACCATACAATGGCTTTAAAGTGTTACAGTTTAGCTCAACACCTAAACTGGGGCGAATCGGCATGCTCTCGAAAATCAAATTAGTCCAGTCAATAAAGCATTATAGATGGAAAACCATGGAACACAATTTTTGACTTCGGGACTTTATTTAGACTTGTCAGGAGGTGAACATAGCAAAAGTCCCCGCCCTTAGCCCTTGAGCCGGCGGGGAGAGGGGGGTTTAAAGATACCACTTTTCGGTTTTTCGCTTAATCCTCGGAAACTATGCGTCCTAGTGGCATGGCTACTATGAACCAAAAAAAGCTTATTCAATTTGCTACAAGTGAGATAGTCAAGTTTTTATATATCTTGTATAGTTTTCGCGGCATCTGCTTTAGAAGGTCTGTAATATTGGAAATTTTAATTTTGTCTTACATGTTCCCATCAGGAGAAAATCGACTAAATCAACATTAAGCAAACATTTTGGACATGCGGGAGCATGTTAAGCCTAGTTCCAGGGAGGGGACTGCACTGTGCGTATATTTAGATGAATCAATTGGAGCCACTTTTGACTCCTCATCACTCAAAAACTACTGTGCGTTAACACTTCAAATTTGGCTCATGTGTTCAGACTTGCAAGATAAACATCAGCTTCCAATTTCATAAATATACCTCAAACGGTTATTTAGGTATTGACGTCCAAAAATCTACATGTCTGACCTATAGACGAAATTCTAACCACTTCCAGATGACCTTGAAGGTTCAAATTTGGCATCCAGATAGGTAGATGTGTAAATACAAAGGAAAAATAAAAAACCATTAAATTTTAACATTTCACAGGTGATAGATAGATTTTAGTGTCCTAAATATCGATTTTTGAACGTCAATACCTAAATAACCGTTTGAGGTATATTTATGAAATTGGAAGCTGATGTTTATCTTGCAAGTCTGAACACATGAGCCAAATTTGAAATGTTAACGCACAGTAGTTTTTGAGTGATGAGGAGTCAAAAGTGGCTCCAATTGGTTCGTCTAAATATACACACGATGCAGTCCTCTCCCTGGAACTAGGCTTAACATGCTTCCGCATGTCTATAATGTTTGCTCAATGTTGATTTAGTTGATTTTCTCCTGATGGGGAAATGTAAGACAAAATTAAAACTTTCAATATTACAGACCTTCTAGAGCAGATACCGCGAAAACTATACAAGATATAGAAAAACTTGACAGTCTCACCTGTAGCAAATTGAATAATCTTTTTTTGGTTCATAGTAGCCATGTCACTAGGACGCATAGTTTCCGAGGATTAAGCGAAAAACCGAAAAGTGGTACCTTTAAACCCCCCTCTTCCCGCCGGCTCAAGGGCTAAGGGCGGGGACTTTTGCTATGTTCACCTCCTAACTAGTCTAAATAAAGTCCCGAGGTCAGAAATTGTGTTCCAGGGATTTCTCTCTACACCGTCGTTAAAGCATTCATTGACTGGACTAAATGTCAAGGGTTATCTTGATTTATTGGATTTATGATTTTTTAAATATCTTTAAGTACTATTGGCCCCGTATAAAAATTAGTACGCTAACGAAGGATTAGACCAGATAGTCGTAAAATAATCCAGAACGATAGGTATTGAACCTGGAACCTGTTTGTTTTCTTATGATGACATTTATATTGTGCAGCGCCCCTAGCGGTTACTTTCAAGAAATAAAATCTTCATAGATTTTTCTGACATACTCGCTAGCGAGTACATCTAACGTAAACTCATGGTAAGCACACATGCTATCGGTAAAACGTTTTTCGCATGTTTTTCTGTGCTTAAATAAATATTTATTCAGCCGATTGTTTATTGATACAGATAATTTTATAGATACAAAATCAAGTCAAATAAACATTTAGAGCATCCTGTACATAAACACACGTAGTATTTGTAGACTTGTAAATAGGAGCAGGGACTTTCAAATGCAAACAGTAGAGTACGTCAACAATCAACATTGTGTCACAAAATATAACAGAAGGTAAACTCATGTATGTACCTCGCTTTGCATGCCTGCGCTCGGCCGTCGCGCTAGGGTTGTCTTGTCATGATGTGTTGCGCTTATTTCGTTATGATAAAAAAATGTGACTCCTAATACTATGGAAGAAAGACAACAACAGATATCCACATTATATTAGTATAATTATGTAGTTATGTTTAGTACGTTATTATTAAAGTAATAGTTTGCAAACATATACACGAGAAGGAAGTAGTATCACGTAGTATGTAGTTGGGTGGTTGACACTATTATCCAATAATTCGTAAAACCTCTATAAAACATTTCGACATTCCTAATAATTGAGTTGGATTTCAATTTGTCAATGTTAAACGAATTATTGAATACAAATAAATACCTTACTTACCTCCCGGAATCAACTGCTAGTTTAAAAAACGAAAATTTAGTTTTTAATGTTGAGTGTAAGCAACCATCTACTTAACAAATGTTATAATACCCCATTTTTGTTGTCCACTCAATTTCGCACAAACAAAATAATTTCACAAACGCGTTAGCAGCGTCACTCAAGCGAAGGCAGTCGCGCCTCGCATTCGTCCAAGACAGTCTTGATAACGCGTACGTGAGCGGTGTCTATGTTTGCGTGACTCGAGCGCGCTTAGTATGGAGTTTACCTTCTGTTATATTTTGTGATTGTGTATTGATTGACTCATTACTAGACGCCATTCTGCTAATGAATAACGCGATGAAGGTAGTGCCTGGTGAAGGATTAAGTGTGTAAATGTTCAGCATAAAATATGTTTAGGAAAAGAAAAAGAAAATTTCAGATTTTCTTGATACCTATATCATTACCTACCAATCTGTTTTGTCTTTCAAGTGGTAACTATTATTTTTAAAGACTCAAAAAGATACCAGACCTGTGTGCCTACCATGAGTTTACGTTAGGTGTGTTCGCTAGCGACTGCGTAAAAAAATGACATTTAAATGTATGACATATTGTGCAGCGCCCCTAGTGGCTACTTTCAAGAAATAAGATCTTCATAGAATTTTTTGACGTATTCGCTAGCGAGCTCACCTAACGTAAACTCATGGTAGGCACACAGGTGGCTCAAATAGAAATAGAAGCCACTACCTTCCGGTTGCTGGGCGATTAATGTTACTTACAGGTTACACACATTGGTTGCTGATATTTTCAGGTGATATTTACAATGTGAGCAACCATGATTATTTAATTTTGTATAATTCTTGGTTTTATAATCAATCTAAAAACTAAAAATTTGCTGTTTTATGAAAGTCCCGTCTGAAAAATTACAATAAGGTCTTCCCGAAAGAAAGAACATTAAGTTTTATAAGAGCCTAAAATGAATGGGTATATGAACTTATTCAATGCCCTTAATCTGTCATTCCACATCATGATATGAGTAGGCGTTGCGGTTACCACTTCCTCCCATTGTTCCAAAGGATTACAAGATCTGACCTTTTGGATTAGATACTTGTAAATAAAAGTGGTACACGCATCACAATGTCACTTATGGCAGCTTATAAATAAAGTCATCAGTGTTGTGCCTGTGACCTTAATAATAATAATTGTCGTCTACCTACACGATAGAAGAAAAAAATAATTTTTATACCCCATATTTTGGGGCAGAAAAGTTCTCGAGTGGCGACCACGGGCTGGAAGACGTAGCGTGGGCCTCCTACTAGGTGGACTGACGATCTGGTAAGGGTAGCGGGATGAACCTGGATGCAGGCAGCGCAGGACCGTTCATTATGGAAAGCCTTGCGGGAAGGCCTTTGTCCAGTAGACTTCATTTGGCTGAAACGAACGGACGAAAGAACCCCATATTCTACGAAACCACACTACTATTTCTCTTGGACTAGGTGAAGTGACTAAGGGAGATATGTGAACATCAAGCCTCCGCGCCCTGTCTGGCTAAATCATCCATTTGCCGATATCTTATTTGGTCCTATATCAAAATATCCAAACAGATTAAAATAAAACTGCACCTATCTAGGTATAAATAAATAAAATCATAAGTAAATAAAGGATTTTTTTAGAATTAAGTGGGCTTATGTATTTACCCGATAACGTTACAATGATTTATGAGGTTATTGTATAAGGCATTAAATTTTATCTGTCTGTTTTGTAGTTAATTACTTAAATTTTAATTTCCTAAATAAATCTTTACTTGATTTCTTTGTTCGATTAAGAAATAATATTTAGTATTATATATGAGTTGAAAATACTTATTAAATACCAAAGGCGCGTAAAACTTTTTACTATAATAATATGTACTTAATTTTAATTAACAACTAACTAATGTCCGCGCCTATGTTAATTAGTTCAGTAATTAGGTTATTAACAAAAAAATAATAAGTGATCAAAAATTGTTTTTGTCATCAAAAACCAGAACATAAGTAATATGCATTTTTCAAAAGTTTTTTGAGTGATGATCTAGATCAAAGCACAGTCATGTTACTTTCTTTAAATATTATTTGTGATTGTTAGGTACTTGTTGTGTATGCCTAATAATAAATAAATAAATAAAAGTAGTACATACTACTAGCACAACTTTACCTCTTTAGAAGGTTCATAAGAGATGATTTCGCGGTTCGGGTATCGTGATAAAATAACAAATAAACAGACACATATAATAAGTAAGTATAGTCGACATCGACAGCACATCTGACATTTTAAAGCAAAATAGCCTGTATTACAACGCTATAAGACGCATCTGTCTTATATGTATATTGGTAAGCATAGATTTAAAGATTAGCACATACTTTCATGGATTAGCACGTCACTTGTTATAAACGCGTCACTTCAAAATACCAATGAGGAAACTTCATTCATACTTATCAAAATCGGAAATGACTTAAACGTGAATAAGAAAATAATATCTAGAAAGATTCATTTATCTGTACTTTTAGATTATTGTCAAATGAAATCGAAAATCTAAAATAATAATTATGTACTCAAAATATTAAAATAAAAACAACAAGTTTTATAACATCGTGTTCATAAAATGATTTCTTAATAATAACAGTGTGTTAATAGCATTTTTAAATGTAATCTATTATGATGTTAGACAAAATTAACAAGTTGTTCGTTGAATGTTATGATTCAATAATGTGCAATAATAGTAATAAATAAATACATTTACTTCGTGGATTAGTGTTAGGTAGATTAGTAATTAACCTTATTGGTAATTAGGGAAAACAAGTCATATTCATGAATTAATTACTTTAAGGAAAAACATTACTTACTTACTATTTATTTTTAATCCTTCTAGATTAAGAGATCAAGGCTGAATTGCACCACCTAACTTTGACGGTAACTATGACAATAACCGGTGCTTTTTGTATGGAGTTTCACAGATTTTTGACGTGTTTCAAAGTTAAAGTAAGATGGTGCAACCCAGCCTAAGATACGATCATTATTTTCTATTATAGGATTGTCAGTCTTTTCTTCACCATATTTTTATACTTTTTCTAATAAGTAATAATAACTAATTGTTATAACATTTTCCCCAATGGAAATACGAACCTGCTACAGCTCATAAATTAACCATCAAATTGTGAAGTTCGGTAATTATGGGTCAATCACTATCATCTGAGTCATTAATAACGTAATATCGACACATCATAATTCACATTACAACTAAATATACCAGTGTCAAACTAATGGCAATAAATAATATTAGAGTTAACTTGTAAATTATTTGAGTTTACAACACACAACTAGTAATAAAAATGTCTTACCAAAGCGCAATCAATGTCACACTGTTTTAAATTACTGCACCAATAATATATTTTCACAATGTAAAGGTTAGCACCTTAGTGTTACGCAGTGACTGAATGATAATGCGGTGATAAGGCATATAAATATGTTATCACTGACAGCTCGCTGATTATCCGCGAACCTATGAGAGGATGATAAAACGTCTTAGCATTGTTAGAATACAGAAATGTGTATTACCTACGTAATCTTAGTATACATATTTATATAAAACTAGCTGACCCGGCGAGCTTCGTACCGCCTTAGCGTAGAGATTTTCTTTATATTTTTTTCCGTAAAAACCTTGTAGGTACAGAGTATTAGAAAACTACAAAAAAAAAATCAGCCAAATCGGTCAAGCCGTTTTCATGTTATGTCGTGACGACGGAAAACGGATTTCATTTTTATATATATAGATTACGACTATTAAACATTATAAATAACATTAAAACTAGCTTTTTCCAGAGTTGATTCGGTTTGCCATAAAAAGATTGAAACGCGCGAGTTATGCCCTATCCGAGAGCTTTCGCGGAAAAATATATTTTATTTTCAATTACAATTACAATTAAACATTCAACTTAACCTTATAGCTCTAAGCCGGGCTCGATGCTCAGGCGCAGGGCTGCTTATTGCCAATAAATGCAAGCTCAGCTTATAGACGACATCATCGATCGTTCGTACAACCGTGGTACATAGAGCTCTAATAACAGAACTTAGAGCATTTTTCCGAAACTATCTTACCGAACGTGAAAACTCCGTTCACCTTTTTTGAAAGGTTTTTCGCTACTACTCTGGATTTCAAATTATTAGAACTTCATTTACATTTCTTCAGTGATCTTTAGCAAGAATATGGATGGTTATCATAAAAACACACACTGTTAGAGTAGGCGCACACCGTTGATTTTTAGTTGGCCGATAGTTGTGCTCGATTTTAATTTGTATGAAGAATCGGCCAAATCGAATCGGCGTAGTGTGCGCACTCCCATACAATACATGCCCATATTGATCAACTGCCCGACTAAACTATCGGCCGACGAAAAATCAACGGTGTGCGCCTACTCTTAAGGAAGGGCATGCATTATGACACAACTGAAAGTGTGGATAAAATAGCTATGTATGATATTAAATGCACTTTAATAAAAATAATGACTAATTAATTACCCAGATGTTATTATTTTCAAAGTCAAGAGACTTTAAAATAATTGCAATCAAATGATGACAAAAAAATCATTTAATGTCAAATAAATATGTAATACCATTTTTTAATGTTATCTTTTTATAAATTCAATGGCTACCCCGTTTGAATAAGTTACCGTCTTAATCTATTGGTTTCGCTACCCATCGGTTTAACATAAGTACATCAAAGTCTGGTTTTCTCCGTCGGCGGTGATTCAGATCGGTTTTCCCTGTTCTATTCATTTGAATGCCGGTAAACAAATTTTATTACACAATGTTATCATTGATATGATAGAAAATATTGTTATGTTACTCATATCTTGTAAAACTTAAGCCTAGGCGCAGATCATCGATTTTTTGTCGGCCAATACTTTAGTCGGGCAGTTGATCAGTATGGGCATGTATGGAAGGGCACACATTACACCGATTTGAATAAAAAAGCCGATTCTTCAAACAATTGAAAATCGGGCACAACTATCGGCCAACTAAAAATCGGTGGTCTGCGCCTAGTCTTAAAATAATTAAATATAAATAAATTAAATATCTTTGGACGACAATTCATTGTAATGTGTTATTGAACGCGAAAAAGTTTGGAAGTTACATACAAGTTACATAAAAGTTAGAATAAAAATATTTATTTAGAGCATTCTGAATATTAGGTCACCCTTCTAAGACAACGAAAAGATAAGTTATTATACTGATACGATTATTATATTATTATGCTCTAATTCATCGAAGATTCCAAAACAAACGGAAAAAATCCCCAAAACAATTATTTCCCCCGATAATACCTACCTGTGTAAAAACCAGCTTCTAATGAAATTGTTATTTTTGAGGATGAGGCAAAAAACCGCATAAAATCGTGAACGCTAAGAAGTGTGACTAATCTTTGATACTCGATCAAAAAGTATTTCTTTATTTTATAAGCACAATTTGTTAATATTTTTTGTTGTGTCTAATTATAAAAAACACTATTAGTTAATAAAATGTTTTGATACTTTTCCCTGTGATGAAAAGAGTCCGCGGTCTGTACTAGGTATTTATGTTGAAAAAGTACCACGCGTTTACTTCTAGCAGTAAAAACTTCATTGTTACGAGTAAGTACTTTTTGTCCCAAATTAAGGAAAATATTTATCGATTTAAAATCTACGATAGGTATTTCTTAGTGACAATGGAAAAACCTTATCAAACAAGAAAAGGAATATTTTACTTTTTTTACTCTATCGTCCTGATATTCCTATCATAATATTGTGATTATTATCATAAATGCGATAAAGTTTGTGAAGATGAATGGTAAATGGATGGATGAATGAATGTTTTTTACTTGTAAAATTGAATTAATTTTGAGGAAACTTAAAAAATTAAATGATAGTTTTTACATAAATCAGTAATAGGCTATTTAATTTCCATTTTATTGAAATGAAAGCGTTATTGATAGCACGAAAAAGAAAACATTATCCCTCGAAAACTTAACACATTACATTGAGTTCAAAACTACTCATCCAGCTATTAAATTAATTAGCAATTATACCTACAAAAGACTCATCCCAACACTGGAAAATAAATGAAAATCACAACAAAATTACGACAACTTTCTCTAAATAAACCGATCACAAATTCAAAACTAAAGGTAATGTACATACCAAAGATACAATCCAAAATTCGGCACTTCACAAACACTACACGGTACGCACCAAAATCGTCAATGATATCTTTTTAACGCAATCAATCAACGGTCGAAACGCGTGCGAGTAATAAAGCGGGTGCGTTGCACCTGCGCCCGCGACGAAGTGAAACTGAGCTACGTCTACGTGACTCGACTCGCTCGTGTGGCTCATTGAGGAGTGAGCGAGTGAGTTACAAGAGCTAGCGGGAGCGGTGGTGTGAGCTTTTTTTAAGCAATAGAAGGGACAAAGCTGCATCATTAGCAGCTTTTGGAGAAATTCGTATCTAGTGGTATTTTTCTTTAATTTTTTTTATAAATCTTTTAGTGAGATTTTCGACGGTTAAAAGAAATAAATACTTACTCGTTTTAATGGTAAAATTTATGTAAAAAGCAGTTCCTTTCGTACGATTAAAAGTAACATAAAGCTTCAAAATCTTAAACAAAATTAAATGTTAACAATTTTATTATTAGACTTGAGATAAAAGTTGTTACATTAGAGTAGGAACATAGGAATAAGTGCAATGATATGAAAAGAAAATACACCCAAAGGCATATCAGGTATAACATTAACATCATCTTTATATTCCCACGAAACAAGAGCGCCTTTTTCATTACAAATGAGCAAACTCTTTAGTCTTTAAAAATTAGTACACTCTAATCGCTTATGACTTGTAACTGATTCATAAATTGGGATGTATCGAGTGACGCACTCGTCTTAATTACTCCATAATGTGAGGAGGATACCAACAGTTGCTTCCAGAATGCAGTGCTCATGTCGCAATATAGATCATGACAGATGACGAAACATACCAATTGATATGTTTGTCTTTCTTTAGAATGTGTTTATACGTACCCCGTGTTCCATCGAGGACAAGTAATTAAGTTAACGTGATACAATTAAGAGAACTTTGAATATGTAACCTTAATACATAATTAATTAATAATTATCACCAACACTGTGATAGAATTAACATACTCCTACGGTCATGCAGCTGGTCATTATGCAACTTAATTTTCTTTTCTAATAATTTTTAATGATTAATTCCTATCTACAGGAAGGTTGAGTTGCACCATCGTAGGTACTTTGACTTTAACAAACGTCAAAAATATATCAAACTCTACACAAACATTACCAGTTATAGTTATTGTTACTCTTAAACCTGTTAAAGTAAGATGGTGCAATCCAGCCTAAATATATTTGTAATTCATCAACATGATTTTCGTTTAATATTGATTCATTTCAATGTAAAATGTTCCTGTAAATTATTGCGTAATTCAGTCGTATTCTCGTATTAGTCATTTAAATCATTCCTGATGTACATTGTATGTCCAGTTTTTACTGTATACAAAATGTATTATCACTATTGTGATTGGAAAAACGATTGAAACTTTCAGAAAACGGTAAAGCTTTTGTTTTAGGACAAAGCCCAAAGCTCTCCCGCTAAACGATGACGCATGTAATGACGTATTTGATAATGAATTTGTCCCAACACGGTGAAACTTACTTCATTAAGTCGACGGTTTTATCCAAAACCGGTAAAAAATGTATTTTATAATTAAGGTGTTTTATAATTAAGTTTCATTTAACATTTTATTTCTTTTTACCTTCAACTTTCCACGTAGTAAGCAGCTTAGTCGAAGGAACAATAAAAATTACCGAATAAATTATTATAATGACGAAAATACTACTGCTGACAACAAAATAGCACACCGATTTATTTTTAGTATTAGAAAATGTTGCACTCTTTCAAAAATGGTAAAATGATTAGCAAAATTGAATGCATTATTTAAATTATAACAAAAATCCAAATTGGAAAACAATTTTATTAAATGCGTTTTTACACGCGTAAAGGTTCAGTCAAACCAACGCGATCAGCCAGCGTGCAGCGATGGCGATCAGACTTAAATGCATTGACTGCCATCACTGCACGCCGGCTGATCGCGTGTGATCGCGTTGGTTTGGCTGAACCTTAATACTGTGCCTGGCTTTAACTTTAAGTACGACAGCAGTTAATTTCTGTATTACACGTAAGTACTCTCTCGTCGATTAATATTCAATTCGTACATAAATCTCCTTTGATAGTGCCAGGTACTTGTTGGCACTGACAAGTGGACATAAAATTGAAAAGGCAATAAATAAATATGAATCATGTACGTCCGCTCGAAGGGACTAAACCACATTGTGGTTAGCTGATCGTGAATCATAAAGGTAAAGTTATTAAACAAAGGATTATTTTACTACTAGCGGCCGCCCGCGACTTGGTACGCGTGGATCCTGTTTTACCCCCTTAATGGTTGAATTTTGCAAAATCCCTTCTTAGTGAGCACCTACGTTCTAAAAGGAACCCCCATGCAAAATTTGAGACTCCTAGCACTTGTAGTTTCTGAGATTTCGTGATGAGTGAGTGAGACAGTCAATCAGTCAGTGATCTTTCGCTTTTATAAATATGGATTAAGGTAGGGAATAATAATTATGTGTTGAATGATTATTACCTATTATAGTAGTATTACCTACTTAAATAATTTTTATCCTCTTACTGTGGCCAAATGATAAGACAGATCGACTCCATGACTCCTGAGTTCGATTCCCTGATCGGACACTCGAATTGAAAAATAACTTCTTGTAATAATTTTATTTTTCTATAAAGTAGGCTTGAATTTTCAGAAGAACTTTTATGACGGACTAATAAAATTAAATAAGTAGGTAACCAACAGGGCAGGAATATTTTTTAAGACGGAGACAGTGTTGACCTTCCCCCTGTTCTTTGCAATCAATTCGTAAACTTTTGTCAGTATCTTTAACTATTACTGTTAAGTCTGTATTGTTTGTCTACCAGGCCTAGCGATTGATCCATCGCATTGCAAATTAACCTCGAGGGCGTTGCAAAAGCTGACCAATTAGATACACTTTCGTACAACATTGTCGGCAAAAGGTATCAATTGTAATAATTCGTTTAATAATTTTTTAATTTGACACTACTGTTGTTACTATCACATAGCAGTTTTCTCAATCTATGAAAGCAGCTGGTGCCTTTGGGGACTAGAT
Source organism: Ostrinia furnacalis (assembly GCF_004193835.3). NCBI lineage: Eukaryota > Metazoa > Arthropoda > Insecta > Lepidoptera > Crambidae > Ostrinia > Ostrinia furnacalis. The sequence goes on along the minus strand of NW_021130436.1, from coordinate 433,434 downwards.
ATGGGATAATGTTAGTACAAAGGAATTTACTATGCAATTGCTATATTTGAACATGCATGCTGATTTAAGTGAAATAAATGCTCTATTGCAAGAGGAGTATTCTTCTTTAGACCACTCGTAATACAAGCATATTTAGCTTACCACGAGGGGTTAAAGGGATTATTAAAAGAAACTAAAGTTGTGTTTTTAGATAAATTGTTCAATAGAACCACTAGTTAATTAGTCTTCTGAACTCGTACTTATTAACATAGTACACAATATGGTCCAATTCAAAGTGTCACAATGTTGGGCACGTTGGGGTTTTCTCATTACCAAACGCCCCTTTTGTGTCAAAGGCCGAGGCAATGCGCTGTGCGAATCTGTCTTGCAACAGTCCCTTGTCTTCGAGGCCCCATGAGAGACGAGCGGTGATACAATTAATGTGTACTTACCAGTAATCACGAATGAAGCCGAAAATAAACTATTTTAAACTAAATAAACTTTTTTTTCTTTAAGGTGAAACGTGACAGTGGAGTTGATCCTCGTCACTCTGAGTCATGAATAGTCGATGCTTGAGTTAAAGAAATGAAACAAATGCCCATCACTACTGAAGAATCTATAGAGAGGGCTGCAAAGGACATTTTGTGTTATTTTTACTACAAGTTACAAGGCTGAGGTATGTTTTTTACTGAAACAAAAACAATAAAATTACCTAACGTCTTTCGTATTCATAGTACCTCGTAGTATCTCCCTTGAACTATATGATGCAGTCAACAGTTATTGTTTGTTTGATAGTCTTGTTTAGTCCCTACTATAAATAATTATGAATAGTTTGGATGCCTATCATTTGTGTACTATGCGGGGTATGTAACAATAGGTCAATTGTTTAGTAGAAAAAGGTTAAGGTAAATATAACTAAACTAAATGGAGTGATCGGTTGAACTATAACAGATACTGTGAAGCTTGGATTGTAGACAACAAATTGACTCAATTTGGTATTATTTGAGGCATGTCACGAATATAGACTCATAAAATTAACGCCTAAATAAGATTGCAAAACCTAACTTTTACTGTAACTATAACAATAACCGGTGTTTTTTGTATGAAGTTTGTCAGATTTTTGACGTTTCATATAGTTACAGTAAAATAATGCAATTCAGCCAAGAAATGCCTATTTGAAAAACGTTAACGCAAGTTATATTTTTTAGTTAAATGTTATGACTTAATGATTATTATAAAGGATTTAGTAATTGATACAGACTAGTTATCAAGTATCAAGTAACAAGTCGACGACAAGCAGCGGCAGTGAACTTTATAGTCGCAACAAGGACGCATCTCGACCCGCACTCTACCTTGACTGGCCTTTACATCGCACGATTTTTTCAGATAAATATCAAAATTTACTGTTATACAGACAGATGCTAAATAGAGAACCAAAGTAACCGACATAGCTCGCAGAATTGCTAGAATCAAGTGACAGTAGGCGGGGCACATAGCTCGTAGAGACGATGGCCGTTGGGGCAGGAAAGTTCTCGAGTGGCGACCACGGGCTGGCAGACATAGCGTGGGCAGGCCTCCTACTAGGTGGACCGACGATCTGGTAAAGGTCGCGGGAAGAGCCTGGATACGGGCAGCGCAGGACCGTTCATTATGGAAAACCTTGGTGGAGGCCTTTGTCCAGCAGTGGACGTCATTTGGCTGAAACGAACGAAATAGAGTACAGAAAGAGGTGGGAATAAAATTTTATGTCATTGCAGGTTTCGTGCTCGTTTCAGCCGAATGACGTCTACTGTTGGATAAAGGCCTCCCCCAAGAATTTCAACGNCTGGACTATTCGTCTAAATATACGCACGGTACACGGTCCCCTCCCTGGAACTAGGCTTACCATGCTCCCACTTGTCTAGAATGTTTGCTCAATGTTGATTTAGTCGATTTTCTCCTGATAGGAACATGTAAGACAAAAATAAAATTTCCAATTTTACAGACCTTCTAGAGCAGATGCCGCAAAAACTATACAAGATATAGAAAAACCTGACGGTCTCGCCTGTAGCAAATTGAATAAGCTTTTTTTGGTTCATAGTAGTCATGTCACTAGGACGCATAGTTTCCGAGGATTAAGCGAAAAACCGAAAAGTGGTGCCTTTAAACCCCCCTCTCCCCGCTGGCTCAAGGGCTAAGGGCGGGGACTTTTACTATGTTCACCACCTAACTAGGCTAAATAAAGTCCCGAGGTCAGAAATTGTGTTCCACGGATTTCTCTCTACACCGTCGTTAAGGCATTCATTGACTGGACTAAATGGAGTGATCGGTTGAACTATAACAGATACTGTGAAGCTTGGATTGTAGACAGCAAATTGACTCAATATGGTATTATTTGAGGCATGTCACGAATATAGACTCATAAAATTAACGCCTTAATGAGAAGCACCACCTAACTTTTACTGTAACTATAACAATAACCGGTGTTTTTTGTATGAAGTTTGTCAGATTTTTGACGTTTCATATACGAGGGCTGCACTAAAAGTATCGGGAATGGAATATTTCCACTGTTCCAGTCATATTAAAATCTATTTAATTGCAAACTCCAGGGTTTTAAAAATCGTATACCATTTATTTATTTAAAAAAAGATTCTTGGTCGTATCACAAGGTCTTGTCAAACTTGTTTAGTCGTTGAGAAAATGGAATTGACTCGAGAAAATTCAAGAGCGATGATTTATTATGACTTTTGAAGTGGTTTAACACAAAAACAGTGTGTTGACCGGATGATTTCTGCATTTGGTAATGAAGCCCCATCCAAAACCACAATTTATCGCTGGTTTATTGAATTTCAACGTGGACGTGTCAAGCTCAGTGATGATCCCCGTCAAGGTCGTCCAAAAACTGCAGTCACCTAAGAAAACGTTGATGCTGTGCGTAAGCTGATTGAAGAAGATCGACATGTGATATACCGCGAAATTCAGGCAACTTTAGACATTGGCATGAGTCAAATACAAATAATCTTGCATGAACAATTAGGTGTAAAAAAGTTGTTTTCCCGATGGATACCGCATTCGCTCTACAAAGAACGGTTAATGCAGATTAGTATGCTAGCATTTGTTTGCCACAGGTCGTTTCTGAACTCCGTAAAGAGAACTGCAAGCGCCGCATCATCCTCCATCACGACAATGCGAGTTCTCACACCGCGCACTGAACAAAAGAGTTTTTAGAGCAAGAAAACATAGAATTATTAGTCCATCCGCCGTACAGCCCCGACCTAAGCCCTAATGATTTCTATACTTTCCCTAAAATTAAGAATAAATTGCGTGGTCAGAGATTTTCATCACCTGAAGAAGCTGTGGAAGCCTACAAAACGGCCATTTTGGAGACCCAAACTTCCGAATGCAATGGTTGCTTCAATGATTGGTTTCGTGTATGGAAAAATGTGTCAAAGTTCGCGGAGAATACTTTAAAAAGCAATAAATACATTTTTAAATAGTAATGTTGTTTCACTTCCTTGATTCCCGAAATTTTCAGTGCCGCCCTCGTACTTAGTTACAGTAAAATAATGCAATTCAGCCAAGAAACGTCGTGCCTATTTGAAAAACACTGTACGCTTACAAATTACATTTTATTAGTTAATTATAATGACTTAATGATTATTATAAAGGATTCAGTAATTGATACAGACTAGTTATGAAGTATCAAGTAACAAGCCGCCGACAAGCAGCGGCAGTGAACTTTATAGTCGCAACAAGGACGCATCTCGACCCGCACTCTACCTTGACTTAGGGCCTTTACATCGCACGATTTTTTCAGATAAATATCAAAATACACTTTTGTACAGACTCTAAATAGAGAACCAAGTGGCAGTGGGCGGGGCACATAGCTCGTAGAGACGATGGCCGTTGGGGCAGGAAAGTTCTCGAGTGGCGACCACGAGCTGGCAGACATAGCGTGGGCAGGCCTCCTACTAGGTGGACCGACGATCTGGTAAAGGTCGTGGGAAGAGCCTGGATGCGGGCAGCGCAGACCGTTCATTATGGAAAACCATGGGGGAGGCCTTTGTCCAGCAGTGGACGTCATTTGGCTGAAACGAACGAAATAGAGTACAGAAAGAGGTGGGAATAAAATTTTATGTCATTGCAGGTTTCGAGCTCGTTTCAGCCGAATGACGTCCACTGTTGGATAAAGGCCTACCCCAAGAATTTCAAGGACCGGTCCTGCACTGCCCTTCAGGCACTTCCCGCAACCTTCACCAGATCGTCGGTCCACCTAGTGGGAGGTCTACCCACACTACGTCGTCAAGGTTTCGAGCAATCTTCTGAATTTGGCCTACTCCTGAAACATCAGCTCGCTGAAAGCGAATAATTATGTAAAGTTGTGGCTGTGGATGGTGACAAAAGTCACTATTGTTGCTTACTGCAATGCTTAGTAACTGTCTAGCCCATAATATTGTCTTCAAGAAGTAGTAGTGGCCATGCTAAAGATGCAGGACATATTATTATAAAAGTGCTTTTTGAAAAAAGTAAATAGTATTTGCGCCAAATACCTACATATTTTGCACCAAGAAGTTACACTATTTTAAAGTTAGTGTAAAAATTACGGAGCGTATTCCAGACGATTCCATCAAAAAGCAGCCAATTCAGAAATTTTCCGTTTTCTAAATTAACTTGACCGAGATAGACGGTCGATGCACAATCGATTTAAATTGATTGAAAACAAATTCTAACAATATTTTTTCCGCTCAGTCAATTAAAAAAATAAATTATCAATGTGTTAAGATGAATCTACCATGTGAGTGTATCTATTCAGAAAATTATTTAACACCTACAAACCTTGTAATTTTATTTTCATCCGATTCCTTAACTTATTTTTGTGATGGATAGCCCAGTTATCATGAAAGACTATGCTATCACGCTACGAACAATATAATCAAAACGTCAACGCAAAATCTTACGAAAACGAAAAAAACTATTTTAAATAAATAAACTATTTTCACGCGTTCAAAGCTAATCCAGTGTAACTTTTTTTTATTAAATTTTTAATTAACACCTGAGATTACATGCAGGATCCTCAAATGCTGTATACAACATCGTATCAGGTGACGAATCATGGATATACGCGTACGAACCCGAAACAAAAAACCAGTCACGAGTTTGGGTGTTCGAAAATGAATTAAAGCCAACAAAAATTTTTCGTTCACGGAGTGTTGCAAAAAAAATGGTGGCCACGTTTGTCTCCAAAACCGGCCATGTTGCGACTATTCCTCTTGAAGAACAAAGAACGGTTAATGCAGATTAGTATGCTAGCATTTGTTTGCCACAGGTCGTTTCTGAACTCCGTAAAGAGAACTGCAAGCGCCGCATCATCCTCCATCACGACAATGCGAGTTCTCACACCGCGCACTGAACAAAAGAGTTTTTAGAGCAAGAAAACATAGAATTATTAGTCCATCCGCCGTACAGCCCCGACCTAAGCCCTAATGATTTCTATACTTTCCCTAAAATTAAGAATAAATTGCGTGGTCAGAGATTTTCATCACCTGAAGAAGCTGTGGAAGCCTACAAAACGGCCATTTTGGAGACCCAAACTTCCGAATGCAATGGTTGCTTCAATGATTGGTTTCGTGTATGGAAAAATGTGTCAAAGTTCGCGGAGAATACTTTAAAAAGCAATAAATACATTTTTAAATAGTAATGTTGTTTCACTTCCTTGATTCCCGAAATTTTCAGTGCCGCCCTCGTACTTAGTTACAGTAAAATAATGCAATTCAGCCAAGAAACGTCGTGCCTATTTGAAAAACACTGTACGCTTACAAATTACATTTTATTAGTTAATTATAATGACTTAATGATTATTATAAAGGATTCAGTAATTGATACAGACTAGTTATGAAGTATCAAGTAACAAGCCGCCGACAAGCAGCGGCAGTGAACTTTATAGTCGCAACAAGGACGCATCTCGACCCGCACTCTACCTTGACTTAGGGCCTTTACATCGCACGATTTTTTCAGATAAATATCAAAATACACTTTTGTACAGACTCTAAATAGAGAACCAAGTGGCAGTGGGCGGGGCACATAGCTCGTAGAGACGATGGCCGTTGGGGCAGGAAAGTTCTCGAGTGGCGACCACGAGCTGGCAGACATAGCGTGGGCAGGCCTCCTACTAGGTGGACCGACGATCTGGTAAAGGTCGTGGGAAGAGCCTGGATGCGGGCAGCGCAGACCGTTCATTATGGAAAACCATGGGGGAGGCCTTTGTCCAGCAGTGGACGTCATTTGGCTGAAACGAACGAAATAGAGTACAGAAAGAGGTGGGAATAAAATTTTATGTCATTGCAGGTTTCGAGCTCGTTTCAGCCGAATGACGTCCACTGTTGGATAAAGGCCTACCCCAAGAATTTCAAGGACCGGTCCTGCACTGCCCTTCAGGCACTTCCCGCAACCTTCACCAGATCGTCGGTCCACCTAGTGGGAGGTCTACCCACACTACGTCGTCAAGGTTTCGAGCAATCTTCTGAATTTGGCCTACTCCTGAAACATCAGCTCGCTGAAAGCGAATAATTATGTAAAGTTGTGGCTGTGGATGGTGACAAAAGTCACTATTGTTGCTTACTGCAATGCTTAGTAACTGTCTAGCCCATAATATTGTCTTCAAGAAGTAGTAGTGGCCATGCTAAAGATGCAGGACATATTATTATAAAAGTGCTTTTTGAAAAAAGTAAATAGTATTTGCGCCAAATACCTACATATTTTGCACCAAGAAGTTACACTATTTTAAAGTTAGTGTAAAAATTACGGAGCGTATTCCAGACGATTCCATCAAAAAGCAGCCAATTCAGAAATTTTCCGTTTTCTAAATTAACTTGACCGAGATAGACGGTCGATGCACAATCGATTTAAATTGATTGAAAACAAATTCTAACAATATTTTTTCCGCTCAGTCAATTAAAAAAATAAATTATCAATGTGTTAAGATGAATCTACCATGTGAGTGTATCTATTCAGAAAATTATTTAACACCTACAAACCTTGTAATTTTATTTTCATCCGATTCCTTAACTTATTTTTGTGATGGATAGCCCAGTTATCATGAAAGACTATGCTATCACGCTACGAACAATATAATCAAAACGTCAACGCAAAATCTTACGAAAACGAAAAAAACTATTTTAAATAAATAAACTATTTTCACGCGTTCAAAGCTAATCCAGTGTAACTTTTTTTTATTAAATTTTTAATTAACACCTCAAACTATAAACTGTATGTTTCAATACGCACAATTTATACAAAACATAAAACACAAAATGGTCGTCATGTATAAAAGTGCCTAGCTTTCTCAAAAGGAAGTCGTAAAGTTATCATTTATTTTCTTCCGTAATTCATTCCGAATATAATTGTTGCGAGCCGCCCTTTCGGAGAATCTGATACCTTCAATTAAAGAAACATTTTTAAGTACCTTAAGTGGTGGGTGAAGAGGTTATGAGAACAAAAATATTTAAACAAAAATGTAGGTAAGGTATTAAGGTAAGGTAAGGTAAAATGTATTTTGTCTGAAGCAGTTTTTTATGTATTTAAGTGTTATGAACACTACCTTATCCTTTAAGCAAAGAATTTAAAAACATTAAGCTTTTTTTTCGTCCCTTTAATAACCAAAAAATCTGATATAAAATACCAGCTTTCATACATTTTAAATGTACAAATGCAGCAATTATGGCTATAATATCCGAATATTTTTTTTTTATGCTAGACAAGGCAGGTATTTGACCGCAATTGCACCTGGTGTTAAGTGAGATGCAGTCTAGGATGGTACATATCTGCCCTGTAAGTGCCTATTCACTCATTCACACTAATAAATATCATCACCTCATATCACCTCATTTGGAGTATCTTGTGGAAATCTGGGGATCGGCATCAAAAACGCACATTAAGGATCTACAGATATCACAGAATAAAATAATAAAAAGACTTTATAACTTTGACTTTTTAACACCTACAAAACAGCTTTATACAAAAACAAACTTTTTCGATATAACACAACTATACACTTACAACTTGTGTTTATTGATCAAAAAAATTCTGGAAAACACTATTCAAACAAATATAACTCTTACTAAAAAACCATTCACACACAGTTTAAGAAACACAAACAAATTATTTCTTCGTCAACCGAGAACAACAAGGTATGGAAAAAAGAATATAATATATGAAGGTGTTCAACTATATAATAAACTTCCGGATTCAATCAAAAATAGTGAAAGTATACAAATCTACAAACGAAAACTCAAAGAACATATATTAACTATTACTTGAATGACAAATTAATTTAAAAACTAAATCTTACACCTACCTACTTATAAAGTGAATAAAACGTAAAACAATAAATTAAAATACATAATCCTCTATTATTTTTTGCAATCTAATTATGAAACTTTCATCTGTAGAAAGACTCATAAAATACATTAAATAAATAAATTAATAAATTAAATATATAAACTTATTTTGAAATACAAACTACAAAAATATAATAACTATAAACAACTATTTGTACATATGAATTTTGGTACACTGTCTCCTACACTACACAACTCCAAAGCTCACTGTTAACTTGCCAACTTGGGCGAACCAAACACTATCCCTCCCGCACAGTTTTCTACGAGTACCCGAACAGTAAAAATAAAAAAAAATCTCGTATTCTTTTACAATCTTATTTATTTAGTAGGTGGATACTTACTCACTACACCTAGTCACACCTACCTAGTCCTGACTGAGTAAATGATAGTTAGTTTGAGGGCCATTATTTCTGTGTCAACGGAGTTGCAGATCTGATGTTTACTTATTCGAAATAATGTTAATAATTATTTATGTACCTACATTATTTTTTATTTGTGGGCTTTGCGCATGCTTCGTCACAAGACAATTGTTGTAAATTATTATAATCTCATGTAAGTGAACTACCCTGTTCTTATGAGAATAAAGATTCTTTAAACCGAAATAATAAATACTAGTATTTTAGAATTTTATTTTAGAAATTAAATAGTTTTTTGTCCAGTGTGATGATGTCCATTGATTGATGCGACCAGTCAATCAAGACGAACGAATATAATAGAGCAGCCTTGGAATATATCTACGAGCTGCCATCGGTAAATATATTGATCATTATTTTTCTAACAGGCTCTATTGGCAGCAAAAACTGCATTATTTCTGTTGACCCAATTATGGCCCATATATTACGTAGGCCATAATTTTTCTTTGACGGGTCATTACTGACATGGTCCTTAGCAGCAATCGTTATAGTAAGTTAACTAATAAATTATCTGTGTATCAATAATGAGCATTTGATTTGTTAGGGCTGTGTAGGACTCAAGATTCTGAAGTGATATAAAATACCTACTATTTTTGGATATTACATTTAAAATGACCGTATACTTGTAACACGAAGTAAAAATGTGTACATCTATTTTTATGGTTATTACCATAAATCTTTAATATAAAAATGAATCGCAAAATGTGTTGGTAAGTGCATTAGGTACTCAACACCGCCTGGACCAATTTTACCAATTTATTTTCGTAAATGTTCCTTGAAGTTCAAGGATGGTTTATACGGCGAGAAAAATTCCGATTTTTATATATTTTATAAGGATAAACTTCAATTACTTATTTTATTCGTATACAAAACCCTGTAAATATAATCTTACCGTATTCTTGGTCGTGTTTAATATTATTTATTAGTTATTCCTAAGCGCATGCTTACTAGGTAAATAGTTAGCGTAGAAGTAGTACTTAGCTTAAAGTTAACTAAGCAAAAAAGTGGTTCTACTATAACTTGTGGACTTGGAAATAGAGGTCAATATCGCATGATAAGTTGGATCTAGCTAATGAGACAATGAACCGATTCTCAAACTGTAGCATAGATTCACCCAAAATTATTTAGTTAATAGATAATTTTTAATTCTTTTTAGGATTTCAAAATGGACACAGACCATAGATTTTAATGTACCTAATTCATTCACCACTAAGTTGTTTTACAAAAAATAACATTTTATCTACTATAATTTTTAAGTTTATTTAACCATTTCATTAATAATTTAGAACACATTAAATTAGTAAAACAACAATATTACAAAATGAAAGTGGTAGGCAGTAAGATGCACCTAGTACGATTAAACATCGCGTTAGATAAGTCAGCTACGCCGGCTCTGTGCCAAAAGCGAGCCTTTATACGGTTTATACCTATTTCCAAAGTGGTGCTTTCATAGTAAAGATTGAGAACCAGCGTGCCATACAGTTAGCATTAATTGGAGTAGATCAGCCAGAGATAATGACGTCTAATGAGCCTCAAGTAATGGATATCTTGATCGCAACTAGGGCTTGAGTTTTCATTACAATGTATAGTTGCATTTCAAATAGATTATGAACTAATGTAGCTAGTACACATTACAGAATACACATTATTACTGCAAAATCGCATTTATGACCTATGCATTAGATACTAAAGTGCTCGTGTTGATGTGCCATCATGCTTACTTAATGACCAAATGATAGCTGCTTAATGGTAATTAATACAGCGACTTTATAGCGGTGAAATTAACTTGATTTCATTAATTGTCTGCGGTTTGTCTTGGCTCGATAAGACAACGTTATGAATAAAAATGTAATAAACAGTTAATGGGATTATTACTAACTAGAGGCCGCCCGCGACTTCGTACGCGTGGATGACGTTTTACCCCCTTAGGGGTGGAGTTTCGTAAAATCCTTTCTTAGCGGATGCCTACGTCATAACATCTATTGTATATAAATTTGTATTTAGAAATTGTTTATATTCTTTATAAAGAAGAAAGAAAAGAAAAACATGAGCTTTGGACCAAGCTTCGTCCGCGTGGATTTACAAAAACTCTTTTTCTAAAAAGAGTTACAGACTTTACTAGTGAAATCATTTTTAAATAGGTTTACCTACTGCTTTTATGGCAACTCACAAATAAACTTGAGAAACTTAACAAACTTCTTTTATTAGTGTAGAAAGATGATTTCTCTAAGAATGACCAGTAGAACAAAACTCAACGTGAATCTGCGGGCAATTCAATACTACTCACAAAACAAAAATATACTGAAAAGCTACCAACCGTTACACGCCACTTTATGTCACTTCTATAGAAATTTGCAAGACTACCTACATTGTTATTTCGAGACCTCGCGCAGTCTTTGAATCGTTTCAAAGGAGTGCATTGTAAGAAGTAATACTTACCTTCCATAAAAGGTGATCTCATTTTATTGTATGCCCGTTTGCTTCTCGGTTTTTATTTTTGCAATTTTTGGTTGAAGTGGCAAGTTGATTGTATACTACACTCCAATGTTAATGTCTGTTAACTTTTCTTTTATGACAATAACAAGACAGAAAACCACTTTCTAAGGCAATAAACTACATTATGGCAAGGACTTCTTGTGTTGTGGAATTTAAGACTGTCTAATTATGTTTTAGATGCCTCTCTGATACTTAATATTTCTTGTTCTATACAGGGTGGAAACGATAAGTGATCTCACTCGATTATTTCTAAACTATACAAGATATCGAAAAACTGGTTATGGATCCTGAAAGTGCTTCATGAGCTCTTTCAAACGGTATCAGTAATAGGTTACAGATTTAACTGGATCTATCTGAAAATTCAATGTTTTCAGGCTCCATACTAAATGTATGCCAGCCACACAATATTGGAAATGTTAATTTTTTANTTACACTATTAAAGTTAGTGTATAATTAAATTACGGAGCGTATTCCAGACGATTCCATCGAAAAGCAGCCAATTCAGAAATTTTCCGTTTTCTAAATTGACTTGACCGAGATAGACGGTCGATGCACAATCGATTTAAATTGATTGAAAACAATATCTAACTATATTTTTTCCGCTCAGCCAATTAAAAAAATAAATTGTCAATGTGTTAAGATGCATCTACCATGTGAGTGTATTCTATTCAGAAGATTTGATTCATGCCTAGGCTATTTAATTTTCATCCGATTTCAAAACTTATTTTTGAGATGGAAAGCCCAGTTATCGAGCAAGACTTATGCTATTTACTATCACGCTACGACCAATAGGAGCAGAGCATCAATGATAAATGTTAAAAAATATTCCAACGAGTCAAGCATTAAGTCGCGGGCACAGTTAGTATCCGCAGACCATCGACTTTTAGTTGGCCGATAGTTAGGCCCAATCCTAATTTGTATAAAGAATCGGCAGATACCAAATCGGTGTACCTAATTTGGGCACTTTCATACATCTCGGTGGTCTGCGCCTAGGCTATAACTTTAGTTTTATTGTGATGTCAAATAAGCCACCTAAAAATTAAACCAAACCATGAAATGCAATAATCGTGAAGTATAAAAGCGCCTAGCTTTCTCAAAAAGGAAGTCGTAAAGTTATCATTTATTTTCTTCCGTAATTCATTCCGAATATAATTGTTGCGAGACGCCCTTTCGGAGAATCTGATACCTTCAATTAAAGAAACATATTTTTTAAATACCTTAAGTGGTGGGTGAAGTGGTTATGAGAACAAAAATATTTAACCTTCAAGCGGGCGCGCGGCGTTGAATCGACTGCGCCTAACACATTTTCGTTCATAACTTTTTTTTTACTTGTTACACATATTTCTCATTTTTAGTAGCCTGTCGCTTACTCATTGCGAGTGAAATAAAGAGCTTACCTCAGCTCTCCGCGCTTTTCCCACCCCATGGCTTGCTATTGTTTTAGTCGCGGCGCCGGCGTCGAAAGCACGCCACGCGCCTGTCTTCGAAAAGGTTACATGCGACTCTCTATGCCNAAATGTATGGAAGCTGGAAACATTGAATTTTCGGATAGATCCAGTTTATTTTGTAACCTATTATTGTTACCGTTGGATAGAGCTCCTGAAGCACTTTTAGGATCAGTAACCAAGTTTTAGATATCTTGTATAGTTTTCAATATTATGTGATTTTATTAAATGTATGGAAGCCGGAAACATTGAATTTTCGGATAGTTCCAGTTTATTTGGTAACCTATTATTGGTACCGTTGGATAGAGCTCGTAAAGAACTTTTAGGATCAGTAACCAGTTTTTGGATATCTTGTATAGTTTAGAAATAATCGAGTGAGATCACTTATCGTTTCCACCCTGTATACGTTTACTGCATTCTAAAAAGTTACTCATTAGTTGAAATAGGTATTCTGATGACAAAAAAAAAAACATTGTTCTTTCGGCAAAAAGTTAATTACGTAATAAACGTTAACTTTAATCATGGCAGCTAACCCTCCTATGAGATGAATATGATTAGCGCTAAACCGCCGTTTCAAAGCCTATATTACCAAACATAGGTACCTACATGATTTTTGCGTTTCATATTCGAAAATATCTGCAACAAATGAACAACAAACAAGCGGAACGGTATTCAGAAGCCTGTCTTTCAGTAATCGCTCGTAGCAACTCATCGACTACTTAACTAGACAATGTCATAGTTTCCTTGTCATGTGACATCAATCATGATCATTGTGATCCATGGATCATTAACATACTATACCACACTATACTGTAGCGAATCGCGTGATCTAACGTGGCGGGGTATTGTTTCGATGGCTATGAAATATGGGTTCCGTTGTGGTTTAATTTTAATAATTAGGGTAATTTATTATGTAGGTACATAACAAAGCGGAAGGCTGATGCTGAAGGATGTTTTTAATTGTCTATGTATTTCACTTGACGGCAAATCAAGCAAAAGACCTACAAACTAGAGCTATTGTACGTACAATTATGGTTCAGATTGAGGGTATTTTGAGCTCACTGCGCCGGTAAAACTCGTCAGCAACCAAATTTAAATGTCAAAGATATGAACAAAGTCATGAACGTTTATGACGATTATAATAAATCATTCTAGAAATCTATTTATGTAGTTATTTTATCCATTACCTAACTAACCTAGTCACTAAAGCACAAGCGTGGATTAAAAATCAACTACATTCATATTTTACACATAATTAGGTACCTCTTTACATTTAAATAAGAGTGTGCAATCTGCCCTTTAAAATATAAAAGATTAATTAACTACAAAAAAAACTGGATATTTACGTAATTTATAAGAACTGTACGCATAGTATGGCGGGTTCACTATTAATAAGCGCGTGTCCATTACACATCATCATGTGATCTCAACCGGTATTTTATCGGAAGGTCATTGATTACTCATTCGGCAATGAAAGGTCAGCTGACAGTCAATGAGTGCAGCTGGACAATGCAGTTGTAAAATCGTAAACCTTTGCAAACTAGAGAGGTTAACAATTTTTAAGCAAGATGAGTATCGATGTCACATTATGATGTAACATGACATTATTTTCATCTATCAAATTTTTCATTTCATTTTTTTTCCACAACGAGAAAGCTCTTGGCCTGCATTTCACCTGATGGAAAGTGATGATCAGGCCGAATGTAGAAGCGAGCGTTACCAATGCTCGACCACAGAGGAACTGGCTATCTTACTTCTAACAGCCGGAACACATCAATGCTGTTAACATTATTGTAATGGAGTGAGACTTAGGTAAGATGGTGATAGCTAGCCAGGCGAACTCCGAAGTCTTACTACTAACCAAACTATACAGAAAAACCTGCCGCTGGGAATCAAATCCGAATGATATAAATGGAACGGCGTCAACTAAGGATGACAATGTTTATGAAAAAGATGACGTAACAAAACATCTGGCTAGTTATAGATGACCCATGCTGAACTGTCCCACAAAACTCAGTGACAGGGGGCGCTACCATCGTTCAACTATATGGTTTCCAAGATGGCAAAAATCGGAACCAGCGATCCGGTATTGACGGTGGCGCCCCACTGTCAATGTCATGCATAGGACAGTTCAGTATTTTGGAACTATACATGTCTAGCGTCACGTATCCCGGGATATTTGTCCTTGCCCCTAACAATTGACTACTTTGAACAATCATCACCAATTACTTTTCTCGGAACAGTGAATACAGTGATGCATTTTTTTAGACTGTGTATTTCCCAAGTCACGCTAGGTATGCGTTTAATTTACCAAGAATTGGTTTATCAATTTGTAGGTACGTTGCGGAAATGTCATCAAAAACTTCACCGGGCGTATAATTGTATACTAATTAGAACAATAAAACGAGTCTACTGGCATCAATGGATATCATTGGCTCGTGGCTGAGTACTTAGTGTAAGCGGAACACGGTTATTATCTGTCAAATTGAATCACGTGCACGATGTACAGTTGACAGTGCATC
Organism: Ostrinia furnacalis; assembly: GCF_004193835.3. NCBI lineage: Eukaryota > Metazoa > Arthropoda > Insecta > Lepidoptera > Crambidae > Ostrinia > Ostrinia furnacalis. Next base: position 418,204 of record NW_021130436.1, on the reverse strand, counting down.
AAACTACGCAAAATTACATCACTTTAGCTGCCATAGTGTTTAGCTTAACATGACGTCTGTACCATGATGTATTTATAGGTATAATATGAAGGGACCTTTAGGTTCCCCAATGTACGTCACTAAAACAGAACCTAAACCGCTATTTCCCGTCACTCAATCTTTCTCGATTACTGAAGCAATTTATTATCATTATAGCCACGGAGGCGTTGGTTTTTAAGAGTTTTGGGTCCGATTTTCAGCCTATTTTCTTATGTTTAAATTCTTATTTATTAGTTGGTTTAGGACATGGCCCACTGGCCCATTTACTGTCCCAAAACAGTGGCAGGGTAAATACTGGGACGTGTAAAAGTGCTTTTTAAAAGCCTACTTGCAAAACAGGGGTTTTATGAGTTAACATTTTAGGATTTTCCGGAAAAATATGGCTCCGTGCTCCGAGAGGACAAATTAAGCTGATTAGACCATATTCAGACACTAATATCGGTTTTTATAAGTGACACAATGGGTCAGTCAGTATGACTCACCCAATACAGGATACCAAACAAACATAATTCGTTCGTTTCAGCCGAAAGACGTCCACTGCTGGACAAAGGTCTCCCCCAAGGATTTCCACAAAGACCAGTCCTGCGCCGCTCGCATCCAGGCACCTCCCGCGACCTTCACCAGATCGTCAGTCCACCTAGTGGGAGGCCTACCCACGCTACGTCTTCCGGCTCGTAACATAACAAACGTAATTATCGATGGTATATCAACTCGAGCAACACTAGCAGTCATGTGACGACTGCAACCGCACGCGGCTAGTGAAAGCAACCCGATGCATTCTGATCTGATGCGCCGCTGCCCATCACGTGATACGGAGCTGTGATTATATCACGTGACTGCTCCATTGAGCCGAGTTCAACAAATCAACAGAGATGGGCAGATAACAAATGAAATACGATATTAGTATGAATTTTCCCACGACTGTAAAAAACATAATTGAATCAAATCAGCAATGAGTTAGGTATTATTGTTGAGTAGCTTATCTAATAGGTAGAGGGACATAGTTGTAAATATCGCAAGATGCATAATAATTTAAATTGAATAAATTATTATACCTAATTTAATTGATCAGACAAAGAGTTTTCATACTGAAAAAACTTCATTTATTTATTTATAAAGAAAGGTACACCAAAGACATTCGAAATAACATTAACAAGGTTTTAGTTAAATTAAGGAAAATAACTAGAATTTGACTTTCTTAGTACAAATTAATCAATAAAGAATTTGAAAACTCATAAAAACACATAAAACTCATTTATTTCTGTAAATAGGCTTAAAAAAAGCACTTTTACTTGAATTTGAAAACTATTAATTTTTAATCAATTTTTAAATTCTCTGTTCCATTCCAAGACAAATAATAATAGGCAAATAAAATTATAGAATTATGTTAAATACTAGTATGGACATAGGAGATCCCGTGACTTGTTACATACACAACACTATGATAGTAGTAGAGTGCATTAAATTAACCTAGTACGAAAGTGCTAGTGAGGTAACTAGAAGGAAGGTGGGTTACGTAACGAAAAGGAGGATAACGTTCTACGAAAGTACCTTACCATTGCTTGGTGTTTCTTTGCGAGATCGAATCAGAAATGAGGAGATCCGTAAACGAACCAAAGTCGCTGACATAGCCCGACGTATTAGCAAGCTGAAGTGGCAATGGGCAGGGCACATAGTACGCAGAACTGACGGCCGATGGGGCAGAAAGGTTCTGGAATGGAGGCCGCGTACCGGAAAACGCAGCGTGGGACGTCCACCTACAAGGTGGACCGACGACATCGTAAAGGTAGCAGGGAAGCGCTGGACGCAGGCCGCTACCAATCGATCAACATGGAAAGCATTGGGGGAGGCCTATGTTCAGCAGTGGACGTTCTGTGGCTGAAATGATGATGATGATGATGACCTTACCATTTGTTTCGATACGTTTCTATAACGAAAGTATACCTAATTAATTGTTCTAAAACTGGTATTGTAGATAAATATTTTGAGTTATTGAATATAATTTATCTAGTCTAGTCCTACAATTTCTAAAGTTGATAATTTATTATTATTAGTGAATTAAAGATAAAAAATAAGAATAGCTAAAGACAATCGATCTTTAGCCGTTTTTCCAAACGATTTTTGCGAATTCCATTGAATTTTGTGCGTCCGAGGCCCACGGCACTAATGCCTAATCAAATTTTCTTGACCTAAGGTTAACTGGTGGAGAATGCCACTCGACATTCAGTTCACCTTTTGTACCTCAAGTTTAAAGTGCAATAAAGATTTTAAATTAAAAAAGGTATTTTTCTTTAACTTGATACTCTAATAAAATTGAGCTACGTTTGCTAGAGTGATCCAGGAAGGTTTTCAACTTGCAAATGCTTCAAGTGCAGAAGGGTTAATAAACACTGCTCTACAAGTGTTTCAAATACACATTTTACTTATTTAATTTCTCCTCTTATCACAATGGAATTGATATGTATAAAAATATAAGTTTACATCCATTTAGTATGTTATTGTATCAAATTAATAATTAATACATGATCGTCGTAGTCAAACGTCAAGTTTATTGCGTAGATAGGTATATCAGCATTTTCCTGTTTTTAATAACTATTTACATGCAATTTGTCCTATTGCAAACTCACATTTTATAATTTATTTAATACTCTGTGAATGAGGATGAGGATATTTATTTAATAGTTGATTTTAATATCGACTGGGAATTAAAATCATTAATTCGCTTTATGTACTGTGTAAAGAAAAATGAAAATATTTGGCGTTTTGTTGACTTGTGGTAATAGTTTTTTTTTCAATGCATTTTAACATCAATGACAGAAAAGTAATCTAACTCGATCTTATATTGATAGAACGTGTAAGAATCACTTAAAATTCTGAGCAGGCTATGTAAAAACGTGATTCGAGTTCGCAACTACTCTTTACAAAACATTTTGAAAAATATGCGGTAGTAATACCAACCTAGTGTACTTTATTTAATTTTGATTTAATATTTTGGAAACTGTTAACAATCTTCGATTGGAGTTGTATTTAGTCTTATCATCCTCATTCCTCTGGCTGGCATTAGAGATAATATAATCTAAGAAAAACATTACTGCGGTTTAGAGTATTGATAAATAATGAATTTTAAATTGCCATGCCATGATCAAGGAAATGCTTTTAATTTCGTTTATGTATCAACGTAAAACAAATTCTTCAAAATACCAGAACAATAAAATGTCTGAATTTACATCTTAATGTCTGTAGGTATGTAATCTATGTAAATTCAAAAAGCCATGTCTTTTTTCATGGTACATTAAACCCCGAAATAAGTATTAAACATTTTCTTATCAGCCGTATTTTACTAGTCCAATTTGCTTCACTATCAGTGAAATTTTATTCAACTACCGTATAAAAATTCAAAGTCACGACAATTGGGCGCCGAAGCGTGAACTTGCCAAAAGCATTTAACATTATTAATGCCTCACACGATAAATAAATGTAGCGATTTTTATAAAAAAATGTTTTTACTCATTTATTACGAAGATAATAGGATTTTCAATGTTAAAGTATTAATAATCGACGTTGTCCAGTAGTTTCAAATAAATGGGTCGTTCTAAAAACCCTTCTGTAGTTTTTCCCATTTTGATCAAACTGCAACCGCCTTAAATTAATCTGATTTCGAAAAATATTGTGGTTCGTTATTTCGTAGGACAGGGTCTTCAAACCATACCTCATCTATACTTATAATAAATCTGTAGAGAGGTCAATTCTGTACATGAAATATATTTTCAAAATAACTATCAGGGGGTGATTAGTGATCGATACTGATGCCAAAAATGCAATCAGTAAATTTTTTGTCTGTCTGTCTGTCTGTATGTTCCTTATAGAAACAAAAACTACTCGACGGATTTTAACGAAACTTGGTACAATTATTCTTCATACTCCTGGGCAGGTTATAGGATACTTAGCAATTCCCACGGGAACGGGCATTAGCGGGAAAATCCTTTTGTATGAAAAATNGACAGTTGTTATTTATTACCAACGCACTGTAATGAATATGATGAATGATTCTTCTCATATCGTAGTAGTATTAAATGGGGTACCTTTATCATCATCACAATTGCATACGAGTTAAAGACTTAGCACGTATTTTTTTATAAGCATGATTCCTCCCGTTTCTACTTCTAAGAAAGACAGAACGTTACTAACTCATGGTAACTCATGTAAGTTAACATTGTTTTGTAAAGATATAACTGAAGTAAATTATAATATTTATTAAGGAAACAAAATGGTTTTTATTTTGTAATTAATTTATGAAAAGTTGTCAAAACATCGATAGCCACAGCATCACTAGCGTCAACAAATGAGCGTCGGCGACGTCGTGTGTCAGCGGCGTGTTTTGGCTGCTGATCGCGATGGCAAGTAGATTGGAACGCATTTTGATGGACCGCTATTAACATACAGTCAGAATGTTTTCCTTCTAGACCACAATCACAATCTTCACCTAGTTCCGAGTATTTTAATGTATATTTTAATGGAGAATGATGTGAACTAAGTTAATGTATAATTGTTGCATTTACAAAATACTGCGAACAGTTTAAATTCAATGCCTGCTTCTGTCTTTCCCAAGCATTATGATCCGGGCCTCTTCAAGACGTGAGTAAATAGGCACTTGGGGAAAGTATGTCTTTCCCGAGCCTTATAACACGGTCTTTTTCAAGGCGAGAGTGAAAATAAAAGGCACATAATAAGTACTCTACTATCCTAGACTGCATCTCACTTAACATCAGATGCGATTGCAGTCATTAAGAGAGACACCCAAAACACGGAAGCTGCGTTAGGGAATAGTTCAGCAGCTCCAAATATGAACTTGTAACAAATAATTAAAACTACAACAACACGATATTTTACCATTAAATTGTCAATTTAAGGTTAACGATCTTCCCGTTTTGGTAAAAAATAAATATCACAAATATTTTAATTATAACCTTGATGCAATTAAAATATAAGACATTTTCAACGTGTGAAAAAGACTCTTAATTTAATATCGGATTGAGTTGAATCTTTCCGGTGGACTTATCATGTAAAGTAGGTAGTCACAATTTACTTATTGAGTGTTTAGTTCCATGAAATAACTAGTTCTGAACGTCCGAATCATGTTTCATTCATTAAGCTTATAAAGTTACCAGTGGGTCTAGACAAAGTGCACATTACTATAATCGCAAACCATTCAAAAAGTGGTCGAAAGGCCTTTTTTTGTATGGAGTTATGACGGATTCTATTAATTGATTCGATCAAAAAGTGCAAACTTGTCTAGGGGGGCAGCACATCAAATTCGATGTTCTTTTTCAGTTGGTTAAGTTCAAAAGTACATATTTGGGAAAATTCATTTCATGATACATTTAATAATTTGTATATTGATCTAACACTAAAATTTATGAAGATGTCACTTACTCCAAATGTTAATATTATTATTTTCAGTTTTATGTACAAAAAGAAAATAATGAGCAAGATGTTTATGAATTCAAAATCTTGGAATTTCAATCTTTTGCAAAACCAAATAAGGAAAATACCAGTATCTACACACATNCCGCTTAAGTTAGACGCTTGAAATTTGGCATGTAGGTACCTTATTAAACTTAGAGCTTAGTTACAACAAGGAATTCCCGAAATTCTCACGGAAACGGGAACAAGAGGGAAAATCCTTTTGTATGAAAAATCTAAACCGCTTAAGTTAGACGCTTGAAATTTAGCAAGCAGGTACCTTAGTAAACTTAAAGCTTAGTTATAACAGGATATTGCAAAATTCTTACGGGAACGGGAGTTAGCGGGAAAAAACATTTGTATGAAAAAATCTAAGCCACTTAAGATAGACGCTTGAAATTTGGCATGCAGGTACCTTAGTAAACTTAAAGCTTAGTTACAACAGGATATTGCGAAATTCCAACGGGAACGGGAGTTAGCGGGAAAAAACATTAGTATGAAAAAATCTAAACCGCGTAAGATAGATGAAGGGGGTAAAACGGGTTCCACGCGTACGAAGTCGCGGGCGGCCGCTAGTATTGAATAGAACCATTATAGAACCTCCGCCATCTCATTGGATAGAATTATGCATTTAATTACTTTTGAACTTTTGCATAAAATTATTTACAAATTTTGATACGGTCGTCAATTTGATACTTTGATTAGGATGGCTGACTGACTGGAACCACGATTACATTTTATTTACAAAAAAAGATTTTTTTTACAACAGCAGTTCCATTTTTTAAATCACTTGCAGAAAAGTAAGGCTATGTCAGACACGATAAATAAAAATTTGACCGCCATACCAACATAATTAAAATAATAATTTTAAACTGTGGGACTTAAAATAGTACACGGAAAAGTTCAAAGATCACAATAATCTAAATAGGGTAACAGGAAATTTTATGCACTTCCCTTTTCACACTAAATTATCACTACTGTATTTGGCCTAAACACATTTATTTTTAACAAAATCACACACCACAATTTCCAAAAAAGAATAATAATTGTAAACAAAGCAACTGATATAGCAAAAGTTTTAAAGAGTACTCAAATTATAATTAAGCACTCACCTTCAAATAACAGCAACCAAAATCACCTTTAATTTAACCACGAAAAACACTTCAGTTTGAGTACACCACAATAAAAATAACTTTTTTTTGCAATGGCGGTCTTTTTATTTTTTAATTCACGAGCGGCAAAGGCATTGCCAACGTGCGGTCTCCCCGTATGCGGTTTGCAAACTGACCGGGTAAATAGTGTTGGTTAAGTCGTGTGAAAATCGATACATACTGTTGGATTTTTATCGATTACATGATTAAGTTACTGAGATAATTATTGATTCGTAATCTTTATGTATGATTAATGTAAGTTTGATAAAATGACTTGTATTAATGTGTGACGTATTATTACCAACGCACAGTAATGACGAAAAAAAAGGTTAGATCATCAGGTATCCTTCCGTTTGGCCAAATTACTTTTCGCCAAATTTCACTTCGCAAACAACTTATCGCCAACGTTTCATTTCCCAAATAAACTTTTAGCAACTGTACTTTTAGCAACTAATTCATTTGGTCAAATTATCATTTGGCCAAATTTTACTTGGCAAATGTTTATACAGCAAATGTTTTATTTTGCCAAAAATTATATCCCAAATAATTTGTTTGGTCAAATTGACACTTCACCTACTTACCCACCGTTACCCACAAATCAAAGCATAAGCCACGATCGTGGTTTTCACAAGAAGTTTATGTAAAACTAAGAGATTGCAGAAAATAGTATGGTTGCAGAAAGTAGGTATTGCAGAAAATAGTAGGTTAGGTTAGGTTAGAACAGTGACCCTTAACGCGCGAAGGCGAGCGAACGGAGCGAGCGAAGCGAGCGAAGTGAGCGTGCCGCGGCAGCGGCCGCCGAGCGCTAGAATCACCTCTATTGTTAATGAATCATTTGGAAATTTCGATAAAAAGAATGAAATATGAAAATTAATTAAAAAAAAATATTTTAACTACCCACTAAATAAAATAATAACCACAAGCTCATTTGTATTATATTCTATGCACCAATCAAATTATTTTGTAAATAGTTTATCATGAAATATTTTTGCGAAATGAAACATTTGGCAAAACATACTTTGCCAAACAATAATTTGCTAAACAACAATATGCCAAAAACGACATTTGCGAATTAAAAGTTTGCAATAAGTTGTTTTGCCAAATGAGAATTTGCCAAATGAAAATTTGCGAAACGTTGTTTGCGATGTGATAATTTGGGAAACGTTTTTTGGCCAAACATTAGTAATCCAGATCATCATCATCATGGTTAACACGAGTTACCTACTTAGTCTGAGCACAATATTTTTAAATGTTAAATTAAAAAGCATGATTCCTCTCGTTTCAACTTAAATCACTATTATTATTTTTATAAAGACAGAAAGTTACTAACATGGTATAAAAAATCCAGGAATAATTTTACTGTGGAAAAAGATAAGTCAACATTGTAAGGCAAATTAGAAGATTTAAGAAGAATACATTTTTTTTTAAATTTTTTGAAAAGTCAAAACATCGATAGCCACAGCATCACTAGCGTCAACAAATGGGCGTCGCGACGACGTCGTGTGTCAGCGGCGTGTTTTGGCTGCCGATCGCGATGGCAAGTAGATTGGAACGCATTTTGATGGACCGCTATTAACATACAGTCAGAATGTTTTCCTTCTAGACCACAATCACAATCTTCACCTAGTTCCGTGTATTTTTTTATGTATTAATCTTTAATGGAGAATGATGTGAACTAAGTTAATGGTATTGTAATTACATTTTTCCGTAAGGAATGCTCACTTGATACCAGGTGATTTTGCTCTTTGCAGTCAAATACCTGCTTCGTGCTGCATAAAAATATTTATAGATTTTAAAATTCTTTCACCTGTCGATTAATGAAAGAGAAATGACTTTTAAAAGCTTATCTCTTTCAGATTCGGATATTTGAAGTAAACACAAAGAAGATCTATAAAGTTTCTTTACCCGTATCTTCCCTCCCCGTTCGTTGCGAATCCTCCTACCAATAAGCTTTTACGTTTTTTTTCACAGATAAAAAGGTGGAAAAAATGTGATAAGAGGAAACTGGATTAAATTGGAAATTTTTCAATAACATTGTTTTGCGTACTCTTGTTTTCTTTCCTTCTTCTATGAGCAAAAAGCAACCGACAAGTACACCCTAAAACACGGAAGCTGCGTTAGGGAATAGTTCGGCCGCTCCAAATATGAACTTATCAAATAATTAAAACTTCAACAACACGATATTTTACCATTAAATTGTCAATTTAAGGTTAACGATCTTCCCGTTTTGGTAAAAAATAAATAAAAGAAATACTTTAATTATAACCTTGATGCAATTAAAATATAAGACATTTTCAACGTGTGTAAAAGACTCGTAAATTAATATCGGATTGAGTTGAATCTTTCCGGTGGACTTATCATGTAAAGTAGGTAGTCACAATTTATTTATTGAGTGTAAGTTCCATGAAATAACTAGTTCTGAATTTCCGAATCATGTTTCATTCATTAAGCCTATAAAGTTACCAATGGGTCTAGACAAAGTACAAAGTGCACATTATAAACGCAAACCATTCGAAAAGTGGTCGAAAGGCCTTTTTTGTATGGAGTTTTGACGGATTCGAATATTGATTTGATCAAAAAGTGCAAACTTGTCTAGGGCAGCACATCGAATTTTTCGATGTTCTTTCTCAGTTGGTTAAGTTCAAAAGTACATATTTGGGAAAATTCATTTCATGATACATTTAATAATTTGTATATTGATCTGACACTAAAATTTATGAAGATATCACTTACTCCAAATGTTAATATTATTTCAGTTTTATGTACAAAAGGAAAATAATGAGCAAGATGTTTATGAATTCAAAATCTTGGAATTTCAATCTTTTGCAAAACCAAATAAGGAAAATACCAGTAGCTACACACACNTGGGTTTTAGTTTTTTTAATTTTTATTATTTTATAGGTACTTAAGTGCTTATTCGGTTGTTTACCGCTAAGTCGTTAGCCTCATTATGTAACTGGATTTCTGGAGTAATTAATACAACGGCTTGACTGTTATGAACACGTGTGTGTTTTGTTTTCAGTTATTTATTTATGAATAGAACGGTAGTATCCATTACACTATTCAAACAAGTAATAAGATTCAAAATAACATTTAAATACTAGTACACAATTTGGCTGAAGAAAACTACATACCTAAATCAGATGAAATTATTTTCACAGTAACCCAGACATTCTACTAGTAACGTACTCCACCCCTCTAAAAATACTCGTATGTACCTACATACTTAAGTAGAAATATCGTTCTCCACTCAACTTTTAGTTTATTTATAAATGATTCCGTGCAGGTTTATAGTGGTAAGGTATTTTATCAAGATAATACTAACCGATTGCATTGTGTGTATGTACTGCTTCAAACGACTGACAAAGAAAACCTTGCGTACTCACTATTTCGTTAACTCACGAAAGATTTATTTTCTTTTTCGTCAATTTGCCAAAGAATGCAATATAAAAACTTTAAACCATGTTTTTTTGTACAAACTTAAAATGTCTCACTAATTATGCTTTTAAACAAGTAATCACAGATTTTAGCAATAAATAGTTGAAAAAAGTTGCCTTCGCAGTCGATGCCATTTTTTTTTCAACCACAAAAAGCTTCTAATTCAAAGCATCACACGAACATCGCGCTATTTTTTCCTAATTACTTCAAAGGTCACAAAAACGATCAGCAAAAAGAACGAGGCTTGTTCGCATCACTGCACAAAGGTACAGTCAACAACTCAGGCTATATTTTTGGGGCAAAATAGCAGCTATTACAGCTGAATAAGACACAAATGAGAGAGAAGCTAGATGTGTTGTGGTTTGTATGGACCTAATCGTAGTAAAAACTACGACTGATGAAACTTGTAATTATGGAACTTTGGAAACGAACAAAGCGAGACACTGTGACCGCAATTGATAATAAATATTGATTTCGTTGTTTAGTTTAAAATTACTGCAAAAAAGCTATATTAATTAGTGATGCTTACGTAGATTTACATGAAAAGTAGGCATAACCTGAAGTGCAAAGAGTTTATATTTTTTTTTGTTATTTGCGGTAGTTTTAGTTTTAATTTTTAACTATAATTAATAATTATGTAGGTATATTCTAATGTAAATGACCCTTAAACATCACACAACCACAGTAGATAAATCAAACAGTACGGAAGCTTCATACAAACGCTCGAAATCAGACTCACGCACACAGACGCACGCTTTACACGAGCTCTAAGCGAACCTCGCAGTCCATCCGTCGCGGGTGTCGCTCGCATAATTGTATTGCATGCGCTGTCTGTCCGCTGTATTTTTAAAAACATGCCACGAGTGTATTGCGTTTAATGAAAGGTGAAAATATGTAGTTTGATATTACTTTTTTTAAAAAGTAATATCAAACTTATTTAAATTTTATTTATAAAATGCTTAATTAATTACGTAATTACGCTTCTTAACAATTTATCTGTTCTAGTTGATAAGTAATTTGATTTGGATTTGCTAGTTTATATGTAACTTCTTATATCTAACTAACAAAAAATAAAGACATCGTATTATGTTGAATTGTTGAACGTTTTTTTTATTACGTTACACATTTTTTTGAAAACTAAGTAAGTACTGTTAATGGTGAAAAATCTAAAACGTTAAAACACGGTATCGTTATAGCCATAGCTGAGCTGTGTCATAGTCACTCTAAAAACTTCAGATAAAGGGACGCGCGCGGACGACTCCGCGCGACAACCCTCACACTCAATTGAAGTGTAGGTATTTAACTCGCCGAAAGGGCCTAGTTTCCGTACTGCTTTAGCTTTGAGATGCTTTAGCGTACTGCTTTAGCTAGGATTTTAAGATGAATCACAGATCTTGCCAGATCTCAGAAGCTTAACCTCGTATTACTACGTTACTATTGTTGGCATGACTGTTCGTTCATTGGGGAACTCGCTTGGTGACTAATAAATTATGGTATTAGCGTAACATTATAATAAAAGCAAAAAGTTGCTTCGCTAGATCGCGTTTGGTGATGGAAAACACCGCGCGGGAATTTTTTATATTGATGTTATTAATTACTCTTTAAGTTTTTGTTAACCTGTTTCTTGCAACCTGTATAACAGAATACGAGCTATTAGTCGGCACAAATGCTAAAAACTTTTTGTTCAACAACTTTAATTACAATACTACGAGTAATAGTATAGAAAAAAACACAACAAAAGTTTTAAAATAAAATTGTACGTCCTTACTAAGAAAAGATAAAGTATCAGTAAAAATTTAACTTAACTGAAAAAAAAAACTTAGATTCTAGCTCGTTGATGTCTTTTGACCATAGTTGCTTCCCTTAAGATTTTCCTTTACTTCCTTATTTAAGATTTTACTTTACGCACTGCCTATTTAGAAAATCAGTTATTTATTAATGCCTAACTGAATATACTAATGCTTACCAGGTACTACGTACTCAATGCTGTAACAATTATGACAAGATTTTATTAGCCTCCTTGTTTTTCTCGACTCACGATAGAGGAATTTAAAAATACAGTTTCCTATTTGTATGGACAGCATATCAACGTTAACTGTGGTACCTTACGTACCTTGTAATAAGTGCGATTTTGCCACAAAAAAGGTTTTGTTACACTGTATTTGGTATTGTATAGTTCGCAAAAACAATCGAGTTCACTCCACTATTGTGAGGCCTAATTTGGCGTGACTGAACGAAGCTGACAATGGTTGACGCTCAAGGTCGGTAAGGCTTGTATTTTAAAATAATAATAGCATTTTCTATTTCAAATAGATCTTTACTACTTACATCATAAGATACTAATTGACGGACGTTAACGGAGAAATAATGTATGAGGATCAGTAGGTAAAATGAAAAACCCTTGCAAACTGTTTTTTATGGATCAGTTCTATCGATCTATTTTATTCATTACCAAGAGCTAAATCGTCATCATCATCATCACCAGGTCATTTAGAACTCATTGCAAGGGGAAGATACAATATAATTTTAAAAAGAATTAATCAAAATTAATATAATTTTAAGAACAAAAATACCCGTTTGTTTATAATTATTATAAAGAGCACTGGTTTTCTAAATAAAGAAAAATAAAATAAAATAAAAAGGCAAATGGAGGATATACTCGTACATAAATGACTTACTTGACTTAAGGTCCTATGTCCCCTAGATGGGGCGGAGGTAGGGTTTCTGATTTCTCGACTTATTTTTTTTCTCGAGTTTCGGGAATTCTCGAGGCCAGTCTCGAGTTTTCTCGGGTCTCGAGTCTTTTAATTAAAACTGTTGAAATCGGTTGAAATTTAATAAAAACACGGGTTTTTATTAATGTTATAATGTGTTTGGGTTATAATCAATAATACTGTAAAGTTTCAACAAAATCCGTTCAGTAGTTTTTGCGTGAAAGAGTAACAAACATCCAGACATCCACACAAACTTTCGCATTTATAATATTAGTAGATTTAGTAGGATAATTATAACTTAGTAATTAACTAAAGGAACAAAAGTCATAAAGTCGCGTGTACTTTAAGGATTAATAACCATAAATATCTGGAGCTCCAATTGAATCACTTGTTTTCCAAAGAACACAAGTCCAAATTAATTGAAAAATTACGATAATAAACCTACATTTACCAACAAAAAAAAACTTTTAAATAAATTTTTAAACTTAAAGATAACGACTTGAATAAACGTATTTAGGAGTACCTAAACTAACAGATAGTTAACAAAAAAAATCAGTCTTTAAATCAGTCAGTTATACAAACATAATGAAATATAGCATACTCGTAGGTGAACATTATTAGTTTCGGTTAATATCATTACTTTCAAATCAAATTAGTTAAAAAAAGGAAAGACTAGGCCAGTCTAAACGCAACGTTAACCTATTAAATAATTAAAAACTTACTTTTGTCTAAGAATATAGGCTTTTAAGAATATTTAAGCTTCAAAATCGAAACTCGAGAATTCTCGAGCTCCGGTAATTTTTTTCTCGTCTCGAATGAAGCCAAATTTCTCGAGTTTTCTCGAGTTCGAGAAAGCTCGAGCAGAAACCCTAGGCGGAGGGCGTCCACAACAGTCCTCCATCGCGTTCGGTCTTGAGCTTCGCGTTTGATCTCGCTCCAAGTCTTGCCGATTTTCCGTACATACATACACCATAAAAACAGAGTAAATACAAATGAGTAGGTCAGTGAAATTTTTTCATTGTGTGCGTGCGCGCCGCATACGTATTTGCGCGCTCACATACAAACCGCGCTCGGGCGTTTCTATGAAGATGACCTACTCATTTGTATTTACTCTGATAAAAACCATACAGTTTAAAGTTTTGCCGAATTGACCAAAAAATGTGGGTAAATATGTAGTACCGTGTATGAAGTTGATTATGGTTTTTGATATACAATAGCGTACATAGTTAATTCTCACTAAAATAATAATAACCTTGTGGCGCAGTCCGATAAAAAGGGGTTTGAGAACACATAAACACAACGTTTCGACTCGGTCGCACGAGTCACGGTCGCGGGCAGACTGTCGAGCAGTGGCGTCATCTGCTCAGGCGCAGTGAATTTTCTTCACCCACCCGCATTTGCACAATATTTTCGTCCAATCAAAGTAAATACAAAATGCAATATTATGAAAGTTTAAAATATTAAATAGCGTACTTGTACCGTAGTTTGTTGGATGACTGTTAAATTTTAGGTAAATTTTAAGGCAGTCTTTTTCTATGTATAGAGAAAAGCTAATATTGCGTGAAAGAAGTAAAATTATGTCAACAGATTATGTTTTAACGTCTAATTAAGAAATAAAAAGGAATATCGAGTTGTATCGATAGCGTAAGAACGGCTTCTTGCTAGTACTTGGAAGGGCGTTACATACGTCTAATGGCTTCCTGCACTCTTTGTCGGGGTACCTACACACTTTCAAATCGATTTTTCCTGATTGCTAATCGATTAGACTCGATAATTTAAGAACTACCTACTTAATATAGCTACCTCTTATCCATTTCAAGATGTAATTAACTAAAATGGAAGCCTAAACGCTATGGGCTATGATGCCTAATTTGAATCGATATTATTATTATTACACATCAGCCTTATTACATAATTATCAAAGTAAGGCATAGTACAGGATGTAAATACTTAAGGCTTTTTATCAAAAGTCGCGTAAAAAAAGCTAAGTAATACCGCTCTTATTCAAGAAGTGGAGTTACAGCCCATGTCCCACAATAATACAACAAATTCGAAATAAATGGACTTAATCTTAAAATACCATAGATTTCACACATTAAGAAGAAGACGAAGCTCGCAAAAAGCGAAGTCAATTAATAAACGATAACGATTTATTTCCAAAGAAGTGCGCATATTTGTAACTTATTAGCGCGTAAAGCGCGTCGCGGGCAACGCGCGGAATTCCCCTTACATGTCACCTGTCAATAGCTGGGGCGGCCTTCGGGCTGTGTCGCTTTATTGTTGGAATTACGGTTTTTACGCTATTTACTTACTCAAGAGCCAAAGCACACAATGCATTGCGGTGTAGCGGCCGCATCGCAAAGATAAATAAAATAACCCTCCTTCTGGGGCAGTCGGGTAAAATGAAGCTAAAGAGTTTGTTTTTTGAACGCCCTAATCTCGGGAACTACTAGTCCGATTTGAAAAATTCATTATGTGTTGGATAGCCTATTATCGAGAAAGGCTTTAGGCTATATAACATCATCCTACAGCCAATAGGGGCGCAGGTCACCAAGGCGTTGGTCAGGTACCAAGTCGCAGGCGGAGCTAAATAACACATTATTTGCTCTTATTATTTTAATTTAAAGCACAACCAAACTGTGGAATGGATTGTCATCTGCGGTGTATCTGGACCGATTCGAACTACAATCTTTCAAGAAGAGAGCATACATAACCTTTAAAACCGGCAACGCACCTGTAACTCCCCCAGGGCTGCTGGTGTCTATGGGTGGCGGTAATCAGTTGCCATTAGGTGATCCGTTCGTTTGCCTCCTGTCCCATAAAAAAATATTAAAGCTACTTGTTTAGCAAAATGCAAGCAAAACGCAGCGTGCGACGTCCACCCACAGGGTGGACCGACGACATCATAATTACGGCATTAAGTCCGCCACTGTACAGTTTTTTTGTGCAAAAGTATAAATAAAAATAAATAAAATCATAAAGGTAGCAGGAAGGCGCTGGACACAGGCCGCTACCAACCGGGCGACATGGAAAGCATTGGGGGAGGCCTATTTTCAGCAGTGGACGTCCTATGGCTGAGATGATGTTGATGATGATGATGACTTAGCAAAATAAATAGACACTTTACCAGCAGTCTTATTTAACAAACCTTCTGCAGCTTTAGCAAAGGGCATGAAGAAAAAAATACTCATATAAACAGATCAACCTTGATCAGCCATACTATGTGTACCGTTAGCCTTATCGGGAGGTACATAGAATAAGAAGTACGAACTAGATTTCCTACGCAAATCAATAAATAACATAATGAGTAACTTGTTAGTATTTTTCCATTTTATGAAAAGCGTAAGGTACTCACAGATTTTCTTCAGAGCCTGATCATCACCACTCATCATTTTCTTTAAGGGTAAAATTTCCGTTATAGATAAATAAAGCACCTGCATTGTCTTCATGTGGGTAGCAACACCATTTTTCTAAAGTCTTGCAGCCCACGGCAGTAGTACCCATAGGTCCATTTCTACAGATTAAACAGCTCTATCTATCCACAGATTAAGTGCGAAATGCAAAAACTATTTCTGTTCGTTTCTTATCGAATAAATCACAAAATATTATTTATACCGCACGATTGTTTTGTAAGACGAATATTTTTGACGGCCATGAACGATAACCCGATACAACTTATTATTGAGATGGACAAGTTTATGAAGCTAAGTAATTAGGAACAAGCAGGGGCCACCGTAATTTTGTTTTTCAACTTAAATTAATTACTTTGGTGATGTGTGAAATTGTTCAAAGATATTTAATTTTATTTATTTAAATTACATACGTTCATAAACATTTTGTGAAAACAACTTCACTGCATGCATAAAGTAATAACAAACTACATATTTCGAATCATTACTAGAATTTGAGCAATGCTACGGATGTGGATTGATGGCGGCCTCCATGGCGATTAGTTGAATAATTACTGACAATTACAGTCATGTGATTGATTCTGAAGGCGACATTACATGCTTATTCGTTGACAATACATGACAAATGTAAAACGTTATCCAAATAAGCCTAATTATAGCCTGACCAGGAACATAAAAACCCTCGCCATGTTGCGGAAAACTAATGGTACTAATTTCTTTTAATGGCAACAGTAACTGAAAACTTCATTGACATGTCACCTTTCATGTCAGTCTATTGCTGTCAAAGTGTAAACAAACTTTATTTTAAATGTGCGTAATTGATTTTGTGAATTAAATTGCTAAAATCTTTTTATAGTCGTGAAAGAAAAGTGGTTTGCATTGTGTCAAAGTATTTGGCGAAGAGAAATACTAAGGGTTCGGACAATATTTTCATTGAATAATGTTTCCGACAAAGGTTGTCAAATTGACTGACATGTTTATCGTATAGTACAGTCCACTATGAAAATTAGCTGTGGTTTGTTTCAACTACCTATTTTAAAGATTTTTGTCACTTTCTAAGTGTTGAATTTTATGGAATTGGGAAAGAAGTACCGAGTTTGAAGCGTTCATGAGCAGACATTGCAGTTGAATATTCAAGTTCTGAATTTGATTAAAGATGAATAATAAAATAAATCGTTCTAGCTCGATTGATGGTTTCATTTAATTTATTTAAACCAGGTTACCTATAATAATATTTTTTCGTTAATTTATGAAAATAACAAATTAGCCCGTAATTCTGAATCCTGATACATAAAGTTAGTCTATTAATTTAACACAGGTACGACTGTACTCAGTGTTGCACTATCAAATGCAACTGACGCGCCTCTATGCCAAGGTTTTTATGTTCCTGGTCAGGCTATAATTTATTATGTTTAACTCTACTACTTGTTACAGTATAATTAACTTTTTNCGCACGCACGCACGCACACAAGGAGCATAAAGTATAAATTTTTTTAATGTTTTAGTGTCAGCATAATTTATAGTTATGTGGTTATCGAAACGTTTCGACATTTCCAACTCAATAATGATATTCTGTGGAAATCTGTAATTAGCTGTAAGTTTTATTCAATACTAATGTATAATATTACCAGTAATGTATCGCCGTTGATTTCCGAAATAAATAAAATAAAATAAAAAATAAAAATAAAAAAGGCAAATGGAGGATATACTCGTACATAAATGACTTACTTGACTTAAGGTCCTACGTCCCCTAGATGGGGCGGAGGGCGTCCACAACAGTCCTCCATCGCGTTCGGTCTTGAGCTTCGCGTTTGATCTCGCCCCAAGTCTTGTCGATCTTCCGTACATACATACACCATAAAAACAGAGTAAATACAAATGAGTAGGTCAGTGAAATTTTTTCATTGTGTGCGTGCGCGCCGCATACGTATTTGCGCGCTCACATACAAACCGCGCTCGGGCGTTTCTATGAAGATGACCTACTCATTTGTATTTACTCTGATAAAAACCATACAGTTTAAAGTTGCTGATTGACCAAAAAAATGTAGGTAAATATGTAGTACCCTGTATGAAGTTGATTATGGTTGTATACAATAGCGTACATAGTTAATTCTCACTAATAAAAATAATAACCTTCTGGCGCAGTCCGATAAAAAGGGGTTTGGGAACACATAAACACTTAAACGTTTCGACTCGGTCGCACGAGTCACGGTCGCGGGCAGACTGTCGAGTGTGGTCGAGTAGTGGCGTCGTCATCTGCTCAGGCGCGGTGAATTTTCTTCACCCACCCGCATTTGCATTATAATATTTTCGTCAGTGGTAATAAAATAAAATTAAGTACAAAATGCAACATGAAGTTCTTCCTATAGAGAAAAGCTAATAATACGTGAAAGAAGTACGATAATGTCAACAGAATATGTTTTAACGTCTAATCTCATATAAATAAAAATGAATTGCTGTTCGTTAGTCTGATTAAAACTCGAGAACGGCTGGGCCGATTGAGCTGATTTTGGTTTTAAAATGTTTGTCGAGTCCAGCGTAGGTCGGCCGTATGGTGTAGTGGTTCGAAACGGACTACTATTGCAGAGGTAGCGGGTTCGATTCCCGCACAGTACAAACATTGGTGTGCATGAACATATTTGTTTGTATTGGACTGGGTGTTTTCTATATATAATAAGTATGTATTTACAAAAAAAAAAGTATTTAAGTATGTTTATATCCGTTATCTAGTACCCATAGTACAAGCTTTGTTGAGTTTGGGACTAGAAGCGCACTGTAATAAATGTATATTGTCTAAGGATATTTTTTTATTTATTATTTATTAAACGGTAAGCAAATATCTATGGAAAAATTGCGATGGCTTATTTATTGCCTTTAAGGCGGAACAGAGTTCGCCGCGTCAGCTAGTTAAGAAATAAAAAGAGATATCGAGTTGTGTCGATAGCGTAACGGCTTCTAAGTACTAGTACTAGGAAGGGCGATACATACATCTAATGGCTTCCTGCACTTTTTGTCGGGGTACCTACATAGTACATACTTTCAAATCGATTTTCCTGATTGCTAATTAATTAGACTCGATAATTTAAGAACATAACTAAATCCAGCTACCTATTATCCATTTCAAGATGTAATTAACTAATAAAATGGAAGCCTAAACGCTATGGGCTATGATGCCTAATTTGAATTGATATTATTATTACTACACATCAGCATTATTATATTATCTATCAAAGTAACTCATAGTACAGGATGTAAATTCTTAAGGCTTTTTATCAAAATATATGCGGTCGAAGTCGCGTAAAAAATGCTAAGTAAGTAGTCATACCGCTCTTAATCAAGAAATGGAGCTACAGCCCATGTCCCACAATAATACAAAACCTTCGAAATAAAATGGAGTAATCTTTAAAAAAGAAGAATAAGCTCACAAAAAGCGAAGTCAATTAATAAACGATAACGATTTATTTCCAAAGAAGTGCGCATATTTGTAACTTATTAGAGCGTAAAGCTCGTCGCGGGCATCGCGCGGAATGCCCCTTACATGTCACCTGTCAATAGCTGGGGCGGCCTTCGGGCTGTGTCGCTTTATTGTTGGAATTACGGTTTTTACACTATTTACTTACTCGAAACCAAAGGCTTTGGTCCAAAACGCAACACATCGTGCGTTGCGCGGTGTCGCATCTCAAAGATTTCGGCGTATCGCGCGGTGTGGCGCCGCAACGAATCGTGTGATTTGACTCGGACTATCCTACATCTAGCTAGGGCATTGGTTCCCAAAACGGGGGGCGCGCCCCCCAGGGGGAGCACACAGACCTTTAAAGGGGGGCGCGGGCCATCTTTAAGAAACCTGCGACCGCTGAGAGAATGTATTCTAGCCTGCTCGATACGACCAATAAATAATCTTGACTGGAGGAGGGGGGGCGCGGAATTTTTTGTACGGTTGAAAGGGGGCGCGTCTCAAATAAGTTTGGGAACCAATGACATATCTAACACATATTTATTGTGATTGTTTTATTTTAAAATATAACTGTGGAATGGACTGTCGTCTGCGGTGTATTCGGACTGATTCGACCTAAAATCTTATAAGATAAGAGCAGCAGCAGCAGTACATACCTTAAAGGCCGGCAACGCACCTGTAACTCTCCCGGGGCAGCGGCTGTCTACGGGCGGCGGTAATCAGTTACCATCAGGTGATCCGTCTGTTCGTTTGCCTCCTGTCCCATAAAAAAATATTAAAGCTAATTGTTTAGCAAAATGCAAGCAAAACGCAGCATAGGACGTCCACCCACAGGGTGGACCGACGACATCATAAAGGTAGCAGGAAGGCGCTGAACGCAGGCCGCTACCAACCGGGCAACATGGAAAGCATTGGGGGAGGCCTATTTTCAGCAGTGGACGTCCTATGGCTGAGATGATGTTGATGATGATGATGATTTAGCAAAATAAATAGACACTTTACCAGCAGTCTTATTTAACAAACCTTCTGCAGCTTTAGAAAAGGGCATGAAGAAAAAAATATTTATATAAACAGATCAACCTTGATCAGCCATACTATGTGTACCGTTAGCCTTATCGGGAGGTACATAGAATAAGAAGTACGAACTAGATTTCCTACGCAAATCAATAAATAACATAATGAGTGACTTGTTAGTATTTTTCCAATTAAGAAAAGCATAAGGTACTCACAGATTTTCTTCAGAACCTGATCATCACCATTCTCCACTATTTATATGGGTAAAATTTTCAATACCTATTTTCAACTCAATAAAAGGGTACCTACTGCATTGTCTTCATGTGGGTAACAACACCATTTTCCTAAACTGCCCCCCCTAGACTATTTGCACTTTTTGATCGAATCGAGAATTGAATAAGTCAAAACTCCATACAAAAAAAGGCTTATCGACCATTTTTCGACTGGTTTGCGATTTTATTGAGCACTTTGATTGAATTGATTTTTATAGACCCTCTGCCATGTCAGTAACTATTATGTAATCTCTGCCCATAGGTCCATTTCCACAGATTAAACAGCTCTATCCATCCATTAAGTGCGAAATGCAAAACCTATCTGGTATTCGTTTCTTATCAAAAAATCACAAAACATATTTGATATCGCACGATTGTTTTGTAAGACGAATATTTTTGACGGCTATGAACGATAACCCGATACAACTTATTATTGAGATGGACAAGTTTATGAAGCTAAGTAATTAGGAACAAGCAGGGGCCACCGTAAAGTACAAGCCGTGTGGTGACGGCAGAGTAGAATACATTTGTCACCAACCCCTACTCTTCCCGCGGGTGTCGTAAGAGGCGACTTAGGGACTACACATCAAACAGAGAATGGGCAGCAGCGCTCTCTGAAAAACATCAATCTTTTAAACTGCGATCTCCAACCCGCCTGCCAAGCGTGGAGATTATGGCAAAACCCTCCACTATAGTGGAGGAGGCTCATAGTCCAGCAGTGGACTGTAAAGGGCTGTTGATGAAAAAAAAAATTTGGAAAAAGTGAAGATTTGTGGCAACACGAGTAAAAGGACCGTCACCTGGAGAAGAATTTTTTATTTTTTTTAAATGCCTATTATTTTTAAAATATGCCACATAGATTTTTTTTTATATTTTTCTGATAACCAGCACAACTTGCCTCAACACCCAGTTCCGGCTTGACGTTACATTACGGGACACCCTGTATAAAATTTAAAATATTATTTTTGCTTACATGACATAAAATATTTTTTTAATAATTATAAACTTACTACCTACCCTTTTTCACATGAACGCGTAGAGATATTAAAGTTGAAATTCATATCAAACACTTCTTAAATCTAATTGCCTCTAAACTGTGAGAAATTCTAAATCAACGCAAAAATTCAAAACGCTGAGGTAGGAAAAATAATCATACCGCATATTTTGAAATT
The DNA here is from genome assembly GCF_004193835.3 of Ostrinia furnacalis. NCBI lineage: Eukaryota > Metazoa > Arthropoda > Insecta > Lepidoptera > Crambidae > Ostrinia > Ostrinia furnacalis. The sequence goes on along the minus strand of NW_021130436.1, from coordinate 396,077 downwards.
CGCCACTACTCGCAACGGAATCAAGTAAGTAATTTGATTTAATACGTCATAAATTGTAAACCGCTACGTTTGTACGGCGGAACCCTCGGTGTGCGAGCCCGACTCGCACTTGGCCGGTTTTTTTTTAAATTACATTCATTCATATACATTTTCCGAAAACACCTTTACTACATGCATAATGCAAAGTACCCATTTCGATTCATTGCTAGAATTTGAGCAATGCCTCTACGGATGTGGATTGATGGCGGCCTCCATGGCGATTAGTTGAATAATTACTGACAATTACAGTCATGTGATTGATTCTGAAGGCGACATACATGCTAATTCGTTGACAATACATGACAAATGTAAAACGTTATCCAAATAAGCCTAATTGATTATGATTTAACTTTACTATACTTTTTACAGTAAAAAGGAAAACTTATTGTGCATGTTAATATTTAAAATATTAGTAACAAAATAATGAAAACATTTGGGCGCCCTTGTTTCATTTCACGATGGGTTCGCATTAGCAATGTTTTCTATTTTCAAATAAAATCAATTTCTGTATGTTCCAAATTCAAATGTTCTATTATTTGTACACTCACTGAAGATCGGGCTGTATGTCATAATGCCATCGTCTTATTCCAACTTCGAATTTTGACATTCGAAATTCAAATCTCACGATTGTTTGGAAAATTATTTTGATAAGATGGCGTCTCTATTTTGATGAGGACAAATTAAGCAAATAAAATTACTTAATGCAGGCGCGTCCTGTATTTTCCATACTTATTCTTATTTATCGTAATATGTTATGTAGCCTACGAATAAAACAATAAACAATAGCATGTGATACCAAAATAATAAGTATGAGAATATCACTAATTTTTTTCGTCACAAACTATGTTAAAAAAAAAGAAAATGTCAAACGCAAATGGCAATGCCAGATTTTGTATGGAAGGTGGCGTCTTCTTTTTTTTTGCGCGGCCATCGACCAAACTTTGTTTTTTGATTACAAAATAGTGTAATAAACCAAACTTACTATGACATGTACACCTCTAAACTTAGTCTGAACTGAGTTACGAGCATTAGAAGTTTGATGATTTTCATACTAGATTTGCTTTTTGCGCGCAAGTTTTGTAAGAAATTGCAACAAAATATTGCGCTATTTCTTTATTGCGCTGATTCTGCTGCATACTGATGTCTGGAGCCTTTAATGGATGATATTGTTTGTTTACACATACAATGTCACTATTTTGTTGCAATNATAATTGGCGGAGTTATCGCGTAACAAACATAGAAAAAAAAAAAAATACGGGTCGAATTGAGAACCTCCTCCTTTTTTTTCAAGTCGGTTGAAAAAGGAAAACTAAGGGCTATATTTCACCGGGACACCATGGCGGCGCAACCAAACGGACACCAGGTGAGTAACTCTCTATAGAGCTGTATACATTTTGTTGGTAGCCGGCGACTGGTTGCGCCGCCATGGTGTCCCGGTGAAATATAGCCCTAATTGTGCATGTTAATATTTAAAATATTAGTAATAAAATCATGAAAACATTTGGGCGCCCTTGTTTCATTGTACGATGGATTCGCATTAGCAATGTTTTCTATTTTCAAAAAAAAACATACGGGTCGAATTGAGAACCTCCTCCTTTTTTTTAAGTCGGTTGATAAAATCAATTTCTGTATGTTCCAAATTCAAAAATGTTCTATTGAACTAACTGAAGATCGGGCTGTATGTCATAATGCCATCGTCTTATTCCAACTTCGAATTTTGACGTTCGAAATTCAAATCTCACGATTGTTCGGAAAATTCTTTTGTTAACATGGCGTCTCCATTTTGATGAGGACAAATAAAGCAAATAAAATTACTTGATGCAGGCGTATGAATATTATGAATACCTGTAGCCTACGAATAAAACAATAAACAATAGCATGTGATACCAAAATAATAAGTATGAGAATATCACTCATTTCCTTTGTCACAAACTATATTTAAAAAAAAGTAAATGTCAAACACAAATTCAATTTAAATTTTTTTCAGTACCTTCTATAAAATGAAACCAGCAGTAGACAATCCATTAAAAAATATTATTGCGAACGTGATATTTGTCAAAATGTGCTTCAAATACTTAATATTGGTGTTTGTGTGCGGTTTTACTTGGTGAGGCTTTTTTTTGAAGACTGAAATACTGTGAATGGCCATAGAACATTGACTGTGATTAAGTGAAGTGTTTGAAACGAGACCGCCATTAGGTACTGTTCGGCAAGCGCGTGCTATGGTGAGTAGATTTTGTTTAAAACTTCTTTACTAACTTTCTTGATGTTCTTTTGATTTAGAATCCATGCGCACTGCAAACTTTTTGTCGGCTTTTAATCAGTGTGAACAAGTATGAAAATAATTATGCATACCTACACCGATTTGGTAAGTTATGTTTCCATGGTATCGGCCGATTTCTCATACAAAGTAAAGTATTTAGAAGCCGACCAAAATATTGGCCGACAAAAAATAAGATCCGTTAAACAAAGCCTTTGACAGAATAATCGTACGTTATGAACTGTCAAATGATAACGATTGCTTTACACAATTATTCCACCTCTGTACCTCTAGTACGAAAAACTTTCGAGTTCGTTTCGTTGCGTATTCAAAGTGTCATCGAAAAATTTTGTATGAAAAATTAAACAGCGCCCCCTATATTATAGCCGCCCTAGGGGGCGCTGTTTAATTTTTCATACAAAATTTTTCGCAACGAAACGAACTCGAAAGTTTTTCGTACTAGAGGTACTGATGTCTGCGGGGTTTTGGGTTTGGTCAAGTCTGATGATTATTTCGATTAGTGAACCGTTTTGTTACCGCCCGTTTTTGTTTATGTTTGTAAAACAATTATTTTGTTTCGTGCATTATTTTATAGACATGACGTCATGAAAAAACTAAACAGGTATTGGGAACCTGTATTCTTTATTTTTACAAATTACGTATTTTAACTATTGCGTATATTATTATAACCACATCTTGTTTATGTTCTAGCTATGTGATACGACGAAGAATACTTTTGGGCAACAACATGTACCTACTTACATACTACATACATTATTGCGCTTTTTTGTTATTATGTACTAAATAGGTAATTGTGTTAGCAATGCGTTTTTATCTCGAAAGACATACCTATCGATTGAAAATCGATTCAAATTTTCATCTAAACCTGTTACCTGCCCGATACTTTTCCTTGAATATAATGTTCCAAATAATAATTTGATAACTGTATTTAGTTACTTTAACCGGTCCGCGAATTAGTAAAGCTATTGGATTTGCACACGTAATTATTATTACGGTCGTTGAAGCGAAGGTGACATGTCGCGATCGACACACAAGTTGATCGATTTGTTTTGGTAAATTTTATTAATAACATGCATAATATTTAACTGCGAAATTATGCTAACATTGTAATAATATTAAAGGCTATAATCGTAGCGATTAGTTTAAAGGCGCTGCTTTTAATTGCTTTATTTCATTCGTAGTAAGTAAAGTAATCGTATTATTTATTTATTTATTTGGTACTACCTACCGAATCAAATAATGTACCTACTTCCCAACTAATATTATAAATGCGAAAGTAACTCTGTCTGTCTGTGGTCTGTCTGTCTGTCTGTTTGTCTGTCTGTCTGTCTGTCTGTTACGCTTTCCCGCTTAAACCTCGCAACCGATTTTGATGAAATTTGGCATAGAGATAGTTTGAGTCCCGGGAAAGAACATAGGATAGTTTTTATCCCGGTTTTTGAAACAGGGACGCGCGCGATAAAGTTTTTTTGTGACAGACAAAATTCCACACGGGCGAAGCCGCGGGCGGAAAGCTAGTAATCCATAATTTTTAAGTGACCCCTATGGTAACACATAACAGGAATTTTGTTTTCATGGGGATAATTTAGATAGAAGACTATAATAACATCTCAGCAAACATTACGCCCGTTTTCACAAATATTACTATGAGGTCTCACAGTGCGCGTGGACGCACAGGGTTACACACGAACCAATTACAGAGCTCTATTCAACGCTGTGCATTCAATTTGCTGCTTCACTTAAGCAAGCATCGTTTGTGAATGTGTCGATGTAACAATATAATCGTCCTTCTGGCGCAATCGGGTAAAGCTCAGATGAGGGGAAACTTAAAGTCCAGCTGTGATGATGTTTAAACATTTTTTTTTCTTTCTCTACTTTAAGATATAACTTTTGATACGATAAGAGTTTGCGTTACTTTTATTAATACATAAAAAAATTTAGTGCGCAAACGGCGTGTATTAAGGTAAGCGGACGACATGAGGCAGCAGCAGATGACAGACGACGTGTCGCAGCGACATTACTGGTTTCTATGTATTTCTATGAAAAATACCATTCGCAGTAAGCGACACGTCGCGACACCTGGAAATATTTCGTAAAAATACATAAAACTCATAAAAAGTCATAAAACTCATTTATTTCTGTAAATAGGCTTAAAAAGCACTTTTACCATAGAAACTGACGTCTGCTGCTGCTGCGTGCAGTCAGTCGGCTACGAACTTGCACCTTTATGTTTGTAAAAGTCTATCAAGTACAAGTTTGATTGAGTCACAGGAAATTATAAAGATACTTTGTAAAAGAATACACGCGTTAATAGACCTCGTTAAAGACGATCTCTCCCACCAGCATTTTGATCTTATGTGAAGGCTTTCAAAGTGTTTAAAACTATGATATAATCTCTAATCAGATCGAACGTGTCACAACGTTGTATCGATTTAAATCGAAGCGATTATGTGTGATTACCGTCACGAACCAAGTGTTACGAGGCCTCAGCCTTTACTGAGTATTACGTGACAGGTGCTGGTGAAAGATACTCATAGAAATAGACGTTGGAAAGCTTCGAATGGATATCGGCACATGTGAGAAATCATTTTACCTTCTTTCTATATTTGCCAGGAAAAAGCAAAGGAAGAACTTTGAAGTTTTTCAAAAGTTTTATGAAATTATACTATTTTACGTATCTGAGTCTGCTAGTACAATTTGCACAGGATTAAAAATTTCAGTGGTTTTCACATTTTAACAATTAGCAAGCGGCAGTGGGCGGGACACATAGCTCGTAGAACTGATGGCTGCTGGGGCAGGAAAGTTCTTGAGTGGCGACCACGAGCCGGAAGACGTAGCATGGGCAGGCCTCCATCTAGGTGGATCGACGATCTGGTGAGGGTCGCGGGAGGTGCCTGGATGCGAGCGGCGCAGGATAGGTCTTTGTGGAAATCCTTGGGTAGGCCTTTGTCCAGCAGTGGACGTCTTTCAGCTGAAACGAACGAACGATTAGTGATTTTTATAGTCCTGCTTAACCAATCACCTTAAAGCTTTTATTTATTTTTAAGTTGCATTATAATACCAGTTAAAAAAATATGTAATACTTAGTAAACAGCTACAAAATTATTTTTTCCTAAACCAGAATCCCAGCTTTGTATTTGAATCAGGTACTTCTATTATCAGCCAGTGGGCGGGGCACATAGCTCGAAGAGCTGATGGCCGCTGGGGCAGGAAAGTTCTTGAGTGGCGACCACGAGCTGGAAGACGTAGCGTGGGCAGGCCTCCCACTAGTTGGACCGACGATCTGGTGAAGGTCGCGGGAAGTACCTGGATGCAAGCGGCGCAGGACCGGTCTTTGTGGAAATCCTTGGGGGAGGCCTTTGTCCAGCAGTGGACGTCTTTCGGCTGAAACGAACGAACGAACGAACTTCTATTATATTCGCTTATCGCTACATTTGTGCTTTAGTCGTTCACCCTCCCAACCCAATAAGCTTTATTTGTATCGAGTGAAATTGCATGTGACATTACAGTGCTTGCTCTTAATGACAATTGCCGGGCTGACCCTAAAATAAAACATGTGCTCTTGGGTCGTTATACGCGCACTTGAATTGGCCATTACGTTTCATTGCAAGCGTAATTAGACCCACACACCCTTGATATGACTGGCAGGATTGACACGCGACTGTGGCGCGACGTGAGAGTGACGATACTTTTCTATAGCATCTTATAGTTATCGCTTCATGCACTTCCGGCTTCAGTGTTTGAAGTTATGAACAGGCAGTTTTACAAGAGGTTAAATTACTTGTTTTATACATTCTACCAAAAACTAACTATGGGCGAACGGCTTTATTGGGTAATGATGTGAGTGACTTTATGTATTTAATATATTCAAATCCTTTGAAAAATAAAATAAGTATTGTGATTTATTGCATATTTTCAATAAAGAAACCCATTTTTTGCGTTTATTTAACATACACGTTTTTTCTTGAATCTACTATGAACTCATTGTAGAATAACAACTTTTTCTCTGAAACTTAATGTAAAATAGTTAGTTAGTTTTCTAAACGTAATCTGATTTTACTACAAATTGACGAAAATGGAAATTAAAAACCTCAAGAAAGTTAAAAATAACCATGCACATACTTTATCATTCAGTGAGTAACTGAGTAGGTTTTTCTAAATAATTTCAAAGTAAATATTAACAGATGTCTTAAAATACTTTAACATGATGATTCAATTAAGATGATCACATTGTTTCGAGTAAACAAACAAATAAAGAGTTGTTGAACATTTGCGTTTCGAAATTGTACGATGATTTTATCTTTTGTTCGAAGATAAAAATAAATGGGAAACCCTGAAACAGACATTTTTTCAGACATTGAGTTAGCTGATGACTGCAAAGTATCACAACACACTAATAAATAAAGCCGAGGGTTTGTGAGTATGTATGTTTGTCACTTATTCACGTCTAAACGGCTGGAGCGATTTTAGTATTTGTTATGGAGTTAGCTGATACCCTGGATTAACACATAGGCTACAATTTACTGCGAGTAACACCGCGGGGCACAGCTAGTTACACATAAATGTGATTCGATATTGGATATTAATGTCTTGGTGTAGATGGCGGGCAGCGCATAAGCAGCAGTGGACTTCATTGGGATGGAACGATCGATTTTGTTTTGATAAGTAGTGAGTGAATTAAGAGTAAGAGTGCATTTAGGTAACACATACTTATGAGTAAATAAAACTTCATAAAGAATGAACACGGACGAATTTAATTAAAGCCTATAATGTATGTAAGTGCCTGGCAGAATCTGCCAGACTTGCACAGGTTCACATAAACAAAATTTGCCTTAAAAAACTTCAAAGGCAACACACGTTCCAATGATATTGCATTAACTTACCATTTTTACGTAGATGGTTTGGACTGCACTAGTTAGTTACTGTTCTGTTTTTATGCAAACATGTTTTTATCAGGCGTAAATTTAAAGCTGGTCTAGTAGATCTTTATTTATTTTAGTCGGCGTGATATATCCGCAGTCTCCTTTTTGAAGAGCATGTCATCATCTACAGCCATACAAAGTCCACTGCTGGGTAATAAGTCTGCATAGAATGCAGCTCGGCCTCTTGCACAAGCGTCTTTCCACAACCTTACTATTTTTCATTGGTCATCTTTAGTGGGTCAGGTACGAACATTATTAGACCTAAGTAGGTACTTATTGTTCTCTTAAAAATAAGTTTTATTCTAAGATTGAATTTTTTTCTAAAAGTATGTTACAGTCTTTAATTTTTAACCTTGTTTTTAAATGTGTCTGTGTCTTTTAGTGGTTAGGTCTAAAAGTAGTTACAATTATTTTAAGCGGCTACAACGAGCTCCTTAATTTATTGATTCTTTGTTTTCCTTGGGTCCATGTTATATGTTATGTATCATGCGCTTGATTTTCTTATGTTTTCAGCTTGGAAAATTAAATATTTTTGCCATGGAAATATTTTATTTGTTGATTTGATTAATAAATAATTCTTAAGTATAGGTTAAATAAATAACAACAACATTTTACTTAACAAATAATAAAATATAATTGAATACCTATAACTTTATACAAAATATACACAGGTAGCCACCAGTGGCTGACTTCAATACGCCTTCGTATTGTTCGATTGTTATTTTTAAATACCATACACTCTTTACCAAACCATAATAATCAGTCTTGCGTCCTTTTAAAGACGGATTATATGAGGTAAAAAAATAAATACTGCTTTGTTTTCAATGTACCGTAGTAACATTTTTATAACGTAGATCTCATTGTTCACAACATATGATTTTTCTACTTTATCCCATTAATTTATACAAGAAAAATGCATTTTTATTAATAATATGGCTGTATAACTATTACCAAATAACAGTAACGGTAGTGTTGTATTTAGGAATGTATCACAAAAGCAGTTCACGACTAGGTAACGTGTAACGTTATCAACACTATTGGAAGACTTAAAATAACGTTATTATAACAGCACGTTCACACTATTCCGGTTTTACCGAATCGAATTCACTTTATGACAAAAAAACGTATTCACAATACATTTTTAAGTTATCCGATTCGGTAGTACCGTCGTTTTCGTATACTAAAAAGTGTGGGTAGCATACGAAAATGTTGAGGCAAACGTGTGAACCCGCTGTAGCACTATCACGCTCTAACAGCTATCGATGTCCTTCTCTGTTCGTTCGTGACCGTAACGACCGCGGGCGCATCGGTTGCTATCTCATTACTTCTTGGGGTATTCGTGGTGTTGACGGTGTGGACTCCGGGTATGTCTGTGGACGAGCCATGGGCCATGGCGTGGGTGATTGGCTGTGTGATGGGCTGCTGGCCTGATTGATAGCCAGGGTACTGGATGCCCATGACCTCGTCGTAGCTTGGCGGCGCCATGGCTTCTGTAATTCAGAGAAAATATAACGTTAGTAAGCTGGATGAATAGGAAATAAGAAGGAAATACCTATTGTTAGAAATAAAGTTACAAAAAAGTAGAATCACTAAACAATTTTTAGACTGATTGTATTTTTTGTAAGTATTTGATTTCTGGTTTCAATTCACTTGATAATGCTACTTTAAAAACAACTTTTTTACTGTATACTGATTGACACTGAGACGACATTGTCTATGAGTCTGTCTCTGCAGTCTTGACAAAGACATCGTCATCATCATTTTCGCCTGACATGAGCTACTGATTATCTTTTCTTTTCAGCCAGAAGATGTCCACCGCAGGACGCAGGCGGTGCTTACTCTACCACGCCGGCTCAGTGCGGATTGATGGAGAGATGGATCTGAAGTAAGTGGCTAACCTTATACTAGATGTTACTGCCTTATGGATTGTGACTAGGATTAACGACTAACACCATCAGATATTAGGTAGGACCAACTTTTGACGTGCCTTACGGAAGCTTGCAGGATACGTTTGTGATCATAAATGCGGAATCAAATTAAGCGGAAAGTCCGTGGCATAGGTTTCTTAATTGTGATTGCCATCAGAGGCCAGCCATCACCGTAAACTCACGCAAGCATCCGTATCAGATAGTAGATAAAGTCTGGTCCGTGAGCACGTAGAATTTTGTCCAATGACCCAAAGCTACCCATCCTTATCGCTCGCGCGTAATTATGTTGCTGTCGCGCTCGTACACCCACTGCGGGCACCCGTCGCACAGTCGCGACAGCAATATTATTACGTGCGAGCGATAAGGATGGGTAGCTTTGGGTCATTGGACAAAATTCTACGTGCTCACGGACCGGGCTTTAGTTCCGAACTTCCGAATATAGCCATGGTTGGATATTAACCATCTTTGGTCGTCTATCTTGGCGCCATATAACGGGGGAGAGCCCAGAGCCAACACTTGAAATGAGGGTAAGAAGTATACTAACCATATTTGGGAGGTGGCGGCAGGTTGGCCGGGCTGACGTAGATGGTGGGCTCGCCCTGCATGGACAGCTGCCGCGCCCGGTTGCCTGCATACATTCGCCTCTGCTGCGTACTCCGCGTCTTTTGCCCTGGAAATAAGAGATGAATTGGTTAAGAAATGTGTTGAGAGTTCAAACCTCCTGAAAAAGGAGTTAGGGCAAGTTTTCTCCAGTAGTTTCCATCTCTTTAAAAAAAGACAGAAGTTCCTCTCTTTCTAAAAAGGAGGAAAAGACGCTAGTAAATTATTTGTGACTTTGATGCGAGATTTCAAGATTTCAAGTACATAATATAGTTGTTGCAATTCCCGAAGGCGAGTGGGTTTTACATGTGTGGTGGCTCGATACTGTTCGTTTTTCATAAGTTTTGATAGACATTACACTATCGTTGTGTGCATGTAGTACACGTACACACACAAGTAAAGCTCACCCGCCTTCGTGAGTTGCAAGAACTATAATGTTTCGGATGATGGTGTGATGTATTGTGTCATCAAATGATGAGCAATGCAACATCACACTGCGGCGTAACATCACTCGCGTGATATCACAAGCATCACTTACACGCTTCTATTCTGTCGGTTGTATTAGATATTAATGAAGTGGTAGACACTTTTTATTATTATGTAACTAATGAATAACATAATCCGTGTGTCAAATAAGGAAGGAATTTGAAAATAATAATATCCCAATACACTTAACGCTACCACTGATTTAAGCTGATACGAGTATTGCCAGACAGTATTGAAAGGGTAGCTCTTTGCCTTTACAGTTAGTATTACAATATGTTTTTATCTTTTTAACAAATCCATTCACTGAATTTTCGTTATCATGCCCGTAAAATGAATAAATTACCAGAAACTTCTTCCTAGTAATCATTATTTCTTTATACTAGTATCATTATAATAAATAACTGATACGAGTAAACCTACTTTACTTATCAAAGGTGGAAGTTTATGCTAGCCTGCCTAAGTAAAGTCATAGTTCTGGTATGTCTACCATATTTTATCCTAGATAATAATAATATAGGTAGTCTACTATCAAGATACAGTCGTTATCACTTCAGACTATATGTATGTATAATTTTGTCTTAAAATAGTACCTATTTACTATTTATTAGACGTCACAGAATAATCAGCTTGATGTGCTGTGACAACCGATAAAAATACGTCGTGTAACTAAATTGAAAGAATGATAAATAAGCAGGAAAGGTTTTGTTTGTTATTGGTATAATTTTACTGGTTTATGAGTATTATAAGTTTTACCAGTTCCAATAGCCATCTCATGACAAAAAAAATTGCTATGCCCTTTAGACAGGGTCCGTATAAACTGTCAAATACTTGTAACAACTGTTTATCTACACATAAATAATGGTGTGCCATAAAGTATTGAGAAGAAAAAACTAAAACAACCACGTGTTAGCTTACAGAATCTACATTTTAGGTATTTTGAGCTTCAACAAATAGATGACTCAAAATTTGAATTTTTTGTTCACAGAACATGCAATGTCATACCTACTTAACCCATTATAGACTAGCGGTCCCATATGGTACCACTTTTCTGTGTGCTTTAATTTGGCTCTATACATTAACACGTGAAAAGATGCAGTGCTCTGATTGATGCAAGTCGTAGCCAATAGATGTGGTCTATGCTTCTAGGAATAAAAATTGACAGTTGTTCTTTTCAGTTGTGTGTAATTGATGATCGAAGTGAGCGCATCAAAATTTTCTCTTAAAAATTGACGCACCATTCNTTTTGCTCGCGAGTGTATTTGATTTCTGGTTTCAATTCACTTGATAATGATACCTTAAAAACAACTTTTTTACTGTATACTGATTGACACTGAGACGACATTGTCTATGAGTCTGTCTCTGCAGTCTTGACAAAGACATCGTCATCATCATTTTAGCCTGACATCAGCTACTGATTATCTTTTTTTTTCAGCCAGAAGATGTCCACCGCAGGACGCAGGCGGTGCTTACTCTACCACGCCGGCTCAGTGCGGATTGATGGAGAGATGGATCTAAAGTAAGTGGCTAACCTTATACTAGATGTTACTGCCTTAAGGATTGTGAATAAACTTAACGACTAACACCATCAGATATTGGGTGGGACCAACTTTTAATGTTCCTTACGGAACCAAGCAGGAGACGTTTGTGATCATAAATGCGGAATAAAATTAGGCGGAAAGTCCGCGGTATAGGTTTAATTTTGATTGCCATCAGAGGCCAGCCGTCACTGTAAACTCACGCAAGCATCCGTATCAGATAGTAGATAGTTCCGAATATAGCCATGGTTGGATATTAACCATCTTTGGCCGTCTATCTTGGCTTCATATAACGGGGGAGAACGCAACACTTCAAATAAGGGTTAGAAGAACACTAACCATATTTGGGAGGAGGCGGCAGGTTGGCCGGGCTGACGTAGATGGTGGGCTCGCCCTGCATGGACAGCTGCCGCGCCCGGTTGCCTGCATACATTCGCCTCTGCTGCGTACTCCGCGTCTTTTGCCCTGGAAATAAGAGATGAATTGGTTAAGCAACGTTTTTTGACGTCAAACCTGCTGCAAAGGAAGTTAGGACAAGTTTTTTGGAGTAGTACCATCTCTTTCAGAAGAGACAGAAGATCCTTCTCTTTCTAAAAAGGTGGAAAAGACGCTAGTAAATTATTTGTGACATGTTCCGGCTTTGATGCGAGATTTCAAGGTATTTCAAGTGTAGCTGTTGCAATTCACAAAGGCGAGTGAGCTTTACATGTGAGGTGGCTCGCTACTGTTCTTTTTTCAAAAGTTTTGATATACACTATCGTTATGTGCATGTAGTACACGTACACACACAAGTAAAGCTCACTCGCCTTCGTGAGTTGCAAGAGTCTAGTGATAGATGTATTGTGTCATCAAATGATGAGCAATGCAACATCACACTGCGGCGTAACATCACTCGCGTGATATCACAAGCATCACTTACACGCTTCTATTCTGTCGGTGGTATTAGATATTAAAGAAGTGGTTCTTACTATTTGAACACTTTTTATTATTATGTAACTAATGAATAACATAATCCATGTGTCAACTAAGGAAGGAATTTGAACATAATAATATCCCAATACACTTAACCCTACCACTGATTTAAGACGATACGAGTATTGCCAGACAGTATTGAAAGGGTAGCTCTTTGCCTTTACAGTTAGTATTAGAATATTTTTTTTATCTTTTTAACAAATCCATTCACTGAATTTTCGTTATCATGCCCGTAAAATGAATGAATTACCAGAAACTTCTTCCTAGTAATCATTATTACTTTATGCTAGTATCATTATAATAAATAACTGATACGAGTATACCTACTTTACTTATCAAAGGTGGAAGTTTATGCTAGCCTGTCTAAGTAAAGTCATAGTTCTGGTATGTCCACCATATTTTATCCTAGATAATAATATTATAGGTAGTCTACTATCAAGATACAGTCGTTATGACGTCAGACTATATGTATGTACATAGTTTTGCCGTAAAATAGTACCTATTTACTACTTATTAGACGTCACAGAATCAGCTTGATGTGCTGTGACAACCGATAAAAATACGTCGTGTAACTAATTTGAAAGAATGATAAATAAGCAGGAAAGTTTTTGTTTGTTGTTGGTATTTTACTGGTTTACGAGTATTATAAGTTTTACCAAATCCGACAGCCATGTCATGACGGGAAGAATTACTATGCCCTTTAGACAGGGTCCATATAAACTGTCAAATACCCGTGCAACTGTTTAACTACACATAATATGGTATGCCATAAAGTATTTAGAAGAAAAAACTACAACAACCAAGTGTTAGCTTACAGAATCTACATTTTAGGTATTTTGAGCTTTGGCAAAAAGGTGACTCAGAATTTGAATTTTTTGTTCACAGAACATGCAATGTCATACCTACTTAAGTATTTAAATCGTCACCTAAAAATTTATGAACGATAAACAGTAATTATGTAGGCATAAAAACGAAAAACAATTCATTATCCATTCTAGAATTTCACTTATCGCAGGAAATTCTGTACATAATACGGATAAGTAAGCACTTATCCGATAAAAATCACATGACCAGTGTATAAAATGTATAAAAATATTACTGAGTGCGATGATCCGAAGACAGAAGAAAAGCAACAGCCAAGTGAAAAGCAGGATGATGAGCGCCATCATGTACCAGAACGCAACGTGCGTGAGGTCATTTGCCGTGCCATCGTCTTCGTATCTATTGGTTACATCCTCGTAATCATTTTCTTGGGAAAAATCAAAGTTGGGCTGGCCGTATATTGGAGGCATATTGGTCACATACATTTGATCCAACTCAAATATTTGCAATACCCTCTTTAGTGTGCTTAACACTCTTGACTGTTAACCAAAACAGTGGAGTGTTGATTTGATGGAGTTAATTTTATTTAACGACTTTTGTCACTTTTTTGTTGAAATCACTGCACTTTGTATGTAAATATTGTTATTTTTCATTTTTCTCTCACTGAGACACTCAATCGTTCATAACTGGATGAAACTGTCTCCCAGTTTGGCAAGAAATCCTTCAAATGTTATCATTTATCGATATCAACAATATCTCGAAACCACTTGAAGTCATCTTGCTGTATCGTATCAACAGTTTATCTGTTTCTATAAAAGTGGATAACAAAGAAAACAATTTTTTAATTTCATCCTTGTTTTCTAAGAAACAATAACTACTCTTGGATGCAGTTAATAAATTGACTTAATCTAAGATTCACTCACTCATTCAAGGCACAACATTCACTCATTGCTCTTAGGACGAGTGTGTGAATGTGAATCACTCATTCTTATTAATTTGACTTTTGATCATCAAAAATCTAATTACATTTTCCTCAAATTCGTCACTTCACTTGATACTTCGCTTGCACGACTGACATGAATCAAACTACTAATAACAATGCTTTCAAGGTCAATAAAATTATAACTAAGTGGATAGTGCTAATTCTTTGGTAGGAAGTAGATCATTGCGTGTAATTTTGTTTGTTTAGAGTCTTGTATTTACATAAACATCGATTCTGAGTTCCTTTGCTATCTACGAAATAAGCCCTAGTTCTTTATTTAATGAATTATAATCCCTATTGTTGTCACTCTTCCTTAATGCTAAAGGCTATAAATATCTGATAAAATATTTATTAGTTACCCCAACTGCTCATTTTTATGCACAAAATAATGAACGACATGACCAGTAGTGTCCCAAAGACAGATATGTATGCTATTACAGTAGCATTCACCACACTGTCCGTAGTATCTTCCTCTACCATTGGAGCCATTTTTCTGATTCTGTTTAGTTTTAAACAGACGAAAGTGTCCAATCCACCGATCACACTAACACTTGGGTGAACAAGCACTAGGTGATCACTCTAAAACACTTCACTTCACTTTTTCACTCCAATTAAACTTTGAGCACCATTTTCATATGCTTAGGTTGCGCAAAACAATTGTGCAATGAGAGATTTTTAAAGTTGTATCATGAATACTAAAAATAAATTATCATCTGCGTATATGCCTATGGTAAATTAAACCTTATTTAGATGTAATAAATAAGAAAATGTAAATTGTTGAGAAATAAAATCTCGATTGGCTTTATCTTGGTAATAGATCACTCTAGCGACAGCAAGTCGGATAAAATATGTGTTAGTACGTAAGTGATAAAGGTTATGATTAGAATTCCAGCAGGGGTACCTGCAGTGATGAGCATAATCTGTCATCTAGTCGCCCCATTATCTTCTTCTTAGGGCTGATTTTTCAATAGTTGGTTAACTTTTATCTGAAGAATAAGTTTGGCATATTAACAGTTTCAGTATGGGAAATATTTATTTATTTATTCATGAATAGAACGGTAGTACCAATTACACTATTCAAACAAGACGTAACAAAGTTCAGACTCAAATATGTTAAATCAAATTAATGTTATATCAAATATGTTAAAATGACAAGTTTATTCTTTATCTTTTAAGCCCTTAGTTCTGTTTATCTAAGATGTAACCGTATTCAGCCTTTGTGTAATGCGTGAGAATTAAAAAAGCGAGTTTCTGGTACAGAGCATAAAGATAAAGAAGTTGTAATTGCCTGAATAGGAAAAAAAAGAAACAAAAAACAACAAAAGAAAAAAAATCGTTGTTTAGAAAAAAAGGCGAAAAAGGTCACAAATTCAGCAAAGTGTAACACTGCACTCTATTATTGAATAATTAAAAATATGTCTTAGTTATCTGTCAATCAGCCAGACATCAGTATTGTTAATATTAATAAGATAAGAAACATAAATAAAACTATCGGAAATCCCCTTATTACGCGGTACTTCATTGCACTCACAATTTCTAAGTATGGTCTTATCATAACTACTTTTAGGTACCTCCTAATGGTACATATCCAAAGTCCTTAGGATAAGTGATTTCATAACACAACATGCTATCTATTAGGACCGTGACTTATTAACACAATCAATGCGGAAATGGACTTTTGATAATTAAATTATGTAAATTCAATCAAAGGAGAAAATATTCTTGGAAATTTCTATAATGCTTGATCAAGTGGTTTCCAATCTATGAAACAACCAATGCCAGTTGACGTCACGGTATACCCCCAGACTTCTGTGGGTATAACGTGACGTATCCAAGACGACTGCTGTCAAATCGTTTCATGACGTCACGATACACAAGTCACACCCACTGTCCGTCAGAGGTTAAACGTCTAATCAAGGATGCGTGGTTAGCTCATTAAAGTATAGTTGATGACGTAAAGAAGGAGGCGGCATCGCAAGTGAAATACACGGTCTTCTTATGTTATCATTACTATTTCTTAGCGATTAGAGTCGCTTCTCAAACTAAATTTTAAATAAACAAGTCTCATTTTCGTTTATTTGCTATAGGATTTGATTTTAACAGTTGGCTTTGAAAAAATAGTTATATTATGAAACAGTGTTTAACAGGTCAAAAAACATATTTTTCGAACACGTGTAATGCATTCTTATTTATCACTGGGCTTAAAAATTCATTACCTTCAAAAACAGTGTATTGTTTAGGTAGTGTTGTGTGGATAGGTATGGATACCTATTATTGGAGGAGGCCTTTGTCCAGCAGTGGACGTCATTTGGCTGAAACGAACGAACGAACCTAGGTACTATTGATAATAATTTAAGGAAAACCTTTTATTGGGCATATTGTGTGTTAAATTAATGTATGTTAAAATTGTATAAATACGCTGTTGGTTTTCCCATTAAAATTAAAATAACAACATAATATTAATTAAGTTAATGACGTCAAATCTTACGATATTTTAAATTAAGTCGATAAATGGAATCTATTTATAAAAATCGTACGACTTGCCAAATTGCAATAAGAGACTGGTTTATTAATTTGCAATTTATTAACTATAAATTAATGTATGAGGCAAATGACTAATGATCAAATGGTTTAAGAATTCTAAGACGTCTGAAAAGTGTTTTTCCTGTCGGTCTGAAGAGTACGAATGACATGCATAATTATAGTACCTACCCATTGAGAAATACCCCGGGATCTGAAAGACACGTGTATTTTTCATGTTAGTTACAAACCGCGAATGAAATCTTCACATTTATAAAACAAAGTCATCCCCACTGTCTGTTTGCTTATATCTTTTAAACTATGCAACGGATTTTAATGCAGTATTCAGCAATAGATAGAGTGATTCAAAAGGAAGGAGCACATAATGAATGAAATTCATACCCGGAATCTCCAAAAGTTTACAACTAGGTACACACATTAGATAGGGCCTCCCTAGGTTACATATAAAAAAAAGTACCTAAGTTCAGTGACTACTGACAAATACAAAAACTAGACTGACTGACAAATACTACAAAAATCTAGGTTAAGCCATTAGATTAGTTATAAGTTGTAGGTATTAGCTGGTACGCTTTACGTTATTACTTTTTTAAGGACCAATGTAAGCATTAATGTTAAGACAACACCACTTTTGAAAACAATCGTTCTGATCGATTTCCAGATTAACTAAAATTTAAGATTTATTATAGGAATGAATAAATATACTTACAATGCGCTTTGAGGATCAAGAAAACCACAAACAAGAAAATCAAGAAGTAAATTAAAAATGGCACAGATTCAAACATTTCTTGAGTTAGGGAACAACACTTGTACCTTTACGAGGATGGTTCAACCAAAACTAAGCTATATTTAAGTGAACGCGCTATCTTATCGTAATGACATTTGATAATGATGAGCATTAGGTCCTGCAATGACTTTCTATTTTAACAAATGAACTAAATATAGATTAGACGATGACGTGGGTGCGTGCGCATTCTCTAATTTGTTTACATGCCAAAAAATAAAGTAAATAAGATCACTTAGAGAGCAAGCACTGAATTTAGGGATGTCCCAATCTCGACCAAAAAATACAATAANGGTCCGATCAGTTTTTTAATGCTTGTATAGCATTATGTAGACCATAATTATGAACATATTTCAAAAAAACAAAAATCTGACACTTTAAGAAAACTCAGTCTATAATGGGTTAAGTATTTAAATCGTCACCTAAAAATTTATGAACGATAAACAGTAATTATGTAGGCATAAAAACGAAAAACAATTCATTATCCATTCTAGAATTTCACTTATCGCGGAAAATTCAGTACATAATACGGATAAGTAAGCACTTATCCGATAAAAATCACATGACCAGTATATAAAATGTATAAAAATATTACTGAGTGCGATGATCCGAAGACAGAAGAAAAGCAACAGCCAAGTGAAAAGCAGGATGATGAGCGCCATCATGTACCAGAACGCAACGTGCGTGAGGTCATTTGCCGTGCCATCGTCTTCGTATCTATTGGTAACATCCTCATAGTCATTTTCTTGGGAAAACTCGAAGTTGGGCTGGCCGTATATTGGAGGCATATTGGTCACATACATTTGATCCAACTCAAATATTTGCAATACCCTCTTTAGTGTGCTTAACACTCTTGACTGTTAACCAAAACAGTGGAGTGTTGATTTGATGGAGTTAATTTTATTTAACGACTTTTGTCACTTTTTTGTTGAAATCACTGCACTTTGTATGTAAATATTCACGTTATTTTTCATTTTTCTCTCACTGAGACACTCAATCGTTCATAACTGGATGAAACTGTCTCCCAGTTTGGCAAGAAATCCTTCAAATGTTATCACTTATCGATATTAACAATATCTCGAAACCACTTGAAGTCATCTTGCTGTATCGTATCAACAGTTTATCTGTTTCTATAAAAGTGGATAACAAAGAAAACAAATTTTAATTTCATTCTTGTTATCTAAGAAACAATAGCTACTTTTGGATGCAGCTAATAAGTTGACTTAATCTAAGATTCACTCACTCATTCAAGGTATAAATTCACTCATTTCTTTTAGAACGAGTCTTGTTTTAAATATGAACCACTCTCTTATTAATTTGACTTTTGATCATCAAAAAACTAATTATATTTTCCTCAAATTCGTCACTTCATTTGATACTTCGCTTGCACGACTGACGTGAATCAAACTACTAATAACAATGCTTTCAAGGTCAATAAAAATATAACTAAGTGGATAGTGCTAATTCTTTGGTAGGAAGTAGATCATTGCGTGTAATTTTGTTTGTTTAGAGTCTTGTATTTACATAAACATCGATTCTGAGTTCCTTTGCTATCTACGAAATAAGCCCTAGTTCTTTATTTAATGAATTATAATCCCTATTGTTGTCACTCTTCCTTAATGCTAAAGGCTATAAATATCTGATAAAATATTTAATAGTTACCCCAACTGCTCATTTTTATGCACAAAATAATGAACGACATGACCAGTAGTGTCCCAAAGATAGATATGTATGCTATTACAGTAGCATTCACCACACTGTCCGTGGTATCTTCCTCGACCATTGGAGCCATTTTTCTGATTCTGTTTAGTTTTAAACAGACGAAAGTGTCCAATCCACCGATCACACTAACACTTGGGTGAACAAGCACTAGGTGATCACTCCAAAACACTTCACTTCACTTTTTCACTCCAATGAAACTTTGAGCACCATTTTCATATGCTTAGGTTGCGCAAAACACTTGTGCAATGAGAGATTTTGATACTTACATCATGAATACTAAAAATAAATTATCATCTACGTATGTGCATATGGAAAATTATACCTTATTTAGATGTAATAAATAAGAAAATGTGATATTGTCGTAGAATAAAATCTCGATTGGCTTTATCTTGGTAATAGATCACTCTAGCGACAGCAAGTCGGATAAAATGTGTGTTAGTACGTATTATTTATTATTGGTTTTTTGGGCCTTCATTTGCGCCAATTCGACCAGGTTTGATCTATTGTGGCAGCCCTTGTGTTTAGAGTTCACTGCTTAGTCCCGTTGAGTGTATAAATTTCCAGATTCTTTGGAGCGTGATATCTGCTATCTCATCCAGGTTCATGATCGCCCGAGATGGATACGTAAATGATAAAGGTTATGATTAGAATCCCACCAGGGGTGCCTGCAGTGATGACCATAATCTGTCATCTAGTTGCCCCATTATCTTCTTCTTAGTTCTGTTATCTAAAAATGTGACCTTATTCAGCCTTTGTGCAATGCGTAAGAATTAAAAAAGCATAGCAAGATAATGAAGATGTAAATGTTTGAATACGAAAAAGGATAGAAACAAAAAACAACAAAAGAGAAAAATCATAGCCTAAAAAAGAGGCGAAAAGAAGGTCACAAATTCAGCAAAGTGTGACACTGCACTCTATCATTAAATAATTAAAAATATGTCTTAGTTATCTGTCAATCAGCCAGACATCGGTGTTGTTAATAATAATAAGATAAGAAACATAAATAAAACTATCGGAAATCCCCTTATTACGCGGTACTTCATTGCACTCACAATTTCTAAGTATGGTCTTATCATAACTACTTTTAGGTACCTCCTAATGGTACATATCCAAAGTCCTTAGGATAAGTGATTTCATAACATAACATGCTATCTATTAGGACCGTGACTAACTGACACAATCAATGCGGAAATGAACTTTTGATAATTAAATTAAGTCAATTCAATTAAAGCAGAAATATTGTAAAAAATCTCCAATAGGTAATGCCTGATCAATTGGTTTTTCATCTATGAAACAGTCAACGTCTGGTGACGTCACGGTATACCCCAAGATCTCTGTGGGTATAACGTGACGTATCCAAGACGACTGCTGTCAAATCGTTTCATGACGTCACGACACACGAGTCACACCCACTGTTCGTCTGGTTAAACGTCTAATCAAGGATGCGTGGTTACTTCATTCAGTATAATGATGTAAGGAGCATTACAGCTAGCATTAATAGATGCTATTTCGTAACAAAAATAAGATGTGCTTTCAAGTCATTTTCGTTAATTTACTATAGGATTGATTTTAAATCATTCTAACAGTTTATGATCAGATCAAAAATATCATATTTTTCTAAAACGTGTAATGTATTCTTATAATATCAATGGGCTTAAAAATGCATTACTTTTGACAACAACTTCATTAAGTTATTGACGTCAAATCTTACGATATTTTAATCGCAAAAAATGTTAAGTCATTAAGTCGATAAATGGAATCTATTTATAAGAATCTATTTGTAAGACTTGCCAAATTGCAATAAGAGACTTGTTTATTAATTTTCAATTTATTTTAATAATTCTTAATGACTAATATTCTCAGATGATTTAAGAATTCTAAGACGTCTGAAAAGTGTTTTTTCCTGTCTGTTTGAAAAAGACCATTGACACGATACACTGACATGACTGACATGCATAAATTGCATATAGTACCTACCCATTGAGAAATACCCCGGGATCTGAAAGACATGTGTAATTTTTATGTTAGTTACAAACCGCGAATGAAATCTTCACATATTATAAAACAAAGTCATCCAGCTGTCTGTTTGCTTATATCTTTTAAACTATGCAACGGATTTTAAGGAAGGAGCATATTATAAGTTAATGAATGAAATTCACACCCGGAACCTCCACTTTACAACTACACACATTAGATAAGGACTCCTTAGGTTACCTATAAAAATAAAGTAGGTACCTAAGTTTAGTGACTGACTGACAAATACAAAAATCTAGGATAGGCTATTAGATTGGTAAAATAAGTTGTACCAAATGGTACGCTTTACGTTATTCCTTTTTTAAGGACCAATGTAAGCATTAATGTTAAGACAACACCACTTTTAAAAACGATCGATCTGATCGATTTCCAGATTAATTAAAGGAATAAATAAATATACTTACAATGCGCTTTGAGTATCAAAAATACCACAAACAAGAAAATCAAGAAGTAAATCAAAAATGGCACAGATTCAAACATTTCTTGAGTTAGGGAACAACACTTGTACTTTTACGAGGATGGTTCAACCAAAACTAAGCTATATTTAAGTGAACGCGCTATCTTATCGTAATGACATTTGATAATGATGAGCATTAGGGCTCAGAATGACTTTCTATTCTAACAAATGAACTAAATATAGATTAGACGATGACGTGCGCGCGTGCTCATTCGCTAATTTGTTTACATGGTAAAAAATAAATAAATAAGGATCGAGAACAAGCACAGATTGGAGGATGCCTCAATATCGACCAAAAATACAACACATTTAAGTAAATAGGAAAAAAAATAACAACGGAACGGAAATCGCGAATATCCTGCTACGGTTTAAGAACTTTATTTCTCATAAGAATTAACAATAATTCACTTCCTGAGAAACTAATATTATAAATGCGAAAGTTTGTATGGATGTCTGGATGTCTGGATGTCAACATGTTTATTTCTCTTTCACGCAAAACTACTGAATTACTGAACGGATTTTGATGAAACTTTACAGCATTATTGTTTATAACCCAGAATAACATATAGGATATAATTTATGACGATTTGGGACAAACTAAATTTCACGCGGGTGACACCGCGGGCAAAAGCTAGTTCTAACTATTTTGAAGGCTTATGTAAATTGACTCCTATTGAATAAAAGTGATATAATAAATCTTAATGTAGTATTTGCCCCAGAACAGTTTGTATAAAACTGCGTTAAAAAGTTACAAAAATCACAACTGTACCTACTTAGCCCACAATGCTTAGGTTAGGTGCAATTGTCAATATTATGGTGACCAGGTACTGGATAAAAAATACATAAATATCCAAAATAATATGTCCAATTTAAATCACTTATGTAAAGGTGAATGATAAAAGTGAGTCAGCTCTGATTGCAGCTTTGTTCGTAAATTATTAATAACACTTCGAATCTTTTTCTTATCACTCGTTCAGCTTTGATTTTTATCGTTTAATGACTGCATTAAGGACTTTTAAACAATATTTATACGAGGATCGTTCCTTGGCATAATAAGCTAAACAATATTGCTTCTTATACATTTGTAACTAGTTTTCCGCCCGCGGCTTCGCCTGCGTGGAATTTTGTCTGTCACAGAAAAACAATATCGCACGCGTACTTGCTCACCGTTTAGACCTACCCTGGACTACGACAAACATTTTAAAACCAAAATCAGCTCAATCGGCCCAGCCGTTCTCGAGTTTTAATCAGACTAACGAACATCAATTCATTTTTATTTATATAGATAGATTGGTGCTATTTTACTTAAGTAAATGTATAGTCGAACATGCTAGCGCTACTTCTATTACACGTACTTCGTCCTACGAAAAAATACTTGTTTTTTAGTGTGATCGAATTCAATTGACTTTTCGGTGCAAAATGACGCTAAATACATATTTTACAATTTCGGGGAGAGACACGATTTTGTCGACAGTTATTAATTCCTTAATTAAAATAGTATAAAAAATTCTTACAAATCTTCAGGCACGTTCCAAAAGCAAAGCACGTGCAAAACAAAATCAGGCTCATAGCCATCACTGCTCCGGCAACCGTTTGAATAAATACGTCCATTTTGTATGAAAATAATAATTTCAGTGAAACATTCGTAACAGCTTTGAGCATAATCTTATCGGTTTCAAATCACATAATTATCAGACGAATTAAAAATGGAAGTCTTTGGACTACTTTATGCCCATATATGGTTTTGACGACGTAAATCAATAACAAGCATAGATTGCTTAAAAGGATTCTTTGTCATCATCATCATCAGAACATAATTAATTAGTCTATATTGCAAGAGTATGACTACTTCTAATTTACCAGAGGTAAATGGAGAATTTGACCTACGTTCCCTGGCCATACGGAATGAGGAGGCTGGGGGAATCAATTTTCTCACTTGAATCATAAGAGTAGTATTGTCTCACAATTAATGATTTTGGGATGACAAGTGAGTTTAAATACAAAATATGTGAGATGTAAAGCGGGTGAATTAAAAAATCAACTGCCTTGATAGAAATTGTGTGAGTGACCTTTATTTAAGTCTCAGAAATACTTGTAGTATTTCATTTAAGTATCGTTTATTTGTAAATAAGAAGGGTAAATGCTTACGATTTTTGATGTAAGTCCCAACACATAAACAAATCCACAAAGTGGTCAGGCTCACGAACATGGCCAACGCCGCGAACATTGGCGCGGTAACGTCCATCTTGCTTTAATCACTCACAACAAAGCCTTCTTTGTAATAAAGTAGAATAATCTTATCTGTTTTAATCGCGAAAAACAACGGTTCAATTCCTTGGCTTATAGACAGAAATTGTATTGTCATTATTTTGGCAAATATGTATAACTTAAAAATTTACAAATTTGGTTTTCTGTCTTAATATGTTTTAACTCGAACAAAAAAAAATGGAGAAATTAAAAATGGAGGGAATTGAAAATAATGATTGTAATTAAAAAGTATGCTTACAGTTTTTATAACAAGATCCAAAACACAAACACATCCACAGTAGGATCACAGAAAAAAACATAGCGAACCCCGTAAAAGTGGGCACCGGGACTTCCATTTTGATTTTGATAACTTTTTAGTAATGTTCTTATTTTAATATTAATCTTATCTATCAAGCCATTTGATATGGATAGCGTATCTTTTGCAATTTAATTTGAAATTGATTAATTCACTGAATAATACACTCGGTACATTGTTATAATTTATATTTTATCTATTAGAAAAAATACTTTGCATTAGCAGTTCTATCCTTGAATGCGAATTCACTATGAATGGTAAGCCAAAGGTAAACGCAATACCCTGAAATTTACCTTTACCTCAACGATTCTACGATTGCATAATGAATAAAAACAATTTTATGGTCATTTTATTATCGTAAGGAATCTATTACAGCAGTTTAAAATTTTGATGTAAATGGAACCCTTTATTTTTTAATATTATTGTAAAAAGGTGTCTTACGACAAAAACAGGTACTTACTCACTACGAGGATTATGCTCAGTATAATTAAAACACATGTCACTATTAGAAAAATGTAAAAAGAAAAGAAAACTATGTCCATTTTTATTTTCAATTAATCATTAACATTTGACATTACAGTTGACTAACTAATCTTTAACTAAATTTACTATCACAGTCTGAATAATGATGGTGGTTAGTCCAAAATATTTTTAATCACTGACTTATCTTTTGCTGCATTATTTAATTTATAGATGGGATGTTTTATGGGTTATCTAATCGCGGTTACGTGCAAAATCTCTCCTTAATCTTTTTGTATTTATTTTTCGTTTGCGTTACATAAAAAGGATGCAAATTACAAAGATAAACATAATCAAATAGTAAAAACGGAATTTACAAATTAAAACAATGACTAATTTATTTTTCTACACCTGAAACCTATAACTATACATAAAAATAATTACAAAATGATGCACTTTGTCACTAAAATAGAAGATACAACTAATAGCATCGTATAAAGTGTATTTCGTAATTGCAACAGTATTTTGCGTTGACTTATTTGTCATATTATTTCTACCTCATAGTGATTAATAAAATTTACAGTATATTTTAACAGTATCTTATCAATTAAGAGTACCTATACTACGTCATTACATTATCAACAGATACGTCCTGCATACCTAATAGACGTTGCAAGGATAAGTTGGTCGCAAGTTGCTAAATTATGAATTAAATATTTATAGATAATGGATAAATTTATTAAATCTTTATTTAATATTTCTCTAAAAGCTGTTTAAAAAAAGATACTTACGAAATCCCATGAGGATTATTCTCAATATCACTAAAATAAATATCACTAATAAAAAAAAGTAAAATGGCGAAAAACTGGAGTAGTACATTGTATTTTTAACTTATTTATTGAGACACAAACACGTTAAGCTTCAATGATAAATCAATACTAATTAGTTTTTTTGTAACACAATCTTATCACTGAAGAAAGATGGACTGACAAACGCAAAATATATTTAATCACTAATTATCTTTTGCCAAATTATTTTATTTACAGATTAACTGTTTTACGATTTATCTAATTGCCTTTTTAATGTACAAAAAGTTTTTGTAAATCTTGTTTTACTTACGTGCTTTTGTATCCAATTAAACAATGAAAGAAATATTATAAAGTGTATAAAGTTTACAAAAAGAAATATTTAAAAATTTACAAAAAGTATTCGTATTACCGAGTTAAGTGCATTCCTCATTTGCTAAATTATTTTGTTTTTTATTTACTAACGTCTTATTTCTATTTAACAATGATTAATAAAATTTACAATAATATTTTATCAAAATCTTATCAATCGTACTACGTCATTGCTTTAATAACATAAGTGCCTCCTGTGAACCTAATCTATGCTAGGAGTCGTTGATCTCTAATGACCATGGATGGAATTTATCTAAAGATTTAGAATAATAAATAGTTTGACGTCCACTGCTGAACAACGGCCTCCCCAAGGATTTCCATAATGAACTGTCCTGCGCTGCTCGCATTCCGGTTCTTCCCGCGACCTTTACCAGATCGTCGGTCCACCTAGTAGGAGGCCTGCCCACGCGGATTAATAAATAAATGAACCCTACTAAAAATAACGTCATGTTGAGCTAAAAAAATAATGAAGGAAGAAATAATTTTGTCACAACACATATTTTTCATTCATAGACGTAGTGTCTATGAATGAAAAATATGTATTGTGACAAAAAGAAAATTCATTTAATAGAAAGTGGCTATAGTTTGGCATCACAGAGGAGTTGAATTACAATGACCTATCCATCATTGTCTGACTTAAAAAAAACACAATAAACACAGTAGGTACTCACATTTACACACTGACGTAATTATAACATAAATCAGTGCTCCAATCATAAAAGCGATCCAAAATATGAAAGAAGGCGACATGTACTTCATTTTCTTTTTTGAGTTAACTTTGAACTGTAATAATTCAACTTTTAAGTTAGGTCACTTTATCACTGGTGCTCTTTTACAATAAAATACAACCATTTGATCGCGAAGCTAAATCATTACTATTTTTGACGAATTTTAATCGAAAAAGATAAGTCGATATAACATCTTATCAATTTTTATGGCGGCACCAACTAAAAATTAAATATTTATGGCCTGTCACTTTAGTAGAAAAACAGTGTCACAGTCTTAGCAAAGAATACTTAATAACTACAAGTCTAAGACATTATGAATACTTAGTATTTAAGGAAAATGTTAATAGAAACTTCCATTAATGAGTGAAGGAAATTCTAGAGTAAAATCCATTGCGGTTTTTTAAAAGAACAATTAGTAATAATGTAAATACAAATTACTAATAGTCCCGTTAACCCCTCTTGGTAAGCTAAGCTTTTGTTACGAGTGGGTTCACTACACTTAGTCTGGCGGTATAGCGGGGATTGAACCCGCGTTCCTCGGATCCGATCGTATACCGACACTATTTAGCTATTATCGCTTACAATTAGTCAAGTTTAGGAAAAAATACTTTATTAAAATTAATAATAACTTATTTGAGAATTTGATTGTCTAATTTTTTATTATTGCGGAACAATTCAATTGAAAAAGAATAGTAAAGTAATGCTCTAGGTCAGAAGAATATAAAATTGATAAGATATTATTGTTCTTATCGTATGCGATAAAGACTTTCTTTTTGCGTATTTACCATTATTTTTTTATTAAAACAACCTTCTAAGATAGTAACAATCTATGGAATTTATTGGCTTTTTATTTATTTAAAACTTTGATGCCAAAAAAAATTATTAAAAAAATAATAAAATCACGCCTGTAATTTTACTGAAAGTTGAATTGGAGACCTTATTGATAAGTAAACTTTGTTTTGCTGTTATTGTTTGACGAATAGTTACACCATTTCTAATTTATTCTAAAGAAGAGTGAAACATAGTAAAGTATTTCCAATTCATGAATATCGTATGTATCAGGTAGGTACATTCACTTCTCACAATTCGTGATAACTGAAACGACAATAAGTAATTTGTAGAATACCATCGACTCTTGTAAACATTAAAACAACTTAATAGCCGTCACGACATTTGGGGAAAACTGTCATAAATCGTAAGTATTCGTAGAAGCACCAGCCTTATGCCTCAAACAATAAGAGCTACTTTTGCAGCCAAAAAGATACTCTTGATAAGCCGTTAAATAGAAATAGACTCACCGAATATCTTTACCATCACAGTGTAGATGATCCAAAACAGTACAATGTTTAGGACCATAAAAATCATAACCCCAGCCAAGTTGGTCGTCATTTTCCTTATATTTTAGGTACACTGTATCACAGACTGGGCGACAAAACAATAATGAGTTCGGTGCTGATAATGTATCGGATAGAAGTAATTATTTAGATAAAAGATACGATATCTATTGAATATGGACGAGAGCGGATTTGTGACGAGCCAACGGTGAAAGTTTTGGATATTTACATGATATTTTGGATCAGTGGTTGAGTATTCGGATAATTATGGTCAGTCGCTGGTTCGATTCATACACAACCTTTTGATAAAATGTCATTATGCGAAAGTGACTTTTTGAGAAAGTGACCAAAATCACGATGACTTTTTGCGAATATGACGTTTTGCGTCAAAACCAATTCAACATTTTAATTTTTACATCTGCTCAATGCAATACCTGCCCAAGTCCCAAATTGAAAAAGTATTGTTTCCCCATACACAAAAATAGGAGTTTCAGAATAGTTTACATTTTTGTTATGATGATAAAGTCGCGGGTAGTCATAGTCATAGTCATAAATGTTTATTGCATCATGACGGTACATTTGGTAGATTATAATAATTATTTATTAACGAGATTGCTACCACATAACATTGTAGTACTTGATAATCGGTAGGTACAGGCATGTACCTACCTTATTTTGCGAGCCTCCGAGATCCGATATAATTATTCTAATGTTAGTGACCATGAAAGTTTAAAACAATATCAAAATACTAATACAAACTGTTTATTCAGTACCTACATAGACTCTTTCCAGGGCACCTATACACATCCCAAATATAGCTTGCCCTACCACCAAACTTCGGGACAACATCCATATTATGGGCTGGTGAATCAAATGTACCTACTACTGCTTTTTCTTTTTATTTATATTAACCGGCAGACAGTGGTGACTGAGTTTGTTGCGGCGCTTCTTCTCAGCACTTGCTAAATGTTGGTCTCGAAGCGCTGGTAGGGTAAAAAGATTATGAGACATGTAGAGGCTCCTTAAGAGCAAAATGACGATTTGTAAGAACTATTTATTAGTCTAAACAAATAAAGAAATTTTGACTTTGACTTTGACTTTGACTTTGACTTTGGTGCTAAGAAGAAGTGGCGGAAAAAACTCAGTCACCTTTGTAGGTACTACCCGTTTGCGCTAAGTTTGCCGGTCCGTGGAATGCGCGTCCTCCCCCAACCGCGATTAAACGCAATTAGTTAGTGATTAAACGCAATAAATGTGTCTTATTTTACGCAAATATCTTTATCAATAATAAATAAAAAATATTTTCAATATAGTTTGCTAATAGTTATAGACGATTCCCTTCGAGTGACGTCATATCGCCAGCGGCAAACTTATCGCGAACGGATAGTATCGCGGGTAGATATTAATTAAAAATGTCTTACGTCTCGAAATGCAGTTCCCGAAACAGAAACACATCCAGAATAAAAACAAGCACATGAACAGCACCAAGCCGGCCACGCTTTGAGTCACCACGTCCATTTTTACACTACACTTTTTCGACTAGAAGAATTAAATCACTATCTTATCGAACGCCTTATTATCAGGCATAAGATATGCCAGCATATCTGTCGCAAATTAGGTTTATTGATTAGTTTTCCTTCAGGAAAATAATTTTCCAATCGTGAACAGAAAGTGAAGTAATTTCCCAATCACTTTCTTCATCAATAAGAAACTGTCTTCAAATTAATTCTCTTTTCGAAAACTACTTACGAAAAAAAAAAATATTTAAAAACGAACGTCGGTAGGCCACCAGCCAGGATCGACAGCAACTGGCCATCACAATACACGAATGATCAGATTTTCACTCGAAAACAAATGAATAGCACCAGAAAGGAGTTTTGTAACTGGTTATTGATAATAGATAACGATTATTCAATTTGAAAACAAATTAAGCACTAATTGAACAAATAATTAGAGAGGCTGTCTGTCTTAAATTGATATCGCAGTAGATTTTCTCACTCGATTCAAGTTACGAAGTTAATATGAGATCACTGAACAAAGGATGACTACAATAGTAGTGTTCTTGAAGAGGCAATAACTATGACTGAGCGGCTACCGCGCTATGGCGGGTGTTTACCGCTGGGGCTCGGTGTCGGAAACATTGGATTAGGTATTGAATGCCGGAATGCGTTCGCGCGACGCATCGTTTGTAGGTATAGTCTGGTCCGTGAGTACGTAGAATTTTGTCCAATGACCCCAAGCTACCCATCCTTATTGCTCGCGCGTAATTATGTTGCTATCGAGCTCGCACACTCACTGCGGGTGCCAGTCGCACAGTCGCGACAGCATGCATGGGTAGCTAGGGGTCATTAGACAATATTCTACGTGCTCACGGACCGGGCTTTAGACATTTTAAAAACAAGCTCGCGTTTTTTTTTCAAAAGGATATCACTTACTTTTTAAAACATAATGTTTACTTAATTTTACTAGTCAACAAAATACGGACGCTGACATAAACACTGTGGCATCTTAACTACTTAAGCTGAGTTACACAACCTTACTTTGACCATAACAATAACGATAATAATCGGCGTTTTTTGAATAAAATTCGAAAGATTTTTGACGTTGGTCAAAGTTATAGAAAGATGGTGATGGTGGCATGGAATGGCGTCTCAAATAAGTTTGGGGACCAATGATCTAACTAAAGTATACTTTTGCTTTCTTAATAATCCGATGGAGAAACATTGTTTCAAGAAGGTAAATTGTCCAAAGATTTCTAACTAAAGTAAATAGAAGTAAATGTAATGAACCCAATAATATAACAATGCAAGTCATTCGACAAATATTCTGTCTATTTTAAGATCTTGATTTGAGTCTATTTAAAAAAAATACAAATAGACTCCGTATTCATTTTGGTGATGAGTCTTCAAACAGACTTTATTTGTTTTAACAAGTGCTATTTAATTAAGCGGAGTATTATCGAAGAGTTCAATTTAGAACGTCGATAACAATGTATTTACTATAATGAGGTCACCAGGAACAAATTCATTGGCTATTTACTGTACTTAATCGATAAATGAAAATAGTCTACATTTAGGCAATTGTTCATCTGTAATGAATTGTCTCAGAATGATGTATAATCCCAATCATTAGCAGGTGAAGTATCTTTAAGTGAAAACGATATCTTTAACATTAAAGATTAAAATACAGTATCTTTATTTTGTTTTAAAACAGTACACACAATATTATGTAAGTACCTTGAAGTAAGTAATAACTCCGCGAACATCTGTTTACATACGGTAACCGATAAAAATAATAAACAATAATTGAAAATCATTATGCATTTCAGCCAGCGGTTGCTACGATAACCACACACACATAAACATAATTGAAAATGCGATAACATGTAAATGGTGTATAGTTTCTTAAGCAGTTGTTACTAATTTGTCTGTTGTTTCACTCACAGATCACAGAAACTAAAGGGAAATGTGACAAGGGGCGGGGCCGGTGTCGCAGCAATATGTCCAAAAACAGAACACATTTCTCGTGAAAACAATGATGCTAGCAGCGACGTCATAATGTAAACAGTTTACATTACTTGCGTGGTACTAAAGATTATTCGAATGTTGAGTACTGATAGTGGATAATGAGCACATATTATTTTGATTTCTTTGTGTGTGTAAATTTCATATGCGACACTGAGTTTCAAACTCAGCGCATTAGTTGGCATCTCTCTATATCTCTATGGTTTCACTGTATTTCAAACAACTGCACGCAGGAAGATTTAATGAAGGCTACTGACAACGCCACTCTTGTGGCGGTGTTTTGGGCTGTTACTGTGTAGGTTTGTTGTCGACACGACAAGAAGAAGACTTTAACATTTTCGAATAAAATAAAAGAATACATAAATGACTTACCACAATCGATGACACAAGAAATGAGTCCGACAACACACAACACCGCCACAAACAACACCACAGCGGGTATGGTGAAGATGAGGATGAAGGCTATGACGCTATCCATTTTGTCGATTATCTCCGAAAACTAGTACATAATGCCCACCATTTCAAATGATAATGGCTAACGAAAATATAATTACAACGTGCCACATGCATTGCGCAATCAAATGATAAACAATCTTCGGTTATCAATAAGTAATTACGTTTTATCAAAAGAAAATAACAGGTCGAATGCCTTCTTACTGAAGTGATTATGAATTAAAAGTTTTATAAAGCGTCTTGTGGTGGTGGCACATATCAAAAATACGTATAGGTTGCCAAAAACCATTGTCACTTTCTTCGATAGTCGGATAAAAATAGCTTATTTTAGCAAGTACTGTCAAAACAAAACAAAAATTTTAATATCGTTCCTTAACTAATACAAAATTACACATTTTTTACTGTTCCAATTGTTTAAAAACATGAAGTTGTGTTTAATGTTTAAATTGAATTAAAGTGAGAGGTAATCTTAATGATTTTGACAAATATTTGAACAAACAAATCGACAAATTCATTCACTAATGAAAGTCCGTATACCTACTCAATACTCATTGATAAAAAGTATGATGCACAAACTTAAAAATAAAATATTGCGCAATGTCAATATTTCTTAACCCTGTACCTAATTACATTTTGATTACAGAATGCTTACTATTTAAAATATCTTAAAAAAAAGATTTTCAGTTAATTTGATATTTGTTTAGTTAGTTTCCTGTAAAATTAAAAATATTGCAACTATTTGATTCTAATAGTGAATAGTGTTTGTATTAAATTGTTCGCTCGTGTCGACTCAAGTGGAAAGCTCGCATTCAATTGGAGCCGGTACGTTAATATGATAAGGGCATCTATGGCACTTGGGCTCTCTATTATGCACTTGCATAATGCAGTGTAGAGGCAGGTGTCTAGACACAATGGTGTTGGCTCCAATGACTTTCAGGATCATGTTCAACTTAACTCTAAGCTCAATTGAGTTTTTATGAGTTTTTTAATACTCAAGGATATAGCCTGTCAGATAAATTGAATTGAAATAGTAGGTACTATAGATGACCTAAATTGAACTGTCCCACCAAACTCATTGACAGGGGGACGCCATCATCGTTCAACTGTATAGTTTCCAACATGGCAAAAATCGGAACCAGCGATTCGGTATTGACGGTGGCGCCCCGCTGTCAATGTCACAGATAGGACAGTTCAGTATTTTAGACCTATTTTTGGAATTTTTAGGCCAGCTTCAGGCTTGAAGGTCATGACTTTAGTGAAGATTTTTACTTTAGTGTCGTTTCGTATTAGGGCTTCAATCGTACTTAAAGTAATTAACGGTGGTTATAGCTGTAGATAGTTATATTTAGTAATGATAGAAGTAAATAATATTAATCTTATTAGCCGCCCGCGACTCCGTACGCGTAGACCCCGTTTTACACCCTTAGGGATTGAATTTTGCAAAATCCCATCTTAGTGAGCACCTACGCGTACGTTCTAAAAGGAACCCCCATGCAAAATTTGAGACTCCTAGCACTTGTAGTTTCTTAGATTTCGTAATGAGTGAGTGAGTGTGTTAGTGGCCTTATAGACATTATTTCTAAAAAAAACAATGATATTGAAGAATGTAAGAACTAAAAAAAATCTGTTTGGTATATTGGATGGCTAGACACAACATTGCATCTAGATAGTGAGAAATTAGTTATTAAATTGATTTCATTCCGATAACGTCTCATGAATGTAGGTAGATAGATAGAACCTTCGTTTCGTACGCAACTTAGCGAAGGGAGGTTTGAAATCGAATATTGTTTAAAATGGAAAAACACGGGTTTCAATGCGACATTTTTATGTA
The DNA here is from genome assembly GCF_004193835.3 of Ostrinia furnacalis. Lineage (NCBI taxonomy): Eukaryota > Metazoa > Arthropoda > Insecta > Lepidoptera > Crambidae > Ostrinia > Ostrinia furnacalis. Next base: position 361,905 of record NW_021130436.1, on the reverse strand, counting down.
AGTTACGTATGTAAACTCACACTAAAGTCATAAAAATGTCGCGTGGAGACCCGTGTTTCTCTATTTTAATAAAAATGGAACGAGTTATAAATCGAATGTGCTATTCTCAAAGGCGTTTTAAAACAGTTTGTATCAGGAAATTCTTTATAACTATTTTCGTATAGGACTGTCCGTTGACCTGGCGGGAAGCAATTATCCAATTGACTTTTGAACTAGAGCTGCACGATAATTGACTCAATAATGCACCATAATGTGATGTAAATAGAGTGTATTTCATAAAGAAGTCGCTATAACGTTTTAATGCAGTACGGATTACAACGGATCTATGATACTTATCTCTATGAAATAAAATAAAGTTGCTTAACAACTTGATACTTAGGCTGAGTTGCACCACCTATCTTTGACCGTAACTTTGACGATAACCGGTGTTTTTTGTATGGAGTTTGACAGATTTTTGACGTTTGTCAAAGTTAAAGTAAGATACCTAAATGGCAACCCAGCTTTAAGTTGTTCTCGAAAGATATGTGGCATCACTTTTTCTTATTAAAAAAAAAAGAATTTGCTTTACAGTACAGTATATATAAAACTAGTGGATTAACTACGATTCACTGTATAAACAGCAAAAATATGAAAGTTTTAAGTAATTTGAAAATGAGAAAGAGAATTCAACAATACCACTTCTCTGTGTCTAACAATGTGTAAAGAGAAAATTTGAATGAACTAGGAAACATAATGGCGGATAAAAACCCATACTGTAAGTATTAATATCAAGTTGAACCAAGTGGTGTCTTATCTCATTGTAATACAGGCTATTTTGCAACAAAAATTTATACTTTGATGAGCTGTCAACTGTACAAAAAGACTACGTTTAATAAAATAGTCTAAAATCATCACTTACCGAAGCAAAAAAATACGCAGAACCGCACACAAACACACCCTAACAACATCGTCGCTAACGCGGTGGGAAAGAAAATCAACAGCACAGAGTCCATATTCGCCATTTTATATTAATTTGTTTAATTATTACACAAAATTACTGCAATAGATGTTGTAGAATTATTAAACAATGAAGTACTAATTGAGTACTAAATTAGTACGCCAAAATGTATTTTAAATTCCAACTTAAAGATGAAATTTTAAGAATATTGGGAACTATCGTAGCTCCATCAGATATATTTAATTACTTTTTACATTTTCACCTGTAATCCAGCCACCATAGTACAACTATAAGCACTATAAGTGCCTTACAAAGCACCAATATGCAGCGTGTATGATAATGATAACACAATCTTATCACTCCATAGCGTTATCAGTTATCACCTTTATGGAGGAGGGCTTTTGACGTCATTGCCACACTTTCGACGGCGAAATTAGAGCTTTGGGGTGTAGGTAGGTAGATACTAGGCGCCAATAGGTAATCAACAAACATTACATTGTCAACCTTAATAAATAAAGAACTTTAGATGAAAATTAAATAAATTCTTATATTTTTTTTGGTAGAAAACTAAACTAAGGCGAACTTAAATTCAAACAAAAAACAAGAACGTGTAAAAGAGCTTTAGAAAAGCTTGATTAATTTTACTGACATGCAAAAAATAAAATCGAAGCAGTTATGCCACCTCACAGTTATGATTCAAATGTGCTGAACCAACGATAATAAACTTAGTAATTAAATTAACTATAATATAAATTCTTAACTTATTATAAAACCCGAAAAAATAATCTAAAACAATTTAAATTCTAAATCATATCCTAAGCTACAAACGTCGTTTACAACGCCATCTGTAGCCGACTTATCGCACTAATCCGAAACATGACTTCACTCACGCTGCCATTTTAGTACGACTACTCGCCGCCAGAAGGCTTAGCACGATAAAGGTTCGACAATTGCTCACTAGGTGGCGACTATGACTATTTAAGTGCTGTACCTCTAGTAGGAAAAACTTTCGAGTTCGTTTCGTTGCGTATTCAAAGTGTCATCGAAAAATTTTGTATGAAAAATTAAACAGCGCCCCCTAGGGCGGCTATAATATAGGGGGCGCTGTTTAATTTTTCATACAAAATTTTTCGATGACACTTTGAATACGCAACGAAACGAACTCGAAAGTTTTTCCTACTAGAGGTACTGAAATTAGTCCGACTATTTTCAGCACATTAAAATATTGTCCGTGGCACTAGCAACTATGACTATTTATGTGCTAGAATAGGCATATTTTCAGTTGATTTAATTCCAAAAATTGGAATGAATTAATCAATAACATTTCAAGATTTTCAAGGAAGCAGTGGTAGGGGCAAAATTATGTTCGCTCGAAGAAAAGTGCTATTTAGAAGCTTTTTCGTCATTATAATAACTAAAAAATATTTTACTTTGGAAATTTTGTTACATTTACATCCTACAAGTAACCTTATGAAGTTTTAAACGACGTGTTTTAATTAAAAAAGTAATAGTCCAGTCAATGAATGCCTTAACGACGGTGTAGAGAGAAATCCATGGAACACAATTTCTGATCTCGGGACTTTATTTAGCCCAGTTAGGTGGTGAACATAGCAAAAGTCCCCGCCCTTAGCCCTTGAGCCGGNTTGGTGGGATGATTTTGACAAATATTTGAACAAACAAATCGACAAATTCATTCACTAATGAAAGTCCGTATACCTACTCAATAGTCATTGATAAAAAGTATGATTCACAAACTTAAAAATAAAATATTGCGCAATGTCAATATTTCTTAACCCTGTACCTAATTACATTTTGATTACAGAATGCTTACTATTTAAAATGTCTTAAAAAAGATTTTCAGTTAAGTAATTTGATATTTGTTTAGTTAGTTTCCTGTAAAATTAAAAATATTGCAACTATTTGATTCTAATAGTGAATAGTGTTTGTATTAAATTGTTCGCTCGTGTCGACTCAAGTGGAAAGCTTGCATTCAATTGGAGCCGGTACGTTAATATGATAAGGGCATCTATGGCACTTGGGCTCTCTATTATGCACTTGCATAATGCAGTGTAGAGGCAGGTGTCTAGACACAATGGTGTTGGCTCGAATGACTTTCAGGATCATGTTCAACTTAACTCTAAGCTCAATTGAGTTTTTATGAGTTTTTTAATACTCAAGGATATAGCCTGTCAGATAAATTGAATTGAAATAGTAGGTATAGATGACCTAAATTGAACTGCCCCACCAAACTCATTGAAAGGGGGACGCCACCATCGTTCAACTGTATAGTTTCCAACATGGCAAAAATCGGAACCAGCGATCCGGTATTGACGGGTTACCTACGCCATATCGAATGACAAATGATCGAAAATCAAAATATCGAATACTTTTCATCGAACGATCAAAATATCGAACGATCAAAATATCGAACGATCAAAATATCGAATGCTCAAAATATCGAACGTTCAGAATATCGAACGATCAAAATATCGAACGATCAAAATATCGAAAGTCGGAGTAACACCGGAGCCGAGCAAGGTAGATGAATTAAATAAAAACGTCTATATCGACTTTCGATATTTTGATTGTTCGATATTTTGATCATTCGATATTTTGATCTTTCGATATTCTGAACGTTCGATATTTTGAGCATTCGATATTTTGATCGTCATTCGATATGGCGTAGGTAACCCGGTATTGGTATTGGTATAGACGGTGGCGCCCCGCTGTCAATGTCACAAATAGTACAGTTCAGTATTTTAGACCTATTTTTGGATTTTTAGGCCAACTTCAGGCTTGAAGGTCATGTTTAGTGAAGATTTTTACTTTAGTGTCGTTTCGTATTAGGGCTTCAATCGTACTTAAAGTAATTAACTGTAGATAGTTATATTTAGTAATGAGATGAAGTAAATAATATTAATCTTATTAACCGCCCGCAACTCCGTACGCGTAGACCCCGTTTTACCCCCTTAGGGCTGGAATTTTGCAAAATCCCGTCTTAGTGAACACCTACGTTCTAAAAGGAACCCCCATGCAAAATTGGAGACTCCTAGCACTTGCAGTTTTTTAGATTTCGTGATGAGTTAGTGAGTGTGTTAGTGACCTTTCGCTTTTATAGACATTCTTCCTAAAAAAATAATGATAAAGAATTTAAGAACTAAAAAACCTGTTTGGTATATTGGATGGCTAGACACAACTACTACTACTACTCTAGATAGTGAGAAATTCGTTATTGATTTTATTCCGATAACGTCTCATGAATGTAGGTAGGTAGAACCTTCGTTTCGTACGCAACTTAGCAAAGGGAGGTTTGAAATCGAATATTGTTTAAAATGGAGAAACACGGCTCAAAAATGCGACATTTTTATATGAGTTACGTATATAAACTCACACTAAAGTCATAAAAATATCGCGTGGAGACCCGTTTTTCTCTATTTTAATGAAAATGGAACGAGTTACAAATCGAATGTTGCTATTCTCAAAGGCGTTTGAAAACAGACTGTATCAAGAAATTCTTTCTATTTTCGTATAGGACTGTCCGTTGACCTGGCGGGAAGCAATTATCCAATTGACTTTTGAACTAGAGCTGCACAATAATTGATACAATAATGCACCATAACGTGATGTAAATAGAGTGTATTTCATAAAGTCGCTATAACGTTTTAATGCAGTACGGATTACAACGAATCTATGATACTTATCTCTATGAAATAAAATAAATCCAGTAGCATGTTTACGGAATAAGTTGCTTAACAACTTGATATTTAAATTGTTAAAATGTCGAAAGATAATGTGGCATCATTTTTTTATAAAATAAAAAAATGATTTTGCTTTGCAATCTACTATACCTATAAAAATAAGTAAGTCGGGTTTTCCTTCCTGACGCTATAACTCCAGAACGCACGAACCGATTTCCACGGTTTTGCATTCGTTGGAAAGGTCTTGGGCTCCGTGAGGTTTATAGCAAAGAAAATTCAGGAAAAATTTAAAGGGGATAAAACGGGATCCACGCGTACGAAGTCGCGGGCGGCCGCTATGACATATAAAACTAATGGATTAACTACGATTTACTGATGATCACTGAAAATTTTATGTAAATTTGAAAATGAGAAAGAGAAAGTTTAGTATAGGTATTCAATTATTCAACAATACCACTTCTCTGTGTCTAATAATGAGTAAAGAGAAAATTTGAATGACCTAAGAAACATTAAGGCGGTTAAACACCCATACTGTAAATATCAAGCTGAACCAAGTGGCGTCGTTATCTCATTGTAATACAAGCTATTTTGCAACAAAAATTTATACTTTGATGAACTGTCAACTGTATACAAAAAGATTCCGTATAATAAAATAGTCTAAAATCATCACTTACCGAAGCAAAAAAATACGCAGAACCGCACACAAACACACCCCAACAACATCGTCGCTAACGCGGTGGGAAAGAAAATCAACAGCACAGAGTCCATTTTTGACATTTTATATGTTTAAGTACACAAAATTACTTTAGTAGATGTTTTAGAATTAATAAATAATGAAGTACTAATTGAGTACTAAATTAGTACGCTAAAATATCTTTCAAATTCCAACTTAAAGATGGATTGTAAGATTTTTTAAATTACTATCGTAGCTCCATCAGGTGTGTTTAATTACTTTTTACATTTTCACCTGTAATCCAGCCACCACAGTACAACTATAAGCACTATAAGTGCGTTACAAAGCACCAATATGCAGCGTGTATGATAATGATAACACAATCTTATCACTCCATAGCGTTATCAGTTATCACCTTTATGGAGGAGGGCTTTTGACGTCATTGCCACACTTTCGACGGCGAAATAAGAGCTTTGGGGTGTAGGTAGGTAGATACTAGGCGCCAATAGGTAATCAACAAACATTACATTGTCAACCTTAATAAATAAAGAACTTTAGATGAAAATTAAATAAATTCTTATATTTTTTTTGGTAGAAAACTAAACTAAGGCGAACTTAAATTCAAACAAAAAACAAGAACGTGTAAAAGAGCTTTAGAAAAGCTTGATTAATTTTACTGACATGCAAAAAGCAGTTATGCCACCTCACAGTTATGATTCAAATGTGCTGAACCAACGATAATAAATTTAGTAATTAAATTAACTATAATATAAATTCTTAACTTATTATAAAACCCGAAAAAATAATCTAAAACAATTTATATTCTAAATCCTATCCTAAGCTACAAAAGTCGTTTACAACGCCATCTGTAGCCGACTTATTGCACTAATCCGAAATATGACTTCACTCACGCTGTCATTTTAGTGCGACTACTCGCCGCCAGAAGGCATATCACGATAAAGGTTCGACAATTGCTCACTAGGTGGCGACTATGACTATTTAAGTGCTGAAATTAGTCCGACTATTTCAGCACATAAAATATTGTCCGTGGCACTAGCAACTATGACTATTTATGTGCTAGAATAGGCATATTTTCAGTTGATTTAATTCCAAGAATTGGAATGAATTAATCAATAACATTTCAAGATTTTCAAGGAAGCAGTGGTAGGGGCAAAATTATGTTCGCTCGAAGAAAAGTGCTTTTAGAAGCTTTTTCGTCATTATAATTAAACAATATTTTACTTTGGTTTTGTTACATTTACATCCTACAAGTAACCTTATGAAGTTTTTTAAACGACGTGTTTTAATTTAAAAAGTAAGTAAAATTCGCTGTCTTGGGTTCCATTCAATGCATTAAAATAAACAGAAAATGAATAACACTATCCAAATAGGTATTTACGTGTGTAGAAGGTGACATTGTCTACAAAGAACTCGTATTTATATTGCTCGTAAGAAAATAATTTATTGCCTGGTGGAAAAGGAAAAAATGCTTCAATTTTATAAATCGTGAATAGGTATTATGCCTTCATTATAATAATTTATTTTGTCAACAAATAAAATGTAATGCACTTGTGCATTATGTGACATATATGATGTGATAATAAGTACAGACTGACTGCGCGTAGAGCGTCATTATTTACAAAATGTATAAAATAAGTTAAACTTCAATAAAAATACATAAATTCAGATTATTACTTACCATCTTTAGAGAAAGCTTTGACTAAAGAGTATAACAATATAATTAAAATAGCCGCAAACACGTAATAAGGAGCCCAAGACATTCCCAAATAGAATGAAACTTTCAAATTAAAAACAGAAATAATAATCGTTATTATTATTTCAAATTAAGCCGCGTTTCTGTGAATTGCCAAATCAGGTGTGCTCACAACACGCACACCGTAGCAATTATAAGCGAGAATAATATAGAGATTAGATAAAATTAATGTTGGCGATTGATTTTGCAATCAACTGTCGTGGAAACAGCTAAAAATAGTTTTACAATAATTGAATTCTGGAAGGAAATCAGATGGTAATCAGTTGTTTTTTTAATGATTATTGACGTTTGTTAATGATACACGGATTACAAAAAGTAATTGAGGGATTATGATGTTTTTTACATTAATGATCTTGCTCTTGATCACAATCTTATACGAGGAGGTGTGATTTTTAATGGAATTGAGCTAAGTAGGTATGAATTATTAAAATATTTACCTAATTAATATCTTCACGGTCCAAGAGCCTGAGTCTAGTCTAATAGTTGAGTCGATATGGCTGGAGGTTCTAGGAATCAGTTTCAAATAACAAAGTCTGGACAACCAAAAAACAGCATACGTAAAGAAAAACAGAAGGTTGTAAATAATCGTTTGTTCCACTCAAAATAAATTACCATGAATCGAAAAAAATATATAATGACAATAGTCTTCACCTAATCAGATAATGTATTATCCTACTATGAACATGAGTCACGCTGCGATCATCATCTGTAGGTAATGATGTGAATCTGTACTCACTTATCAAGATCTAAAGAGATCGGATGTAGGAGAAACATTTAGAGTATCCTATTCAAGCAGAAACTTTAGAGGGATTAAATGTGGGAATTATGAATCTAGAAGTATTAGAAATTATGCATTAGTATCTTTTTTTAAATAGTAATTTGCAGTGGCGGATTTACAAATTTGCCGCTAGTAGGCCATTCAATTTTTGCCGCCCCTACTGACTTTTGAAAATCAATAGGTACCTACGTTAGTTTAATCCCGTTATTAGTTATGATTGTGAACTTAATGATATTTCGTCAGTTACTAGATTATTTTTGCAACCCGCTATGTACTGAAGAGTTTAATTTTGACCTAAAAACAGCAGCATGTACTAATCATAAGGTGGGGAAAGACATGACTTAAAATACCTACACTAAACAGTGTGAGTCACGATAAACCTATTTTTATCGACAAAAAAGAGGTCAACAAATTTTTAAGTTTTTTTGTTTTTTTAATTTTTTATAGATTTTTTAGGGTTCCGTACCTCAAAAGGAAAAAACGGAACCCTTATAGGATCACTTTGTTGTCCGTCTGTCTGTCTGTCAAGACCCTTTATCTCAAGAACGCGTGGACGTATCAAGCTGAAATTCACATGAAATACTCAGGTCTATTGTCCCTTTAAGCTGTGAAAATATCAAACATCTAAGCCAAGCCAATCAAAAGATACGGCCGATTATGTCGATATTTTCAACAAATTTTCGACACTCGCAAAGGAATCAAAACCTACAGGATACTTCCCGTAAACTCAGAATCTTGAAATTTGGCATGAAGCATTGTCATATAATTCAAATATAGGAAAAATTGCGAAAATCACATTTTTTTAGTTACATAATATAATAAAAATATTTTAATAAAATGAAACTTACTACCTTATTTCTCACGAACGAATAAAGGTATCAAATTGAAATTTATACCAAATACCTAGGTCTATTGTCCTTTTAAGCAGTGACAAAATCAAATTTCTAAGTTAACGCGATCAAAAGATACAGCAGTTTATACCGACACCTTAGACGAATTTCCGTCACACGCTAGGGAATCAAAACCTACAAGGTACTTTCCGTGAACTCAGAATCTTGAAATTCGGCACGAAGCAACGTTATGTACTACAGATAAAGGAAAAATTGCGAAAATGATAAATTTGAAGTTACATAAAATATTAAAATATTATTTTTGCTTATGAGATTATGGAAGCTGGTAACATTGAATTTTTGGATTTTGTAACTTCTCGTTTCCACCCTGTATAATCCGGCTGTATCTCCAGGTCACCTAGATACATTCTATAGCAGCTGTAATAGACATTTAAGTACATACATTTACCAATTTTGGTGATAAATAGGCAATTTGTATTAGTTTTTGTATAACGCCTGAACAAAAACAAAGGGTAATATTTTGGTGTTATACATAGATTTCGAATATAAAAAATATATAATTTAACTAATTAAGGCATGACAAAAAAAATGAGGTATGTCTCGTTTCTGTCGGGTCTGGGTTTTTTTTGTATGGGGCGTGACCGTTCTTCTTTCTCCAAATAATGCCCCCATAACAAGTGGTTTTTGTTACTTTGTGTTATTCTTTATCGTATTACCTTTGTAAAACCAAAAATTGCATATCTCTATCCCTATCACAACGTTTGCAATGATCGTTTGAACAAAGGCCTGCCACCTCATTATTCTCCGCTACAGGTAGAGACAATTTTAATTTTAACTAAAACGCGTATTTTACTTCGAAATCTTTTGTTTTTATTTGAAATCTAACTTGTCTTTATCAAAATTACAAATCTAGAGCCACTTTCAGTTTCGTTGTTAACGAAGCGTTGAATGGCGCGCTCGGAGAGGCTTAGTTCAAACGATCATAGCAAATGTTGTGATAGGGATAGAGACATGCGATTTTTGGTTTTGCAAAGGTAATACGATAGAGAATAATACAAAGTAATAAAAACCACCTGTTATAGGGACATTTTTTGGAGAAATATATCAAATAACCAAAAAAACACGAAAAGTATAATTTTTTATTATTAGTTGGCATTTTTTGATTTTAAGTATTTTTTTAGTATCGCCTGTTATTTAGCATTATTACTGTTTTTATTTTATCAGGATATACCGCTTAGTTTAAAAGTAATTACGTTTTACTTACAATAAGTAATTGGAAGAAAAAAAAATCTATAAAAAATTTAAAAAAGATATAAAAAAAATTTTTACCTCTTTTTTGTCGATAAAAATAGGTCTATTTTCATATGTACACTTTAACGTGAGTCACACTGTATTACATTTATTAATCGTTTATTTATATGGATTGTGTATTCGTATAATTATTAATTTTTTTTGTAAAAAAAAAATTTGCTAAATTTGCCGCCCCTCTAAATCTGCCGCCCTAGGCACTGGCCTACTTGGCCTATTGGTAAATCCGCCACTGGTAATTTGACAACAGTGTTTTTGATCACAAGACGCGCGATAGAGACGTTCCTAAACCATCCAAAATTGAAGCGGACGCGGACAAGGCTATGAGTAGAACTAAACATAACTTCGTTAAGCACACGAATTTTGAGTCATTATAAGCGACATCAGGTACTTTCGATGCATTGACATTTTGGCGTCGAGTACCTACGTGACACATTGCACGCCGGATTTCGCATGCCTTTGTACAAACGCGCCTAAATGGCATTGACACCAGCAACAAGTCCTGCTCAGCTTTTCTAGACACAGTTTTAATAAATCGCTTCACGGAGCCAAGTAACCAATAAAGACCTGAGTGAAGCGGAGACCTAAGATTTTGGAATATCAACTTTTTAAAAAGAATAATAATAATTTGTATCAATTAAGACAGTCGTCCAGCCGATGACTGTGTTGAAACTTGGGCTATTTGTTACCTCTGCTCTCACGTTTGTAACTTTGCCTAAGCACTTTGAGCTCCGCGTGTTCTCAAACGTGGTCTGATTGGCACGACACGCTGTTTCAATAAAAAAAAACCCTTGAAAAAGAGGCTGACAATAGTGACTGAGTTTCTTGCGCTGCTTCTTCTCAGCACTGGCACATTTATTGTCCTGAAGTAGTGGTAAAGTTAAAACTGGGACGTGCAAAAGTGCTTTTTAAAAGCGTTCTTGCATAAATAAATGAGTTTTTTTTAATTAACCCTCCTGATGCTTGTACAAGTACTAGGAGTACATTACTTCACATAGTCCAGCTAACGATGGTGTTCGAACTGCCGACCCTTAATTCGGTAGTCCGTCACTGCCGCTGTTGGGCTATGTCACCTCTACCTGTTGCATTATTTTGTAACTTTGTCTAGGTATCTACCTACTACCCGCGTGGGTACAAACGTGGTCTGATTGGCACGACACGCTATATCATTGTTAGCTTTAAACACGACACGGTGTATTCATTCATACAGTGATCGTGTGGGGTGAGCATGATAATATAGTTGTAAAGATTTGTAGATAAATGATTGCGCGATTCTTGATTAATATTTATCAATTACTGCAATCAAAATCTGTAATAGAAAATAAAGATCTAATAATAATAATATTTATCACTAGAAAAATCCAATGGTAGGATTCATCAATAGGTTGATTAAATTAAAATGTACTAGAACTGCTCCGTAGAATTTATTTTTGAACTACATAGTTTAAAAATAACATATTATTATTAACACAGATAAACCTAATCAAAATTAATGTCTTCAATATGTGAAGTTTTTCAATAAATGTATTACCTACCTATATCTAAGTAAAAACTGTAGAGCTATAAGGGCTCGTTCTCACGGCAATGGACTGTCTTGTGACTGTGAACACACCTTAGGTGTTACAAAATCGAATGGATCGGTTTTTGTAAGACACTGCAACTATGGATGATCGTCTATGAACATTAATATTAAAACACCTAACTACACGTTATTAAAAGGGATCCTGCAAAAAACAGGATGTCTCCGTGGGAGCCAAATTTAATTTGCAATGACGAAAGTCTACAAATGAGTACACAAACAATAAAATTGCGTCAAACTTGTCATTGAGAGTTACTCGAATCTATAAAACAATAAAAATGAACGGAAACTCACTTGATTTCAAGATCTTTATCCAGTAAAAAAGCATAAACACCAACAAATACATGAGATACGTCACGATCGGCACGAGGATGATACACAGCAACTCTATTAACTCTACAGGCATTTTAACTGTTTTTAATTAATATTTTACGAGAAAACAACCACACGAACCACTTTTGTGAGTGACACTGTGAAATTATGTGTTATCTACGTAATTAGTGTGCATAAAATGAAGTTTACACTGCGGTGAAAACAGTGATAACGGCTCCGTGATCTTAAGACTCACTTTTAGATAAAAGGCGACTGTTCTAAACAACAATACTAAAGCCTATAGCTAAAACTTATATCACAAAATTAAATAATCAGTATACCACAATTTATTATAGAGAAAATTTGTCCTAACCCATTGCTTCAAATTGTATGAAGAATATAGAGCCAATCAATTAATATGTAAAAGTCAGGAGGAGTAAATTTATTAAGATTTTTATTTCACAATGAAGTAATACTCTCGTAAAAAAGAAAGAGTTAAAAGAAAAAGAACAAAAATTAAAATTGCAAATAGTGACATTCAAATCCAGTAATCAGTAAACTGAATATTTTATTTTATGTTATTGATTACTTTCTTACCTGTCAATTGTTACATAACATATTATTATTCTGAGTCTTTCATTGTTAATTATTATTACAGCCAATCACCATTAAGCACAAATAAATAATACAACACAAAGGTTACGTCATTTACACTCCATTGTATAATTTGTAACTAAACTTATAATATAATATGTTGCAGTCAAAACTCATAATCAGTCAAAAAACCACTTTGCCCTTTTTGACTGCAAAAATCAGTCAAAAGTGGTTTTGACTGATGCCCTTGCAAGGGCAACTTTTGACTCGAATAATCAGTCAAAAGTGATATTGACAAAGGCCTTGGTTATTATTCCATTCTATCATATCTGATTATTCCAGTCAAAAGTTGTTTTGACCTAGGGCGTTAGTCAAAACCATTTTATACTGCAAAAAATCAGTCAAAAGTGCTTTCGCCTGCTTGTAGGGCCCAAAAGATAAGGAGACATGTAAAGTGCCTCATAAAGGCTACCTTTTCTTTTTTATTATTTACTATATTTTGACGTTCATAAGTGCCACTTGTGGTCTAAACTGAATAAATATTTTTGATTTTGATTTAAAATTTTACCAATTTACCAAAGTGATATTGACCAAGGGCATCAGTCAAAACCACTTTTGACTGACTTTTGCAGTTAAAAGTGGTTTTCACCTATAATGAGTTTTGACTGTAACATATACAAGGCCAACTATGACACGAAGAAGTCTCATAATGCTTCATTTCGTCATTAGATTACAAAGTTTATTTAAACTGTTTGGAATGCTTGATAAGAATCTTAAAAAGTATTAGCAAATAAACTGATTAAATGTATTATGACGAACAAAAAATTAATTATTAATTAATAAAGATAAAAAAATCTAAGAGCAGACAGACGCGAGTCGGTTAAGATAAATGGGAGTGCGTTTTAAAAATATTATTGTCACCTTAATATAATTTCTAGGAGATGAGTCAAACTGAAAATAATTTTAATAACTCAATTGTTATTGCTATTTATAATTAAGTTTGTATTATTATTTAAATATGCAATATTTTACCAACTTACCATTATTTTAATGAACGTTTATGTAATGAAAATATTTTAGAGTTTAAAAATTGTTTCTTCAATGCATACCGAAAACGGAACTCATATAATTGGTTAACCCACTTGTTACTAGCGTTCTTTTAAAAGAACGCTAGTTTTTACATAAATATTTTTACTAATGTGGGTAGTGTAGACAATTTTTATGTGCAACATTTGAAAGATGAGGTGTGTCGCAGTACTGTCCAAGTCTTATAAGTACACTGACGTAAATAACTATAAAGTTTTGGAGCGATTGTTTTGAGATAAATTTATCATGACTGATTTAAGGTAAGTGATAGAAAAAGTGAATTCCATAATAAGTGGGTTAAGGTAAGGCCTAAGGTATATCAAATGTATTTTATGTTACTTACATCTGTTTGTTAGATTTGTAGCAGCTCCAAATAAGGCAAAAGATAAGAAAAAGCACGACAATTAGCGGTAAGATCACAAAAAACCAAGCGATTCTGAGATTTATACGAGGAGTATCTTCCCTGCTATCCATGTCCATTATTAATGATAAAAATAGGTTTTTTTAATGGAGGTTACGTTGACGAGACCGTCTCAATATTGGTGATGGACAATATTGGCATAATAGTGACCAGTGATAATCATAAAAGTGAAAGATTATAATGGTAGATTTTTAGATAACGTTTAACTGCAATGTTCATAAATATTGATAAGCGTGAGCGAGTTTCAGTGTAAATGGTATCGAAATACAACGCTTTATTGTCTTTATTACAAGTACTTAATGAAAATGTATGTGTACGCCTGGTTGAGTTTTATGTGAAACTAGCTGACCCGGCGAACTTTGTTCCGCCTTAATGGCAATAAATAACCAGACTTTTTTTTTAAATTTCGAACGGGATAAAAAGTATCCTATGTCCTTCTCCTGGCTCTAAACTACCTCCCTGACAATTTTCAGCTAAATCGGTTCAGCCGTTCTTGAGTTATAAGTGGAGTAACTTACACGACTTTCTTTTATACATATATATAGATAAATAGGTAGCTATTAAATTAATATTAAGGCCTTAGTATTAATTTAATAGCTTTAACTGCGGTTTCATCGGCATCAAATTCGTTCAGTCCTCGTATCTTTAAATCAGAGGTACTGTACCTCTAAATCAGAGGTATTGTACCTCTAAATAAGAGGTACTGTAGGTACCTCTAGCACGAAACACTTTCGACTTCGAATCGTTATCGTTTAATTCGAAAGCTGAGTATCGAATGCGGTCGAATATTCAAACGATTCGATTTCTTGCTAGAGGTACTGTAGTTATTGCGTCACAAAGTAACAAATATTCATCCAGCCATTAGATGCATACTCGTATATCCATCCAGACATCCACTTTTCTATGTTCATGTTCACAAACTTTCTCTTTTATAATATTAGTATGTTATCNGCTCATTTATTTTATTTTTGAGGACCAACAAGTAACGATCAGATATAATTTTTACATCTCAATTTTTTTTTTGCGTAGTTCAAAAGAAGTTAATATATCGATCGATTTCATTTATTTTATGTCTCAAAGAAAGAGGATCAATCATTAAAATAGATGACCATTTAGATTTTTTTATTTGAAGTTTTTGCTATTTTAAAAAGATCATTTAAATACATGCCATTATGAATCTAGAAGTATTAGAAATTATGCATTAGTATCTTTTTTTAAATAGTAATTTGACAACAGTGTTTTTGATCACAAGACGCGCGATAGAGACGTTCCTAAACCATCCAAAATTGATGCGGACGCGGACAAGGCTACGAGAACTAAACATAACTTCGTTAAGCACACAGCATTTTGAGTCATTATAAGCGACATCAGGTACTTTCGATGCATTGACATTTTGGCGTCGAGTACCTACGTGACACATTGCACGCCGGATTTCGCATGCCTTTGTACAAACGCGCCTAAATGGCATTGACACCAGCAACAAGTCCTGCTCAGCTTCTTTAGACACAGTTTTAATAAATCGCTTCACGGAGCCAAGTAACCAATAAAGACCTGAGTGAAGCGAAGACCTAAGATTTTGGAATATCAACTTTTTAAAAAGAATAATAATAATTTGTATCAATTAAGAGAGAGTTCACCACAGTAGTCCAGCCGATGACTGTGTTGAAACTACCGAATTAAATCGGTAATCCGTCACACGTCAGAGGTGACAAATAGCCCAAGGGTGGCCCTTGGGCTATTTGTCACCTCTGCTCTCACGTTTGTAACTTTGCCTAAGCACTTTGAGCTCCGCGTGTTCTCAAACGTGGTCTGATTGGCACGACACGCTGTTTCAATAAAAAAAAACCCTTGAAAAAGAGGCTGACAATAGTGACTGAGTTTCTTGCGCTGCTTCTTCTCAGCACTGGCACATTTATTGTCCTGAAGTAGTGGTAAAGTTAAAACTGGGACGTGCAAAAGTGCTTTTTAAAAGCGTTCTTGCATAAATAAATGAGTTTTTTTTAATTAACCCTCCTGATGCTTGTACAAGTACTAGGAGTACATTACATCACATAGTCCAGCTAACGATGGTGTTCGAACTGCCGACCCTTAATTCGGTAGTCCGTCACTGCCGCTGTTGGGCTATGTCACCTCTACCTGTTGCATTATTTTGTAACTTTGTCTAGTTATCTACCTACTACCCGCGTGGGTACAAACGTGGTCTGATTGGCACGACACGCTATTTCATTGTTAGCTTTAAACACGACACGGTGTATTCATTCATATAGTGATCGTGTGGGGTGAGCATGATTATAGATAGAGTGATAAAGATTTGTAGATAAATGATTGCGCGATTCTTGATTAATGTTTATCAATTAGTGCAATCAAAATCTGTAATAGAAAATAAAGATCTAATAATAATAATATTTATCACTAGAAATACCAATGGATTAGTAGGATTCATCAATAGGTTGATTAAATTAAAATAATGTACTAGAACTGCTCCGTAGATTTATTTTTGAACTACATAGTTTAAAAATAACATATTATTAACTCAGATAAACCTAATCAAAATTAATGTCTTCAATATGTGAAGTTTTTCAATAAATGTATTACCTATATAAGTAAAAACTGTAGAGGTATAAGAGCTCGTTCCCACGGCAATGGACTGTCTTGTGACTGTGAACACACCTTAGGTGTTACAAAATCGAATGGATCGGTTTTTTGTAAGACACTGCAACTACGGATGATCGCCTATGAACATTAATATTAAAACACCTAACTACACGTTATTAAAAGGGATCCTGCAAAAAACAGGATGTCTCCGTGGGAATCAACCTTAATTTACAATGACGAAAGTCTACAAATGACTACACAAACAATAAAATTGCGTCAAACTTGTCATTGAGAGTTACTCGAATCTATAAAACAATAAAAATGAACGGAAACTCACTTGATTTCAAGATCTTTATCCAGTAAAAAAGCATAAACACCAACAAATACATGAGATACGTGACGATCGGCACGAGGATGATACACAGCAACTCTATTAACTCTACCGGCATTTTAACTGTTTTTAATTAATATTTTACGAGAAAACAACCACACGAGCCACTTTTGTGAGTGACACTGTGAAATTATGTGTTATCTACGTAATTAGTGTGCATAAAATGAAGTTTACACTGCGGCGAAAACATCAGTGATAACGGCTCCGTGATCTTAAGACTCACTTTGAGATAAAATGCGACTGTTCTAAACAACAATATAAAGCATAGCCTACAGCTAAAACTTATATCACAAAATTAAATAATCAGTATACCACAATTTATTATAGAGAAAATTTGTCCTAACCCATTGCTTCAAATTGTATGAAGAATATAGAGCCAATCAATTAATATGTAAAAGTCAGGAGGAGTAAATTTATTAAGATTTTTATTTCACAATGAAGTAATACTCTCGTAAAAAAGAAAGAGTTAAAAGAAAAAGAACAAAAATTAAAATTGCAAATAGTGACATTCAAATCCAGTAATCAGTAAACTGAATATTTTATTTTATGTTATTGATTACTTTCTTACCTGTCAATTGCTACATAACATATTATTATTCTGAGTCTTTCATTGTTAATTATTATTACAGCCAATCACCATTAAGCACAAATAAATAATACAACACAAAGGTTACGTCATTTACACTCCATTGTATAATTTGTAACTAAACTTATATATGTTACAGTCAAAACTCATAATCAGTCAAAAAACCACTTTGCCCTTTTTGACTGCAAAAATCAGTCAAAAGTGGTTTTGACTGATGCCCTTGCAAGGGCAACTTTTGACTGGAATAATCAGTCAAAAGTGATATTGACCAAGGCCTTGGTTATTATTCCATTCTATCATATCTGATTATTCCAGTCAAAAGTTGTTTTGACCTAGGGCGTTAGTCAAAACCACTTTAGACTGTAAAAATCAGTCAAAAGTGCTTTCGCCTGCTGGTAGGGCCCAAAAGATAAGGAGACATGTAAAGTGCCCCATAAATGCTACCTTTTCGTTTTTTATTATTTACTATATTTTGACGTTCATTAGTGCCACTTGTGGTCTAAACTGAATAAATATTTTTGTTTTTGATTTAAAATTTTACCAATTTACCAAAGTGATATTGACCAAGGGCATCAGTCAAAACCACTTTTGACCGATTTTTGCAGTTAAAAGTGGTTTTCACCTATAATGAGTTTTGACTGTAACATATACAAGGCCAACTATGACACGAAGAAGACTCATAATACTTCATTTCGTCATTAGATTACAAAGTTTATTTAAACTGTTTGGAATGCTTGATAAGAATCTTAAAAAGTATTAGCAAATAAACCGATTAAATGTATTATGACGAACAAAAAATTACGTGATGGACTTTTTGTTTACATTTATACAGATAAAAAAATCTAAGAGCAGACAGACGCGAGTCGGTTAAGATAAATGGGAGTGCGTTTTAAAAATATTATTGTCACCTTAATATAATTTCTAGGATAAGATTAGGAGAATAACTCAATTGTTATTGCTATTTATAATTAAGTTTGTATTATTATTTAAATATGCAATATTTTACCAATTTACCATTATTTTAATGAACGTTTATGTAATGACAATATTTTAGAGTTTAAAAATGCATACCGAAAACGGAACTCATAGGTAAGGTCTAAGGTAACTATATCAAATATATTTTATATTACTTACATCTGTTTGTTAGATTTGTAGCAGCTCCAAATAAGGCAAAAGATAAGAAAAAGCACGACAACTAGCGGTAAGATCACAAAGAACCAAGCGATTCTGAGATTTATACGAGAAGTATCTTCCCTGCTATCCATGTCCATTATTAATGATAAAAATAGGTTTTTTTTAATGGAGGTTACGTTGACGAGACCGTCTTAATATTGGTGATGGACAATATTGGCATAATAGTGACCAGTGACAATCATAAAAGTGAAAGATTATAATGGTAGATTTTTAGATAACGTTTAACTGCAATGTTCATAAATATTGATAAGCGTGAGTGAGTTTCGGTGTAAATGGTATCGAAATACAACGCATTATTGTCTTTATTACAAGTACTTAATGAAAATGTATGTGTACGCCTGGTTGAGTTTTTTGTAAAATAAATAGCTATTAAATTAATACTAAGGCCTTAGTACTAATTTAATAGCTTTACCTGCGGTTTCATCGGCATCAAAATTCATTCAGTACTGTACCTTTAAATCAGAGGTACTGTACCTCTAAATCAGAGGTATTGTACCTCTAAATCAGAGGTACTGTACCTCTAGCACGAAAAACTTTCGACTTCGAATCGTTATCGTTTAATTCGAAGGCTGAGTATTGAATGCGGTCAAATATGCAAACGATTCGAAGACAAAAGTGTTTCTTGCTAGAGGTAATGTAGTTATTGCGTCACAAAGTAACAAATATTCATCCAGCCATCTATGCATACTCGTATATCCATCCAGACATCCACTTGTCCATGCTCATGTTCACAAACTTTCTCTTTTATAATATTAGTAGGTACGTTATCTTTGGCGAGTAAAAGCTAGCGGCTAACCGCCTATTTCACAGTATGGATATGTACTTACTTATTATAAGTATCTAAATATTTATTTATTCTTGTTTGTTTCCTTACTTATTAGAGCATTAAGCGGGAAAACCGATGAAATGTAAATATTATAATATGTACATACGTTTATAAGTTACAGTCTTAACTACTTATTCTCGTATTTACGAGTAAAAACAAACGTAATAATTATTACGTGATAATCAAAATATTTTTTATGTATAAAAGGAGAAACTGACTGACTGACATATCAACGCACAGCCTAAACGGCTAAACCACGCTAAACGTAGGCACTTGAAATTTGGAAGGGACGTAGTTTAGGTACCGTAGAGGTGCAGTAAGAAAGGAATTCCCGAAATTCCCACGGGAACGGGAATTAGCGGGAAAATCCTTTTGTATGAAAAATCTAAACCGCTTAAGTTAGACGCTTGAAAGTTAAGTTTAGTTACAACAGGATATTGAAAAATTCCCACGGGAACGGGAGTTAGCGGGTAAAAATTTGTATGAAAAATCTAAACCGCGTATGATAGATGAAGGGGGTAAAACGGGATCCACGCGTACGAAGTTGCGGGCGGCCGCTAGTTCATAATAGTTACGTAAGCACTTCTTAAATACAAAATTGATATTAAAGTAAGATAATGTACGTATTTTTTATCTTTTATGTAGATAAATGGTAATTAACCACAGAGGGAAGTACATTTAAAAAAATAGTCAGAGCTAGTCTCTGCCTCTCTTTTTGAATAGCTTATTTGGATTTCTATCTTTATTGTGCTTTTTATAGTCTCTCAACTCTTTTCTTTCCTACCAAAAGCATAACATTATAATTTTGACCACATTATTATCCACCGAGCTTAAGCCTTTGACTTTTTTCATTATTCATGGTAAGTATGCTTGATTGATGTGATGCTTGTATGCCTCGTAATGACACCTCGTGATTATTCTAATGGAAAGCCACCCAACCTTGGCCCGTTGGCCGGAATTTGACAAACCTTGAGTGCTTCGAGTATGCGAGAGACTTTAATTAAATAAATAATTACCATAATAAATAAATAATAAGACTAAAATAGCCGAAGTTATTCATTAAAATAAAATTAGTGATAAAATGCTAATTACTGCTTATGGGTCAATACCTTACTTTAACATTTTTAAATGTTTATTTTTATGACAACTCTCATCTAACAGATAAATATGTATTATGAATACATATTTATAATTTATAATGATATATGGAAAATCAGCTAAGTAAATTTTGCCGAAACAACGGTAATGGCCGACGGTACTAGCTCTATACGATGTACCTACTATCATAATAGATCGACAACAATAAAACGGATGTCGTTACTTTGTTTTTCGTCTTATTCGGCGTGATAGTTGAAAACAGACTGACTAATTCACATCATGTAACACGAACAAATAGGTATTTAAATCTAAACAGATAGGTTTTTAAAGGTGACAGGCTTAAGAGCTACGTTCGACGTTCAAAGACGCCGCGACCGATACTAAACTTATTACAGATAAATTGTTTTCATGTGACCACTTCAAACGATCATGTGATTTCCCTTATCGATCGATAAAGGACTATTTTGGGAAACGCCAGATCGAAAATAGTTCGAGGTTTATTTATAAATTAGGAATTTATGTGACAAAAATAAAGTAAAAAAAAAATGGAAGGTCAGATTGAATTTTTTTGTTGAAGTGCAAGTTTTCATTTACTATCGGAGCTAATTGGTCACTTCGAGAGCAAGGCAGTGTTTTTTATCTTTCCGGGCTGTTAAATATTTATTTGTTAAATTATTATTATTTTGAAATCAAATTAAACTAAATTATTAAAGGCTTTATATTATTTAGTCCAGCAGTGAACTATAAAGGGCTGTTAATGATGATAATGATGATATTTCTTAGTATTTTTTTAGATTAATCGCAGAAAAAAATAGTTGGGAATACTTTTTAGTACCTAGTATCAGTGCTCTTGATAATCTCAATAGATTAAGTCCATATTTAGATTTAAACAACGCATAAAGGTGCCTACCGCTGACAGTGATTTTCAACGTCATATACTGATGACGTTCGACGCGTATACGATAATCATTTTGGTTAAAAATGACGCAGATGCGTTTTTTGCGATGCCAGAAATAGTTTATCGATCTTAAAAGATTAACATCATGATCACTATCGAGAAGAACAAGACAATATCGGATTTCGAAAGTTGTTGCAATTTATCTTTTGTAGTGCGGCTCCTACGTCACTAGGAAGCTGCAATTCAAGGCTCTCATTTTATTTTCTTAAATTAATGACAATAGTGACTGAGTTTCTTGCGCTGCTTCTTCTCAGCACCGGCCATTTTAATGTCCCGAAGCAATGGTAGGGTTAATAATGGGACGTATAAAAATGCTTTTTAAAAGCCTATTTGCAAAACTAAATGATTTGTTAGTTCTCTCATTTTTTAAATTAATCAACGAGCTTTTGCCACAGCTTCGCCCGCGTAAAATTTTGTGTCACAGAAAAACTTTATCGCGCGCGACCCTGTTCAAAAAACGGGATAAAAACTACCCTATATTGTTTCCCGGAACTCAAACTCTCTCTATAAAAAAACATCAAAATCGGTTCAGTGGTTTAGACGTGAAATCGTTACAGACAGACTTTATTTTCGGATTTATAATAATATAAGTATTAGTAGGGATGTAGAGTTTTAATTTGTTATGTCTGTGAGTAACTGTATATGAATTTGATAACAAGAGCAAATACATTCATCCATAAAAAAGGTTTATAGGCTTTTCAGACGCCTAGATTTTTATCTATTTAGATCGTAGATTCGTTATTGTCTAAATATTTATCGAAGTTCCAGTAACCTTAATAGGGGTCATTACGCTAGATAGTTATCTTACGAGATTAAGACGCACTTTATTAGCTCCATTTATCGTTTTAGCAGCAAATAAGATAATCTCATTGTTTACTAAAATAAGTTCAATCACTTTCATGCTTAAACACCAAGAAAAAAATAAAATTATTCTTATTTTTTATAATAACTAGCGACCTGCCCCGACTTCGCACGAGTGCTAAGTATACATATAAACCTTCCTCTTGAATCACTCTTTCTATAAAAAGAAACCGCATCAAAATAAATTGCGTAGTTTTAAATATCTAAGCATATCTACATACGGACAGACAGCGCAAAGCGACTTTGTTTTATACTACTCGTATGTAGTGATAGTGATTTATATCTCTAATTTTGTACCGCCTACTTCATTCTCAGTTTGGCCCTAAGGTTGACTGGAGGAGAATGCCAAATGGAATTCGCTTTATGTACTGTGATTTGTGTGCATATAAGTTTTAAATAAATAAATAATTCTAACAAGTAAAGTAAATTCTGTTCGTAATTTCAGAAAATTCGTAGATGTAAGTAGATATTTTTTTATTATTCCACAGGTAATTATAGCCTTTAAGACAATACATAGAGCAGATCTATTAAGGAGTCATTTAGCAGTAAATGAGCAGTTGCAAAACTTGTCACTGCACCATTATTTTATTCTTTAAAATGACATTTCAATGGTAATGGGAAACTGCCTGATTTACATTCTCCTTTATTTCTTTTCGAACTACATATTATTATCTTGGCCAACTGGTTATAGGGGCTAACTTAGGTATCACTATCACGTCATACCTAAATTTAACATTTCTAGATTTAATTTTAAAATGGAATGATTTAGTGTAAAATCATATTCATCATCATCAAAATAATCTCCAAGATCTTCCCCGTTGGGGATAAAAAATCATCATCATCATCATTTCAGCCATAGGACATCCACTGCAATGATTACCACAATCATGGTCGGTTGGTGGCGGCCTGCATACAGCGCCTTCCCGCTACCTTTATGAGGTCCTCGGTCCACCTTGTGGGTGAAAATCATATTGTATTTAATGGTTCAGTTATCAATCTCACTATCCGCAAAATAATAATATTCTGTGCTTAGAGGACACGTTAAGTCCGTCTAAGCTATTTCTGACTTCTGTGGGTGGATCATAAATTTTGACAATGACACTCATGAAAACTTAAAAAAAGCTAGGTATCATGATTTTTCAAAAGACGAGTTTTAAGACAAAAAGCTGTGTTGCCAATATCTATTTCCGTATACCTTGGTTGATGGTAGGGCTTGTTCTAAGTCCGCCTGGTTAGCTACCACCATCTTACTTAAGTCTGTCGCCATAGCAAAAATATTAACAGCATTGCTGTGTTCCGGCAGTTAGAGGTAAGTTAGCCAGTTCCTCCGTGGTTGAGGATTCCGGGTGAAGCTCGATTCCACCTTCGGCCTGATCATCACATACCATCAGGTGAGATACAGGCCATAAGCTTCCTCGTTGTGGATAAAAAATACCTATACGATTACGTATCTAGTCTAGTTAATTGATTAGTACCTTAAACGGGATAATTTTATACGACAGGATCCGTCTGATCTCCAAAAGTTTATTGTTTATAAACACCTTAATTTAGTTTTAATTAAAATATGAATTTATCAAGCATGCGGCTATCAAAACTAGAATAATATTAGGCGCATTGACGTTCAATGTTGTGAGATAAATAAATGGGATTATACACATCGTTTAAATGTTGACACATTTTCATTAATAATTTTATAACGATATAATAATATCTTGTGTCTAGATGAAATTGTCGCGTAAAATCCGCGTGAACTAAAACGTAATTTCGAAAATTCTATAACCCATAAACCTACTTCTGATTACGCCAAAATGATTCTTAAGTAATTTAAATAATTCTGTTAGACATAAACCTAATTCTACTTACGCCAAGAATGATTCTAACGTAATGATGTTATTTCGGAACTTGTTTCGCCACCTTGCTTAATTGAACTTATTTTTAGATCGTACTATAAAACATTTTTTGCAAAGTTTGCTTAATTAAGAGGCTCCGACTTGTTATTATGGTCGCTAGGTACTTGTACAGTTGAAAGAATATCAGGCTATACATTTTTGACTTTACTAGAGGGAAGTCGAACCTTAACTTCGAACTCCTCCTATGTTCTTCTGGTTAATTTCGTTGCGGGTTCAATGACAGTTTAACTTTCCCCTGGGACAAAGTTAAACTTGACTGGTTGGGTTTTTGTTGACGGTCAAGCTGTAGATCCTGGTTACACAGGAGTTGCAGCGGTGGGAACGAGAGGTGGGAATACTCATAGTCCAGTTACACATTTTTGTTAAAAAGCATCTTCAATTTCCACTGCATATGTTTTCAATGTTTACCTTGACATGCAGTCATCTGTACAATTAATGACCGGCACAATACATGATGCTAAACTTGACGTAGTTTAATAGGTAAGTATGTAGTTGTGAAAGGTACAGTTTTGAAAAAAATGTAAAAATATACATTATAATAATATAGTAAATACAGAATGTGTTTTTGACTGCACATATTTATTTTTGTAATTATGTCAATTTTATGAAAAATCTCTACATAGACATAGAATAAAATATAGTTAATTTCACTTACCCATAGTAGATTTGTATATCACCCATGAGACTCTCAATATGATAACAACGAATAGTAAAAACATTGGTATGAGTCCTAGAATTTTGCTAACTCCCATCGCGCTAGTCGTCGTATCATGTCTCAAGTCCGAATTTTCACTTTCCATTTTGATTATAATAAAGTTTCTTTCACTTATTAAGTCTATAGCGAATCAGCGCCACTATTTTTAATTTAGAAATAAATTATGGTACCTAATCATTTTTCAAAATAATTTTAAAAGAAAAAATAATAATCCACTTTTTTATAGTCTTTCACAATTTACCACGGTTTTGAAAGTATTTTTTTAACTTAATTTATCAACCAAATCATTGAAATTTCAGGAATGAAAGTACAAGTTTTAATTTAAAAAATAAGTTATAGAAAATAGTCGAGCTCTAGTCACGAGTTTCTTAGGCGGTAGTTTCCCAAGCACTGGGTATGTGTTAATAATTACACATGTATTTGTTCGTCGCGTATCTGATAGCACGCTACGTTGCGTGCGTGTGCGCACTGCAACTAGATTGTGATCACATCGGTATTATTAAGAAGAAAAAATCATCTATGTATACTTATAATAAATCTGTAGAGAGGTCAATTCTGTACATGTAATATATTTTCAAAATAACTATCAGGGGGTGATTAGTGATCGATACTGATGCCAAAAATGCAATCAGTAAAAATTTTGTCTGTCTGTCTGTATGTTCCTTATTACTTATTATAGAAACAAAAACTACTCGACGGATTTTAACGAAACTTGGTACAATTATTTTTCATACTCCTGGTCAGGTTATAGTATACTTAGGAATTCCCACGGGAACGGGAATTAGCGGGAAATCCTTTTGTATGAAAAATCTAAACCGCTTAAGTTAGACGCTTGAAATTTGGCATGCAGGTACCTTAGTAAACTTAAAACTTAGTTACAACAGGATATTGCAAAATTCCCACGGGAACAGGAGTTAGCGGGAAAAAACATATGTATGAAAAAATCTAAGCCGCGTAAGATAGATGAAGGGGGTAAAACGGGATCCACGCGTACGAAGTCGCGGGCGGCCACTAGTCATTATAAAGAATCTGCCAAGAGGAAAGACTGAAAAACTTTCATGATAAAGCGGAATAATTTGCGATTAAAATCTTAACATTGTTTATCAATTCAAATCTGAAGGAAGGAAATTATTGATCCTTTTGAACAATAAACACTTCAAATGTAAATGTAATTGTGATGCTTCATTTTCAAGTGGCATAATAATTGTTTATTGCATGATGATTATTTTGAATTCACATCTCTACATCATTAAAAAAAATCTATTAAAAATGTTCAGTCAGAAATAACACTTGATATTTTTGATATAATAGAGTGGCAAATATTTGAGACACTCAATCAAGACTTGATTCAAACACATCTCATTAATTGAGAAACTTTAATTACTTAGGCATTTTTGAAGATAACTTTTATCTGAAAAATAAGCTTGATAACAATTTTTAAGTTATAGTAATTGTCAATTGAAAAGATTACTAAGAGGAATAGAGTCGTTTTTAGACTCCTAGAGATAGATTTTTCAGTTACTTTCAATATGTATACCTATTTGGAATAATGTAACATCCATTACTAAGTAGTCACGATGCGACAAACGTAACTAATTACATAATATACAGGATGACATTTAAATCGTTGGCATCCTTTCCTTTTAAACTAAGACTCTACGTATTATATTATCTGTGACTCTACTCATGGTATATACATTCCCTGAATATGAGACAAATCTAATGAACAAGTTCATTAAAATGTGTTAGTAGTTCCACTTTTTTTTAATAAATCAAACCAAAAACATGCAATTCTCAAGAAAAATCCAACAAAAAATACATAGGTCTAATACATTTTTTCCAGAATCTATCTCTTGTCAACTCAAACTAAAATAAAAATATAACAATGTAGGTACTTACTCCTACACATGTGCGTAGTCGGTTGAACGGACTTAATATTTTTTTTATTTTTTGTGCCTTAAAATATACCAGCAGGTAAGTTTTTCAAATAAAAACACAAAAAATAAGGTGACTTTATAGGCTATTTGTGGAACCAAACAAGTCAAGTCAGTGGACTTTTGATGTGATTGGTAAGAACCAAAAGATTTATATTATTGATTGGACGTTTAGTGACATCTGTCGTCTGGTAGTAGAATGATAAAAACACACTGCTTTTAAAGACATTGCGTTTATCATAGATGGCGCTTATCAGTTTTTTTACTGCTCGTTGCTAGATGGCGCTGTCTTACGAAATCTTTCTTTAAATAAGAATTAATTTTTATTGATTTCATTGGTTAATAATATCTATAATAATTAAGAAATTGCAGAAAACATCCCAAAAAATTAAAATATTGTTAGGAGCAATATTTTGCTGATATGTTTTTTTTGTTATGGAAATATGAACAAATAACCGTAATAAGTAGGTATGGCTAAAAGCGAAAGGTTGTTAGCCCATTTGAGGCAATGTATCTTTTTAAATTTAAAAATCGTAATATTATAGGTAAATAAGAAATAAAAAGTAGTTAGTATCAAGTTACCTAAGCCTCCTTAAATGAAAAATAATTTAGCTAAGTAGTGTCGGGAAACCTTACCCTTATTAACGGTTTCAATATATTCATCGTCAAAATCCAATTAGGCATAATTGCTGAAAGTGAATGAAGTGTAGATCAGCCGTTACAATATAAATAACTAGTATATTCATGAAAATAAGAGCGTTCTAAGAACTTTTGCCCACAAGGTGGACCGACGACATCATAAAGGTAGCAGGAAAGCGCTGGACGCAGGTCGCTACCAACCGGGTAACATGGAAAGCATTGGGGGAGGCCTATGTTCAACAGTGGACGTCCTATATGGCTGAGATGATGATGATGATGATAAACTTTTGCTAGAGTTTACATAACTACGTCAGCCTGAACTAGGTATTAGCTAAGTATCTAAGGGTGGATTCGACCAAACAAGAGTAAATATTAATCTCAGAAGAAATCGTCAGTTATTCGACATTTTGACATTTCCCATATTGAAACTGTCAATGTGCCAGTTATACCAGGAGTTATTCTCGGATAAAAGTTTTGTCAAATCGGGCCTAAGTGGTTTTTTATTAAAACCAGTGGTAGGTACCTATGATCATATTTTGTTTTTTTTTAATCCACAACGAGGACGCTCTTGGCATGTATCTCACCTGATGGTAAGTGACGATCAGGCCGAGGGTGGAAGCGAGTTTCACCCGGAATCCTCAACCACAGAAGAACAGCAGTTACCAGCATTGTTGTGTTCCAGCAGTTAGATGTAAGATAGCCAGTATCTTAATTGTAACTGCTGGAACACAACAATGCTGTTAACATTGTTGTTATGGCGACTGACTTAGATAAGATGGTGGTAGCTAGCCAGGTGGACTTAGAACAAGCCCTACCACCAACCAAACCGAACAGAAAAATCTGCTCCCACTGAGAATGGAATCCGGGACCTCTGCGTCTGAAGCAGGTGGTTTTACCACTAGACTCTAGCTACACCGAGGCGGTTAGTGTTTGAAATTTTCTAAAATTAGTAAGTAGCTCAGATCATAGAAAGAGAATAGATATGAAGTCGCGCGTAACTACAACGAGAACCAGTGTCCCCACATTTCCCCCACCAAAGCACACACATTCAACTGTGTAAAAACAAAGCGACTGAGAGTCTACGACAAC
Source organism: Ostrinia furnacalis (assembly GCF_004193835.3). Lineage (NCBI taxonomy): Eukaryota > Metazoa > Arthropoda > Insecta > Lepidoptera > Crambidae > Ostrinia > Ostrinia furnacalis. The sequence goes on along the minus strand of NW_021130436.1, from coordinate 333,098 downwards.
ATGTGCAACCGGCTTAAAACTTCTGGCCAATTAATGGCCGCGTGACGTGACGCACACTTAGAAAACGCTAGTGAGAGAACAAAGATAAAATAGAGTCGACAAGATATCGATACTTTAAATCGCTAGGGGCAAGGCTCGAAACTGGTTTCACAAAATGCTTATGTATTATTGAAAACCTTTTTATTATTATACGTTATTATTTACTACTATCACGCATTTATTTTTTAATTATGGCGATCTGCGTACAAATATAAAATCTTATAATCAAATGTAAAATCTTATAATCGCAAGTAACACATCATTTTTTTAATTAAAATTACAAAATAGAAAATTATAATTTACTTCTATCTATCGATAATAGGAAACCGCATTAGAACACGAGCACGGCACTATGTTACGACCGGCACATGCGGCCGTACTGTGTAAATACACATGTGTAATCACACGAATAGTGGATATCGGAAGAAATTAAATACATTGCGCAGTAGTTGAGCATGACATAAAGTGGTTGCTAACTAAATCGTCAATGTACAAGCGTGTTTAGAATTTTTATCACCACTGATTTCGATATCGCAGTAACTGTTACGGCACTGAATTCGTTCGTAAAAATGTTTAGTTTTTTTATTTATAAGCAAAATACCAATGGATTTGCAATACTTACATGTAGTAAATGACTCCATTGTTCCTGTAGTTCGTCGTTTCACTTGTTTTATNTCAAAATGTACAAGTTAAGCGCTTTCAAATGATACCAAACACGGCATATTTATCTTAACTTTATTTTTTAACTCTGTATGTTTTGTCCACTAGAGGGCGCCACATTAGATTTTGTGAAACCCCATATAGCCTATAACCAGCGGACAATTGAGACGCTTCTAATGATATGTCATTTGTCGAATTCTGATAAGTAGTTTAGAAGTTACGGGGGAACACATGAACATACATACATACATACATACATAGCCTGTCAAAATCATAACCCTCCTTTGGCTTTGCCGTAGTCGGGTAAAAAGTATACTTAAATTGAGCCTATACTTAAACAAATGGTAAATTTTTAAAAGAGGTAATTTTCAGATGGTCAAAATATCAAAACACTTTATCAAGAGAACATATAGGTGTGCCTCACGCAGGCCCTCCCTGAGGTTTCGGAGGGCTCTGTTACTGTTATTATCATCATCATTTTAGGACGTCCACTGCTAAACATAGGCCTTCCCCAATGACTTCCACATAGCACGGTTGGTAGCGGCCTGCATCCAGCGCCTTCCATTGTTATGGAGATTATTTATTTACTTTTTAGCAATAAAACACAGCGGTTTTATACATGTCCAAAATATAATATAATCAAAGAAAAAAGATGCAAGAAAATACAAAAGAGTAAAATACAAATAGAAAAAATGGATGTGCGTTCTGCACGTGCACGGTAGATTATTAACAAACCGGGGGAAGGTAAGGGCTACTTAGCCCAAGAAATGAAATAATACCTATTCTAGTCCTATATTACTCGATAAAGCATATCCTTTAGGTCTAACTGCTTAAATATTAATACGTCACCGAGACATAGAATAAACCAGACAGATGATTCAGAATCATATAGATATGATATGAAAGCCGAGCTATTCCTAACACGGGGCGAAACCTGTGCGTTGAATTTATTTAGGTATTTTGGATAAGGGTTGGCTTGACTATCTTATGACTCAGCGTGACGCGGAAGTAAACAGAAGCGAATCAAGTTTACATAATGGTATTTGTACCATCGCGACACCGTCAGAAAACCTTCGATATGAGGTTTTCCATGGCTTATCCTGTAAATCTTTGAATGGAGTCTGTCTGTAACTGAACTGAATTTAGTTATAAAGAGACCTACTTATTCCATACTAGCTTTCCGCCCGCGTGGAATTTTGTCTGTCACGGAAAAACTTTATCGCGCGCGTCCCTATTTAAAATACCGGGATAAAAACTATCCTATGTCCTTTCCTATGGACTCAAAGTTTGTTGATAGTATTTCTCAACATGATTTGGAAAAAATGTAAAGGGTTTCTGTAAGTAATATTTAAGAAGTAGTGCATAAAAAACTCATTTATTTTTGCAAATAGGCTTTTGAAAAGAACTTTTACACGTCCCGGTATTAACCCTACCACTGCTTCGGGACAATATGTGGGCCTGTGCTGAGAAGCAGCGCAAGAAACTCAGTCACTGTTGCAGCTGATGGACGTCTTATTTACTTAAAACTTTTACCTCTAGCATGAACAACTTTCGTCATCGAATCGTTTGCATATTCGACAAGATTCGATACTCAAGCTTCGAATTAAAAGATAACGTGACAATATTGATTCTCAAAATAAGTTTCGTGCCATCATTTCTCATACTAAGTTCACTTTACAACACGTTCACAAGGCCGCTGTTGTAGTTTTCGTACTGAATCTTTTGATGGCGATTCGAATACGCAAACGATTCGAACTCGAAAGTTTTTTGTGCTAGCCGTACAGTAAATAAATAAATAAACTCACTGAACATCTCGCAGCAGTGCAGAATGGTGCAGGTGACAGTGTAGAGGATGCATAGCATCAAGAACGGCAGGAACAGCATTAGGTACTCCATGGTTGAGGATCGACTGACGCGCGCGTGGTGTAATATCGACGAATTTAATTATCTGGTGTGGCGGGTCAAGGGTGGATTAGGCAGTTCGTGAAATGACCGAATTTGTTCGTTCCATGTTTTTACTGAGGTAAACTAATCATGTTTCCATGGGGGCCGTTTTATAAATCGCCACTTTTAGATATTTGAATAAGCTTTGCATAATTGACAGTTTTACAAATTATTTATCGATTTCAAAAGGGTGTTCTAAAAAAAGAAAAGTTCAGTATGATAGTATGTTTTTTGTTATTTAATATGTTTCTCATAAATTATTTATCTTAATCTCATTATACCTATCTTATAGGTATTTATGCTCAAAACTGTGCAGAAGAAATTAAGTAGGTACGATCTACGATATTCTCAGTTTGGCCCTAAGGTTGACTGGAGGAGAATGCCGACTGGCATTAAGTCTGCCTTATGTACAGTGTTATGTTCTAATTAAATAAACAAATCCAATAATTAATGTAAACAAATGTAGTGAAAATCTTTCTTGTTGTACCGCAACAATCAAATCTTATCTAATTCGGTTTAACGCTTAACAAATATGATACATACAGGCAGTTTTTTTATTGAATATTTTGTTTATCATTCTTACGTATGGTTTTGTAGTTAATAAAATTGATTATCAGATAGCGATTAATTTATCATTTGCTTTGTTCCGCTATCAAATAGAGTGGTTGCTAAAATATGTGTTTCAATAAATAAGAATTATTGTACTGAAAAACATGTACTTACTACATTATTAATCCATGATAGACATACCTAGATGACTATTGGCCCTTGACCTTCTCAATACACTAGTATTATATTATCTGTGTCAATACTAAAGGAGTTGAAACCTACTTTTAAACTAAAAGGTTTTTAAACAGAAAGAGTTACGGGACTATTCCCACCTCTCATTCCCACCTCTCATTCCCACCGCTGCAACTCCTGTGTAGCCAGGATCTACAGATTGACCGCCAATAAAAACCTAACCAGTGAAAAAGAAAAAGAGTTGTCAATACTTTGTTGCTTCATTTTCACTTTGAGGCAGGGCAGTAACATACACCGGGGAACCAAACGCAGGTGACCGTACCATCCCTACATAGTCGACATTTCAAAAACTCGTGAGTAATGTAGCTTTCGAATGGTGAAAGAATTTTTAAAATCGGTCCAGTAGTTTTTGAGCCTATTCATTACAACCAAACAAACAAACAAAGTTTTCCTCTTTATAATATTAGTGTAGATATGATACTCCACGATTTAACCTTTTGAACCATGTCGCCTCTTCTCACGTGGCATGTCACTCTTATCGCATGCCACTTAGGTCTTATGTCAGTGATTGGAGGGATCACAAGGTAATTAAAATTTCCCGATGACGTAGTGACGCGATGAATCACGTCAAACATTTAGTCACAGGTTCAATTCTTAGGCAAAGTTGCACCATCTCACTTTAATTTGACAAGCGTCAAAAATCTGTCAAACTCTATACAAAAAACACCGGTTATCTTTAAACTTAGGTACAGTTCTTTTAGAAAGCCTCCTACTAGGTGGACTGACGATCTGGTAAAGGTCGCGTGAAGAGCCTGGATGCGGGCAGCGCAGGACCGCTCATTATGGAAAACCTTGGAGGAAGCCTTTGTCCAGCAGTGGACGTCATTTGGCTAAAACGAACGAACGAACGGTTCTTTTAAGTTGGTGCAACTCAGACTTAGTTTAACGGTATTATCCCGTTTTTATAGAGCCTTGATTTCATTCCCTAGTTCTTTATTTGTTTTATACTTTATGTTATTGTAATTTTCCAAAGAAATTGTCTTGACACTTAATTTGCAAATAATACAAATGTTCTATGTTTATATGCCGATTTTGCAAAAACTAAACGCATTCGTACATAAATATATTAATTATTCATTTTTAAGACAGGCTATGAGGACTTATTTAACAAACCCATCATAATAGTAGATTGGACATTTTGGGAATTGGACGTTTCGGGAACTGGACATTTCAGGAATTGGACATTTCGGGAATTGGACATTTCGGGAATTGGACATTTTGGGAATTGGACATTCCGGGAATTGGACATTTTGAAACCGTTGGACATTTTGGGAATTGGACATTCTGAACCTGAAGGAATTCTTTTGATTGATTTTTGATACGACAAAACAATAAATAATCGAGTAATGTCTTCGGCACCTTAATGATAATAAAACTAATCAAAATATTCAAGTTTAATCAACAAGGTGAGTGTTTACTAATTGTAATCTGAGGACTTTAAAATCTAGTGATCCATTTTTTGGTCTCATGAGTTCTATGAACATCGTGTGACATGGTTTATGACAAAGACACAAAAACTGAAATTCAGTACTTACTGTCAGAACAATATGTGCTAATTTAACGTTTCAAGAACGTTATTGAAGTGCATGGCCATTTTTAGGTACGTCATGTTATCATTTCGTGGACTTTTCATCAAGGCATGAAACTGTGACAAGCAGCATCAAAAAGTCTTATTTGTTGGTTGCTAGGTGTCTTTTTAAAGGGTCAAAGTTTTTCTTAAAGGTTACTTAAACCTTTGTTTTGTCTCCTGTCATCCGCATTGCACTGGAGGGAAGTCGAACCTTAACATCGAACTCCTCCTATGTTCTTCTGATTAATTTCGTTGCGGGTTCAATGACAGTTTGACTTTCCCCCGGGACAAACTTGACCTTCACTGGTTGGGTTTGTATTAGCGATCAAGCTGTAGATCCTGGCTACACAGGAGTTGCAGCGGTGGGAACGAGAGGTGGGAATAGTCCCGTAAATATTGTATAGGTTTAAAAAATTTAAGTTTTTAAAGAAAGTTCGAAGTAGGTATCTCTGATGTATGTACCTATATGACTGATCGTACTTAAGCTTTTCCGCCCGTATGGTTAATATGATCACCATCAAACTGCATATATGAAGGCTAGGTAATTNCACGCATTGGTCAAATACTTTCGACTTAAGACACTGCAAGCAGCATCAAAAAGTCTTATTTGTTGGTTGCTAGGTGTCTTTTTAAAGGGTCAAAGTTTTTCTTAAAGGTTACTTAAACCTTTGTTTTGTCTCCTGTCATTCGCATTTCACTAAAGAGAAGTCGAACTTTAACTCTTCTTATATTCTTCTGATTAATTTAGTTAGGTCAATGACAGTTTGATTTTCCCCCGGGACAAACTAGACCTTCACTGGTTGGGTTTTTATTGGCGGTCAAGCTGTAAATCCTGGCTACACAGGAGTTGCAGCGGTGGGAACGAGAGGTGGGAATAGTCCCGTAAATATTGTATAGGTTAAAAAAATCAAGTTTTTAAAGAAAGTTCAAAGTAGGTATCTCTGATTTATGTACCTATATGACTGATCGTTAAGCCTTTCCGCCCGTATGGTTAATATGATCGCCGTCAAACTGCATAGATGAAGGCTAGGTAATTTGATAAGTTAGTTGTAACTATTTTAAACACCGTCAATTAATTTAATTCAAACTCATTAACTGCCGTTAACTAAAAATAATTATGAGAGCATGAAGGCGTCAGAAGATGATGCTAAACAACAACAACAACATTTTGGTTGAAAATTCACTCTTAATATAATGCAATGGTATAAGATGCCGCTATATTTAGCTCGATGTGCTGTCGTCGGTACATCATACATTTATATTATAGAGCTGAAGAGTTTGTTTGTTAGCTTGAACGCGTTAATCTCAGGAAGTACTGGTCCCATTTGAAAAAGTATTTTTGTGATGGATAGCCCATTTATAGAGAAAGGCTTTAAGCTATATAACATCTAACATTACTGCTGGGAACCGATAGGTGGACCAACTTGTCTATATTTTTATACTTTTTTTAATTCTTTTTGATACCTTTTGTTTTCAAGTTTGAGTTTTTGTTTTTGATAGCCGTCTGGGCATTTTATGCAAAAATAAACCTTTATTTCAACCGAAGGTATTTTTAGTTATTTTTACCCGCCCGAGCGGCTGTCCACCACAATCACTCTATAGCTAATAGGGGTGGAACAGTAAAGAAAAATGTTTCAAAGATACCCGTTTTTGAAACATTTTTCTTTTTTATTCAAATTATTAAATTGTAAACGCAAGTTGTGTTCGCCAGTAAGTGACTTTACATAATTTAGTAAGATACCTCTAGATTAAGTTTGAAATTATCTAACATTAGTGTATAAGCAGTTGGTGGAGCTTTTTTATAAAATAAAATAAAAATAAATAAAACCATTTTTACGCGTACGAAGTTGCGGGCACAGCAAGTAATAACATCATACAACAAAACAGTAAAAAGAACAACAAACTCACGCTCACAGAACAGGCAACACCTCACAGAGAAACATGTGGCAGCGATCACGCTCACCACCGTCAGCAAGTAGAAGTACAACGTCACGTCCATCGCGCTTAGAGCCCCGCAGCCGAATCGGACACTTATCGTCGACCACAATTAATACGTCGTTAAACATTGATAGTGGTATATTCATTTATAATTTTAGATCCAAGCGCACGACAGACGATCTGATAATGACGTTAGATGCAGAGAGCTTGCAATTGGCCGTTTTTAGGGGGAAGCCTATGTTCATCAGGTAAACCTATGCCTTATCAACATCATTATCAAATGAAGCGACGATAGCCCAACGTTGAAGGTGACTGAGTTTCTTCTGCCACTATTTGGGACGTATACAAGCGACTTGGAAAAGTTTTAGAATATATTTATTCTATTTAATTAAAAACAGAGTAATAACAAGCAGAATATCAACATCACAACTCGTTTATTTTCTCCGAAGTGTCAATCGTATTCCAATGTACAAACAGAAGATTTTCCGTGGTTACTAGAAATGAGGGTTCTACCAACAAAAGAGCCTGTACTGAATAAATGATTTGTTTGACTGGTCGACTTGAGATCCAAGGAATGCTGGTTCAAACGTTTCCGCGCTGGACTATTGTGGAAAACCCACATGTAACACAAACATACTTTAGGTTATCACGAGGAGTTAACAGTACTAGTAATTTTGTGCGACACAAATTGCTAATCTACACTATCTACACTAATATTATAAAGAGGAAAACTTTGTTTGTTTGTTTGGTTGATTACGACCTGGAATATTCATTAGAATATTCATATATTCATTAGAATAGGCTCAAAAACTACTGGACCGTTTTTAAAAATTCTTTCACCATTCGAAAGCTACATTATCCACGAGTAACATAGGCTACATTTTATTTTGAAAAAAAATATGTAGTCCACGCGGGCGGAAAGCTAGTATTTAAATAAAAAAACAATCTTGATGTAAAGAAATTTATTTATAGGCAGATAATAAGTTTTTACAAAACTTTTGATTTCTAAGGTGTTAATCTTATCTTCCACCGTCTTGTAGGCAACAAAAACTGGGATTATAACCCGCTGAAACTAATTTCTGAAATCCCGACTCATTTTTCTTTTTGGGCTAGTCAGTCAGCAAATATTGAAACTTTTTGAAAACTAAAATTATATTAAACTGTATAACGAGATGTAGGCTACCCAATTTTATTGCTGTGGTGATAACTAACTGCATTTTAACTACTTCAAAGAAGATAGGTATATAAGATTACATTGATTAAGAGATAAGGAACATAAACATTTATGCAGTGACAATTTGTTGGGAAAGTACCTGCAGTTGCAGGGTCTACCCTAATCTATTAAATCATTGATTAATTTATGATTTCGACATATTAGGGAAATACCTAAGTGGCAGTAAACAGAAAATTTGAATCACTCAAAACTACCTAGTTTCAATTCATTTTGGTCTCATGTTCAGTATGTTCACTCTTGGAAAATTTTCGTAACAAAGACGTTTTACTCTTGGAAATTCGGAAAATCACAGCTGCTGCCGCAAAACTTACAAAAAAATCTGTTAGTCACTTGGTTTTGGTTATAACCTAAAACATAATGTATAGAAACTTACTGAAAATTTTCACCACATAATGCCCAATCACCATGTCGCACACTTGCAAATATATCAATATTAGTAGCAAAAGTATCACAAATATAAACAGAAAATACGTTTCTTTTGCGTTAAGGAACATCGTTTTCGACTTGTTTGTGCCCACGGAATAGGTATACTAAAGTTATCCTCGATAATTATAATGTTGCTAAATAAAAAATGCAAAATTAACTTAGCCAAGCAAAGGTTTAGGTGATTTTAGATTTGGAAGGGTTATAAGATTCTGTACACGCTCGGATTTGAGATGAGTTTGATAAGAAGTTGATGTATAGCCGATAAATCAAACAATGTGCTAGGAGGCAAGACGTTAAAGATTAACTCATTGATAAAACATAATCACAAAATATGGGAGTTTCGTTTTACAAATTCGATAACTCGGTTAAAATTGTAACGGCCAGTTTCTCCATCTATTACTATAAAACAGATATTGAGTTTTCTCTCTAGTTAACCACGTTTTGATCGGTATTAATTAAAACTCTTGTGAAATATTTTCCATTATTTTTTTGCTTATTAAATGGAGATGCAATGCAACCTTGCTTATCAGACTTCTTTAACATAGACTTAAAATCTACTCAAATACCAAAAAACTAGTTCCATGATCAGTCGCAAAACCCTCGGAACAAAATAAGGCTCCTTTTAGGCCATAATATCATCCTAGATCCAATCTACAAGTCCTTAGGGTGAGATTGTAATCCAAAAACAAGCTGAGCAATTTTGAACATAAAATTATATTCATTATGAATTTCATTACGGTAAGATAGCCATATTATTATGGTCATTCATGAGTGTGTATCGGCTGATCGGTGACAATTATTACTCAACGAATAATTTTATACCAACTTTGATAAGTGACAATCATCTTCAAAAAGAAAAATTAAATGAGGCGATAAAATAAATTAATATAAAACAGGAACAGGTGTTAAAGTACAGGTTGTTTAAAATATTCATTAAATAAATATGTATAAAGTTCAAGATAAACACTAAAAAGACAGATGATGCGGCTGCCTCTTTACCTAAGTAGGTATAATGAAACATTCTCCATGATTTGAATTCATGCATTTTCGAAATCATGAAATTCATGATTTTTATTTTATTATACTTATTCCAATTTTATTTTATTTTTTCAGTGTTGTGAAATCGATTACCTATATTCGTTTCACATAGAATTCGAATGGAAATAAAACATTTGTTGATTTTGAGCCATTTTATTGTTTTAGCAAATTATCAAATACCTAGTGAGTACATGTGAAAAAGGAACATCAAGTAAGTAATAGTTTCCGTAGGTAATCCATTTCTAATGCTTCAAAATCCATGAGTGTAATTAGTTCACAAACACTGCAGTAGAAACTTTCTTTTAAAATAATTTTATTGAAAACTAGCTTTTCGCCCGCGGCTTCGCGCGCGTGGTCCCCTGAACGCTATGTTTTTCCAAAATAAAATTTAGCCTATGTTACTCGTGGATAATGTAGCTTTCGAATGGTGAAAGAATTTTTAAAAACGGTCCAGTAGTTTTTGAGCCTATTCATTACAACCAAACAAACAAAGTTTTCCTCTTTATAATTTTAGTGTACATGTAATAAAATGAAAAATAAAGTTTCCCTTGCTACAGTTGAAATTTTGAGATGGTAATTTTGACCAAATATTAAAAACCGAATTCCGGGAATCGGAGGCAGTTTACGGCGACCGCGGAAAACCGACCAAATATTATAACGAGCCAGACGAACTAATTTGCTGGAAGGGTTTTGGCATAATTATGGCTCGGGCGGTCGCCATGTTTCGTTCAGGGGTGGCGCTAGTGGGAGAACAAGTCAAAAGTTAAAGCCAAAGTTTTTTATTCAGTACTTAGGCCCGTTAAAGAGCGCTTATACACGTCCCAAATAGCTTGCCCTACCATAAACAACCGGGACAACATAATAAAATTAAGAGCTAGTGCTGAGAAGAAGTGGCGGAAGAAACTCGGTCACTGTTTTCGCAAGTACTGTTTGTTCGGTCATTAAACTTTTTTAGAATTACCTGTTAGTCATAAAAAGACTAAAGCTGGGTTGCGCCATCTTATTTTAACAACGGTTATCGTCAAAGTTAGGTGGTGCAACTCAGTCTAACAGAGAAGAAAATGTTTATTGCAAAAGTACAATATGATAAAGAAGGTAACGGGACTATTCCCACCTCTCGTTCCCACCGCTGCAACTCCTGTGTAGCCAGGATCTATAGCTTAACTGCCAATAAGAAACCCAACTAGTGAAAGTCATGTTTGTTAAGTTTTTAAATAAAAAAATCTGATGAACTACCCTGTTCTACTCTACTTCATATTTGGCCTCTTAAAATCTTTATTTACAAAGCTAGTTGCTATTAAATTAATTAAATATCCGGTTATTTAATTAATCTTATAGTTTTATGGTGGTAGAGGAAGAGCAATGAAGGATATACTGACTGTAATACAGTTTTTTGACATATAAGTTTTATGAATACTGGTAAATTAAAGTGTCAACCCTCACCTCTACTTACTGCCACCGGAGTGCAAACAACACCTACAGGGCTTGTGACGTCACCGTGAGAATGCGCCGGAGGGACAGCAAAAAAAAAGTCTTTAAAGTCTGTTACAAAATAACGCCCCAAACTTAACTCCTGAACTCTTTCCTACGTTTATCCCGAGGGCAGCATTTTGAAGTCTTTGCCTAGGTCAATGCGGGTTGCAGACAAACAGCTAAGCTAAGTTAGTTTAGTTATCTGAGCTCGCATAAATAGCTGCTGCAGTTTTCAAAAGTTTGTGTGCAGACTGCAGTTTAATTACAGTTTGTGAGAAACTATTACAGCTATGCGAGCTAAACAACACTTACTTAGTTTGCAATCGGCAATGAGTCTCTTTCTAGGCAAATGCTAGTTGAATTTGACATATTTTTCGAGTTCGATTAAACAAACTCTGTTTTTATAAGTTCTTATATGAGATGATAATGCAACATAAATAGAGGTAGGTGCCGAAACTTTCGTTGTTAAATATTTTTCGTCGACATTCAAATGGATCCAAATATGAAGGCTCTCTCATTTTTCTGTATTTCAAAATGATACCTATATTGTATCGGCTCCATGATCAGTGTGAAACGAATAGGTACCTAACAATGAAAGTTTAGGATAGGTATATTATATCAAGATAGGTACGTTGAAAGAAAGAAAGAAACGATTTAATTTGGCACGAAATAGAAATTAATTATCTACTGCATACTAGGTTTCATTTTTTTTAATTAGTTGTAAGCAAGTGTCTCTGCGGCCAGTACAGAAGCTCATGCAAATGAAGGAACGCTTGATTTACCGCCGATTGTTTGGCGTTTTTTTGCTCGTCTAATTACCGCGGCTAGCTGCCGGCGTTTTTTAAACGCTAAAATGTGCGTGTGCATGAGCGATGTCCCAGTTTGAGTATTATTATACAGGCTACAGCACTGTGGCATCTTTTAAAGTTGCAATTATGTTATTTTGAAACAAGAATGTATCGACTGATGTGTGATTGACTATTCATAATTATGTAACTAAGGAATTTAAAAAGTCTTCCTCAAAAATACTGCTGTACGTGACTCTTGTTCGTTCAGGTCTTGAGTACTGTAGTCAGGTTTGGTCTCCTCACTATGATGTTCATGTGAAGCGAATTGAGCGCATCCAGAAGCGGTTCATGTGGCATCTCTCATATCAGACCGGGAAGGCCAGGAGTCTTCCGAAGTATAGGGAACGCTTGGCTCATTTCGGACTGCACAGCTTGCAAGATCGCAGACAACTCTTGGATCAGATACTTCTGCACAAGATCATAAACGGCGCGGTGGACTGTCCAAAGTTGTTGGAATCCATCAACCTAAATGCCCCTTTCAAGTTACCTCGACGCGCAAGATACGTACCCTTTTTAGTGCAGGGTTCCAAGAGCAACCTGGGTCACCATGCCACCATGAATAGGCTTCAGAGGCAATATAATAGGTGCAGCAAGGAGGGAGATATAGATATCTTTTCTGACTCGCTGGGGAAATTTAAGAAAAAAATACAACTCTCATTTGCACATGTGTCCGTTTAGCCAAGATCTGCCAGTTAAATATGAGGTTTAAAATTGCTCTGAATAGAAATAAATTGAATATTGTGTCAAAATCAGCTGTACGTTTAAGTTTCACATTCTGTCAAAGTCCACTTTTGCATGCCGTGGCAGCCTGTAATTAAGATAGCACCTAGTCCTAAGACAAAATTATGTATGTAAACCCCTTTGCTTGAATTTGTGTCTGTCTTGTTGGTTGTCCTAATTAAATAAATAAATAAATAAACTATGTAATTGGTTGGAAAATTAAAAAGAGCAATGATTAACATACAATTAATACATAGGATTAGGCTTTATTTCTCTGTCCCGGACGGAACGAGTTTAACTCCGTGGTTAAGGATTCCGGGTGAAGCTCGCTTCCACCTTCGGCCTGATCATCATTTACCATCAGGTGAGATACAGGTACAGGCCAAGAGCTTCCTCGTTGTGAATAAAAAAAATAGTCGGATTCAGAGAAAATGCTGAGCGGGCGCCTTTTTGGCACAAAAATAACATGCGTGTATAGTTTTAAGTCCCTTTGTTCTGTTTTTTATTTTTTCCTTTTTGTGTCAAATAAAGTTTTTCTTATTCTTATAAAATGTATCAATCAAACTAAATATCAGTAATTTCGTCAAATCATATCTCTATTTGGAATCAAATGATAGTTTTTGAGTGAAATAGAGATGTAGCGATTCCCTTATTAATTTTTACCCATACAAAGTTTAGAACTTTTAAATATTATTTTATGATGCTTGTCTACACTAATATCTACACTAATATTATAAAGAGGAAAACTGTTTGTTTGTTTGTTTGGTTGTAATGAATAGGCTCAAAAACTACTGGATCGTTTTTAATAATTCTTTCACCATTCGAAAGCTACATTATCCACGAGTAACATAGGCTAAATTTTATTTTGGAAAAACTTAGAGTTCCGGGGTCCACGCGCGCGAAGCCGCGGGCGGAAAGATAGTTTATTCTTTTATTAGGTACAGGTTTTTGACAGTAACTTTGTTAATGAAGTCTAAAAATAGTTTTCCCTCGTAATAACTGTTTGCGGTTTACAACGAGCGAGTAAAATGCTCTTGTTATTGAATAGGCACCATTAATATGGAATGTCGGCGTTGTAGCCGAACTGAGAAATTAGTATTTTACAGAAACTACATTTATCAAGATTTCTGTGCACTTCAAGATAGTCTGTAGGTGCTGGATTTAAAATAGGTTAGGTTGTTGTTTTAATGTGTTAACATCTTTTGAAAGTCGGGAAGAAAAAGAAATTGTGTTTTTAAAACGTATTCATAGTGAGTGGTTCATCAATATTGTTTTTAAGTGTGTGTGTGTACTATGTATGTCACGTTACAAAATCTCCTATGTTTTGATCTTACGTATTATCATCAAACAATTTAAGGTAAGATAAAGAATAATTATTCATTTCCAAAAAATTGGTAATAATAATAGAGAGTTTCAGCATCTGCATCTCTAAACAAAAAAATTGGATATGATAGAGTCATGTACTTCTACTGCTTTACCATTTTCAAACGTTCGTTTTTTTTACTTCTTTGTCACTATCGCTTAAATGGGTTCTGCCTTAAACAAAATTAATTCTAATTGGAATTGGCCATTCATACAAAAGCTAGCGACGGCGGGCGCCTGCCACACAGCCGCCGCAACGAGTCGCCCGCGGGCTCCGATCAATTCTCAGGCCGCGAGATTGCTGATACACTCCCGTTGAGGTGAGCGCGCTTGATACTGTTCTAAGAAGAATTGGATGCGGTGATGAAGCCACGAAATTCCGATCGACCAGCAGATCAAGCGCCGAAAGTGGAACTGGATTGGCCACACTCTCCGAAGGGATCCCGATCACATCCCCAAGCAGGCTCTGGATTGGAACCCCCAAGGAAAACGCAAACGTGGTCGCCCCAAGCAAACTTGGCGGCGCACTGTGGCAGACGAGGCGAAGAAGATCGGCAAGACTTGGAGCGAGATAAAACACATAGCTCAAGACCGAACGCGATGGAGAACTGTTGTGGACGCCCTCTGCCCCATCTAGGGGACATAGGACCATAAGTCAAGTAAGTCATGAAGCCGAAGAGAGCCACGATCACGCACTTTGGGAAAATAACATTATATAATGAAGCTCGACAGAAGATGCTGGATGCGATACAGAAAGCCAAGATCCGGTTCGTACGCCGCGCCGTGAGGCAGGAAGATGGCTGGTGGTGGGATTTGCTCTAAGAAGAAGCCTACCTTCTTCTTTCTTGCTAACAGCAAATTGGTTGGGAGGGCATTCAAGAAGCTATGGTTTGGTTCTGAAGCCACTCGTCAAACTCACATGCCAAAAGATGGCATGAATAATTATCTATGAAAGTAGGTAAGTTATGTATACATTGGGACTACAATAAATGTGCTTAAAAAAGTTCAACTAGATATCCACTTTCTTTTTCTCGTTAGCCAAAAGTTTTCCATTTCAATCTCTATTTATGATGGAATTATTCTTTTGATAAATGAAAAATATTTGCACACATTATTTACAACGAGTATAGTGTTTTTCAAGCTTGACCGCCAAACCAGTTTAAGTATCCAATGCTCCGCTCTTACTGCGAGTAGCATTAACGTATTTAAAATGCAAACCCTGTCGATACAACGTCAAAGCCTTTTTATTTCACCAGGTGTTAATTATATTAAGATCGCTCGATAGCACGATGAACACCTCTCGGGCGATGACAAGCAATTGATATTTCAATGAATGCGCAATCAGCCCGGTTGTTTATGGACGCCGATTAAAATCCAGAGGATGGTTGTGGCGTAGTTCAAGCTCTGTGAAGGGTTTGAAACCGGCGACAATAACTGGAGACGGAAATAGAACAGCCCAGTACAATTAATAAGTTTATTAGGGTTTTTCACAACAATATTTGAAAAATAAAAAAAGAAGAAAATAAAATAGGCATATGATGACGGCTGTTAGAATAAGTTTGTAGATTATATCTGGGACTACGGAAATTATTTTCTTAAAAGCTAGATTATTGCTGAGTCGGGCACAAAAGAGCCACTCAAAAATCTCTTTTTCTCTCCTTTGACTGGCAAACTAATATCAAGAAAAGAATTTAGGTTGAATTAAAAAATCAATATGTAGTAAACGTTTTATTTTAATCGCATTTTTACGAATAATGATACGAGTGGACACTAGAAGTGTGTTAAATTAAATGCATGTACCTAGCGAAACCTTCTGGGCTAAACGTTCCAAACTCCTCAGAGGGAGGGATGGGTGTAAAATCAAAGATATTCCCTCTTTCCATCATTGGCTTTTTCACTTCAGCCTGTTGTTTCTTCGGTTCTTTATTCCCCTTTTTTCTTTTGTCTTTTCCTTCACTCCTCATTTCAATTGCTTTCCTCTCTGCGTCCCTTTCCTTCGCTTTATCGAACTTATCTTTTTTCTTTTTTGGAAACTTTAACGGGACTCTCCGGAACCATTCGGAGCCAGCGAAGGTTTCCTCTTGTCGATCCCTGCTCCTCCAATAGAGGTCCGGGTCCTCAGTCGTCGACGAACTGTGTTGTGAACGAGTGGTGGTTGTTTTAACTGTGGTGTATTTCTTTAGTTTCCGAATATGCGGAACTCCGTATACATATACATCCAAGGTCGCTTCTCCTTCGAAGTAAAATCCTGAAACATTCGTGAGGCTGTCTTATAAATATCTGCTGCAATGCTGAAATGGAAATTCTTAGATTTTTTGGCGAAATATGAAAAAAAAATACAATAAATTGTGAAATCAGAAATCTTTATTTGCTTTTACATGGTTTTTTTCCAAGTGATGCACGTATTACGTTGCAAGTGTGCTAAAACTAGATTATTAATCAATTCAATTCAAAATCCTTATTGCTAACTTTAAATAGGATGTAAAACAATACAGTATATTGACCCTGTCAGGCATAACAAAAATTATAGAAGAGACTAATATCAAAAAGAATGACGAAGTGATAATTGTTTAGTCCACTGCTCATCCCATAATGCCAAAACTTATGAATATTTTCATGAAAGCCACAGAAAACGGAATTCATATTACTTGTTATAGCGATAATCTTACCTATGAGGATATTGACGCGCTCTATACGAGCTCTATCACCACCAGGTTGTTGTTTGTATTCTAAGAATTTCGGCTCCAAGTGTCTCCATTTTCCTTTCCATTTGTATGGGAAATTGCCTTGTTCATTGGCCAGGTCGATTTTTTGAGGGAGAGAATGGTATTTGAGTAATTCCACCGGTGTCTTCTGGCCCTCTACCGCCGAGTAACCTTCTTCACTGTCGTACGTGTTGAACCACATTTGGGTCTCATTTTTAGTTAAGTTCCTGTTTTGGATCTGTAAACCATTAGCATACAGGGTGGAATTTTGAAATGCCACCGGCAGGGAAAATACTCATAATATTGTAGATAGAAAATTTTACTCAAAGAAAACATTCCTTCATTTTTGAAACGAAATAGAACTGAACTTTGATTGCCAAAAATTTGCTTGCCACACCCGGGAATCGAACCAACTAAAATCTGTTAAAAATTACACCCTGTATTTTTATTGCATCGATCGTTAGGGTTAAGTATAAGAATGAAATATCTCAAACAAACTTGATAAATCAAATGAAAGGAAAACCATGAATTCTTAAATTATTGTAATTATTTACAGAAAATTGTATGGTATGATAGTGAATTTTCGAATTTTTTTCGAAAATCTATGAATACAGTTCTCTTTCTTTTCAAAAATAAAGGAATGTTTTCTTTCAGTAAAATCTTCTATCTACAGTATTAAGAGTACTTTCCCTCCAGGTGGCATTACAAAATTCCACCCTGTATTTAGAAAAGATATACACCATGGACAGTATACATCAATAGTAGTAGTAGTTTTTTTTTCTAAAGTTCTAACGCATGGCCAAGTCAGTGCTTGAGGTATGGGAACGGCACGGGGGGTGCTAGAACAGTTCTTACCTGAAACTGTATACATGTGTAATTTGCCATCATCACGTCATAAAGGGAAATCTGAAAAAGATTTAAGATATGATAAGAAAAAGGTTAGATATTTTGATTGCTAAATAGTCACTTAACATATTAACACGGCGCCTGGTGCGGAAAAAAGTTAACGATTTCGAAGAGCAGCGGAAATCTGATCTTGATTCGAAGCGCGATGCACTTACAACTACATCAGCGGTGTCCTAACGTGTCGACATTGTTCGCGCACGTTTACCAACAAGATTGGCTACTGTAGCCATGTGAGGGCACATGATAGGGCAGCCCAGCGTAGCCCTCTTATTGCGGACTAAAGGAATTTTGTCATAGTTACCGTAGCCGAAAGCGGCTTGGGAGTATATGTGTACAATGTGTCAGTAGTGATCAAACTTTAAGCCCGGACACAATGTATTACCGTGACGTTGGTGGAGTTCATTGGGGAGGTCACTCTGTGGGTCGTAAAGATAAATATAGACTAAAGCATTTTCTCGAGCATTTCTGTGTAATGTAACGTTCTTACGAATGGTACAACACAGCTAAATGTACGACATTTAGTTCGTGAAAAGGTAAACACTAGAACCAATTATAGAGTGGCTCGTTGTTCTTTTACAAGTAAATGCTATAGTCTATTACTCACCTTAATATCCCAGACCTGACCATAAACAAAAAAGAGGAAGAAAAAAAACCACCACTGCAACTCCTGTGTAGCCAGGATCTACAGCTTGACTGCCAAAACTGGGTTTTTAACCCAACCAATGAAGGTCAAGTTTGTCCCGGGGGAAAATTAAACTATCATTGGACAAAAAGAGGAAGGACGTCCACTGCAGGACAAGGCTCCCACATCCAGGTGCTTCCCGTGATGTTCACAAGATCATCGGTCCGCTGAGTGGGCGGCCTGCCCACGCTACGTTTGCCCGAACCTGTCATTGTTCTATGAGCTGTATGTCGCGCCCACTGCCACTCTGCCACTATGTCGGTCACCTTGGTTCTCCTACGGATCTCCTCCTTTAAGTCATCATCATCATCATCATTTCAGCCATAGGACGTCCACTGCTGAACATAGGCCTCCCCCAATGCTTTCCATGTTGATCTATATTGGTAGTGGCCTGCGTCCAGCGCTTCCCTGCTACCTTTACGATGTCGTCGGTCCACCTTGTAGGTGGACGTCCCACGCTGCGTTTTCCGGTACGCGGCCTCCATTCCAGAACCTTTCTCCTTTGAGTACTCACCCTGAATTGAGCTATGTTCTTTTGATCGAACCCGACAACAAACTTCACCTTGTCTCGGNTGTCACGATATATGAGTGTTTTGAAATCGCTGCAGCCTCCTTTACTTCTCTCCCAGTAATTCGGCAATTCGGGGACTACAAATTAATATTGGATTATAAAATCAGATTAATTATTAATGATAATAATGTTTATTTTATATACAATTATACATATTAACAAAAAAGGTATGTTTAGTTGATGGCGATTACCAACAATACCAACCTATTGATAACTGATAAGCATTGTCAATTTTATAAACCTGGAACGGGCCAGGTGTGTATTTGCCTTCTCCCTCCGGTGCATCGAAAGGATAGCGCTCTTCGAATATCTTACCTGAAAGAAAATGATAATACATTTACATAAAACTTAAAATTACTTAAAAACTAAACTTAGAAAATCTAGTTATTTACAACACTATTTGAAAGTACTCGTATATCAAGTTATCATTGCATCTCATTGTAACTGAACAATCTTATGAGAATTTTCTAAATATTAAGAGGAGAAACTGACTGACTGACATATCAACGCACAGCCTAAACGGCTAAACGCAGGCACTTGAAATTTGGAAGAGACGTAGCTTAGGTACCGTAGAGGTGCATTAAGAAAGGAATTCTCGAAATTCCCACGGGAACTGGAATTAGCGGGAAAATTCTTTTGTATGAAAAATCTAAACCGCTTAAGTTAGACGCTTGAAATTTGGCATGCAGGTACCTTAGTAAACTTAAAGCTTAGTTACAACAGGATATTGCAAAATTCCCACGAGAACGGGAGTTAGCGGGAAAAAACATTTGTATGAAAAAATCTAAACCGCGTAAGATAGATGAAGGGGGTAAGTCGCGGGCGGCCGCTAGTCTTTCTATAAACCTATGAAGTTTTTTCCATCGGTGGCACGCAAGGCCGGGCGGGCGGGCGCGGCGACCGAAGCGACCCAGGGCTGGTACGCGGCGATGTCGATGAAGCGGGCGGGCGCCGAGCAACTGGCACTGTAGATGCCGAATCCGATCTGCTTTCCAAGCAACATCAAAATTATTGGTTAGCATCCATAATTTGAAACTTTCGCGTTGCATAATTGAATTAATTTAAACAGGTTTTAACGCGATACGCGGGTAGGTAAAATTGACCTTGTATTTTCCTGACGTTTCGACCGAGTTGCACTTCAGCTTGCTAATCCATCGGGCTATGTCACTTTAGTTTGTTTGCGGATCTCTTCATTTGATTCGCTCTCGTAAAGAAACACCGAGCATAGCCCTTTCCATATATATAAAATATATGATTTAAAAACCAGGTGTTCAATTACCAGGGTCCACTTGCCGGAGGAGTTGGAGACCAGCGCTGCACCCGCCTCCCACGCGCAATCCGCTGCGCCGCTCACCGCCATCGCGCATTTCAAATGCGTCGGCGCAGACTTCGGCTCTTTGGACTGTAAGTAATGTTAACCTATTCTAAAGCCCGGTCTGTGAGCACGTAGAATTTTGTCCAATGACCCCAAGCTACCCGTCCTTATCGCTCGCGCGTAATTATATTGCTGACGCGACTGTGCGACGGGCGCCCGCAGTGAGTGTGCGAGCGCGACAGCAACATAATTACGCGCGAGCGATAAGGATGGGTAGCTTGGAGTCAATGGACAAAATTCTACGTGCTCACAGACCAGACTATAACACCCGTATTCACAAACATTACTATGAGGTCTCACAGTGCGCGTGGACACACAGGGTAACACACGAACCAATCAAAGAGCTCTATTCAACGCTGTGTGTTCGATTTTCTGCTTCACTTAAGCAAGCATCGTTTGTGAATATCGTATGTTCTTCTGATTAATTTCGTTGCGGGCCCAATGACAGTTTGACTTTCCCCCGGGATAAACTTGACCTTCACTGGTTGGATTTTTATTGGCGGTCAAGCTGTAGATCCTGGCTACACAGGAGTCGCAGCAGTGGGAATGAGAAGTGGGAATAGTCCCATAGACTGCAAGTAAGTGTTCGTTCGGTTCAGCCAAATGACGTCCACTGCTGGACAAAGGCGGGAGGCCAAGGATATTATTATTACTACTTACGACGGTTTATGGGTAAATTTTATTAAGGATTTTACCGTAACTTTCTGGTAGTAGTATTTACAGACAGAAGGCTTCAAGATGTGCAAAGAGTGAATCATTTTTTCCATTACTTTATTTTCTGGAAAAAAACACAAATATTAAGTTACCTACTAAACATAAGTACTACAACTTAACACAATTTATAAAAACTTGAGACATACATACCATCTGTAAAACTTAGCGCATAAAACTGCTTTGTCTTTGTTTTTACCGAGAAGTGTTCCGGCCAACATATTGGTTTGACTGAAATGTTAAAGGCAGCCCTAAATCAAATTCTCTAAACAGGTTGAGATTTAAATCATTGGCATCCTTTTAATATAAAACTACTCATGATACATAATACATTACTCTAATATGAGACATCCTGAATAGAGTCTTATTTTAAAAACATGTCAATGATTTTCATCCTTTATCCGGTAGGCCCTTTGAATAGGCATTTCTTGCACTATACATAGATACTAAATAGTTTTCCCTACCTACCACTATTTTGGAATAAAATCCTTTATCAGCATCTTGGTTCACAAAATACCATTTTATTTATTTTTTGAATATCCTTGGACTTAAACCATACCTTGGGCTCTGCGATCATACTCCAATTCCACCAGAGCTATGGTGTTGTATGTGGAGACACCATACTCAGGGTGGATTGTGTAGCGCTTTGGCTTGGTGTGCCAAGGCTGCCCTTTCTTGGGTATGAACATTACTGTGCTTGCATTCCTGGAACGATATTTTTAATTCTTGGGAGTTCCTTCTCTACTAATCAATGCAATTAAATAGGTACTTAGTTCGAACGTAATAATAAAGTTCTAAAAAGTACTCGTAGCTACAAACAGTTTTATAGAATACTAACTTTCCGCCCGCGGCTTCGCCCGCGTAGAATTTTTCGGGTTTTATATAACACTCAGCAATAATGTTGATTTCTATTGGTGAAAGAATTTTTAAAATCGGTTCAGTAGATCCCGAGATTACCCCTTACAATGTAACAAATATACAAACACAGAAACTTTACTTCTTTATAATATTAGTATAGATTAGAAATTTGTTAATACAAATCACTAATAATCCAGCTAACCCCCCGTGGAAGCTTGTTGGCGGACGTCCTATGCCGCGATTGCGTGTACATAGTCTCCACTCCAGAACCTTGCTGCCCCATGACCCGTCATTTGTTCGTTCTGTGTCCTACCCATTGCTACTTTAGCTTGCTCTATCGACGACTCTAGCTCGTTTACAGATCTCCTCATTTCCGATTCGAACTCGTAAAGAAACACGAGCATAGCCCTTCCTTATAAGGCCCATAGTGGGAAGTCACGTTTCAGAGCCATAAATGATTGTAGACTTTCGTCCTAAATGTATGACAGCTAGGTACACTTACAACTAGGTACACTTACCACTAGGTACACTTACCACTAGGTACACTTACCACTAGGTACACTTACCACTAGGTACACTTACCACTAGGTACACTTACCACTAGGTACTTACTTAAATACGTGCTCGGGCATATGAGCCACGTCACGAGCGTTGACAATGGCGTGTCGGTCTGTCACCAGCACCAGCCCCGTCACCGCCGTCTGGCTTATGTTGCTGTCTCCTGTCCATCATTAAAAAGAATGGAATGGAATAGAATAATTTGTTAAGCAGCTAATTTTTCGCGCCTTTCATCGCCGTATCTCGAACCATCCTAGTAGCTTTGCGATAACGGCTTTCAAAGTTCGTTACAGTTTATTTATTTATTTATTAATAGCTACAGTACATAGAATACCACTTATTTAGGAAAAATACAGCTACAAACCATATAGTACAAGCTTTGCTTAGTTTGGGACTAGAAGCGCAGTGTAAAATGTCTAAGGATATTTATTTATTATTTATTTATTTATATATTTACAGTGTAACACTCTATGTCAATAAATAATTTATTATTATTATTTACTAGCTTTCCGCCCGCGGCTTCGCCCGCGTGGAATTTTGTCTGTCACAGAAAAACTTTATCGCGCGCGTCCCTGTTTCAAAAACCGGGATAAAAACTATCCTATGTTCTTTCCCGGGACTCAAACTATCTCTATGCCAAATTTCATCAAAATCGGTTGCGAGGTTTAAGCGGGAAAGCGTAACAGACAGACAGACAGACAGACAGACAGACAGACAGACAGACAGACAGAGTTACTTTCGCATTTATAATATTAGTTGGGATTGGGATTTACAGAATCAGAATCTTACTCTATTCTTGGAGTGAAAAGGGATACTCTTAAAGACTAATTTGACTACTGTGGTTTCTACCAATGTGTCGACTTCATCATTCTTCAATTTATCAAAGACTCACGTAAATAGACTTTCAATAACCCCAGCCAAGGGAAAGCCTCGCTCTGCCCGATGTTCCCTTCGTGTGCACGATCGTAGCGCGCGTCGTCGCACTCTGGCTTGAGGGCAGGGCTCTCCTGTATCATAACTGGCAGAGACTGCTCTGTGTTTAGAAAAATAAAGATTGGTCAGATCTCTTCAAAGGATGTCTAGACAAATAAAGAATCTAGTCGTATAATGTGCTTAATATTTACATATCGATGCCTTAGAGTGAGAACCCCGTAAGTGTAAAAGAAGCAATTTTTCAGGAGTAAGATAAAACTGCGCGCTGTAAAATTTTAGTACGACGTCTTTTATGTTTTTTGTTAATTTATGTGTGCATTTAACCTGCCTTTATATTGAGAACTGTTATATTCTGTAAGATTGACCAAAATGCATATGAGAAAAAATGCATTCCCGAGGTTTTCAAGGGTTTACTCTAACTAAGGCGACGATATTTTTTGACTGCTATGATTAATAAAACATAAAGATTTTTGAAAGACTTACCAGTTAATAACGGCAATAGGAATAAAAAAAGCACTTCACTGTGGATGTCCATATCAGTCAGGTCAGTCAGGTCAAGTGACCCAAACAGAACTCTCGTGAAATCTATTATACTCGTAGTTTACACTCATTTCTATCGCTTAAAACGTGTATTTTGAATGGTTCATTCATTTGCTAAACAATAATGTTTTGTAAACACAACGCACGAGTTCACAAACTCATTGAATAAAGAACAGTTCGATTCGAGGCCGCGAGGTTATGAGGGAAAGTGTTTCAAATACCCATTTAGGAGTAATTCCAGTAATTAGGTAAATAGTCTCCATTATTTCTTTACTTCTTTTTTTTTTAAATTGGAATTCAAAGATTTATCTACAACAAATCTACATAATTTTAAAATTTTAATGTCCCATTATGCGAATAATTATGTTTCTACATAGGTACATACTTCGTCTGTAAGTGTAAGTAATAAGTGACATTTAATTTTAGTAACATCACTTTAAAAAGTGTTCAATAGTGTGCTCTCAGTAGCGAAAAAACGCAAGTTCATCGCCATAAACCAAAGAAGAAGAATAACTAGGGTGTAACTTTTTATTAATAAGTGGCACTATGATTAAGTCTGTCCTTAAAAAAGTGCTAAAATCCTACTGTAAATTGAGTTTTCTCTATACAAAACGCCAATTTCACAGGTATTGCAAATATCCAATATGATTCCTCCCGGCCACGCGTATTTGCCTCCTCTCCGCTTCCCTCTCCCTGGCCCTCTCAAAGCGGTCCTTCCGCTTATTCCTTCTGCGAGGCCTATGGGTCATTCGGGTGGTGGTAGTGGTGGTGGTTGGCTTCCGGAACCGAGGAATGGGGTACCCGTATACCCTCAAATTCATTTTTGTTTCTCCCGTAAAGGTGAACCCTGAAATAAAAGCAATTGCGAGCATTTTTTGATACGTCTACAGGTGTGATCTCAACTCCCGAATGATTTATATCTAATCTATCGCTCATTATTGTCCCAAAATAGAGGTAGGATATTTGTTTAAGATATTCGGACGAGTAAAGGATGAAGCACACTTATCAACCCAGAAACATTGTGACATTCAATAAATAATTTGAATTTGAAACGGATCGTAACCGTATCACCTCGAGGCGGTCAGTATTCTTTGTAGAAACTCCGTACTGTAACGCACATTTATCCGCACCGTAACGTAAACACCTCGCCTCGTGGTTGACACTTGGTGTTTATCCCTTTCCAGGTTCATAAGTGTGCTATGACCTTTAAAGTGTTCAAAGTTCAGATACTGAAAATTAAACATCATAGACATAAAACATTGATGTACCTTTTGAGTACCCTTTTAAAGATTACATACAGGGTGGAATTTTGTAATGCCACCTAAAGGGAAAGTGCTCTTAATACTGTAGATAGAAAATTTTACTTAAAAAAAACGTTCCTTTATTTTTGAAAAGAAATAAAACTGCATTCAAAGATTTTCAAAAATTTGCTTGCTACACCCGGGAATCGAATCATGTTAAAAATTACATTTTTATTGCATCGATCGTTAGGGTTAAGTTTAAGGATAAAATCTCCCAAACAAACTTGATAAATCAAATGAAAGGAAAACCATGAAATCTTAAATAATTGTAATTATTTACAGAAAATTGTATGGTATGGTGGTAAATTTTCGAAATGTTTTCGAAAATCTTTGAATGCAGTTCTCTTTCTTTTCACAAATAAAGGAATGTTTTCTTTGAGTAAAATTATCTATCTACAGTATTAAGGGTAGGTACTTTCCCTCCAGGTGGCATTACAAAATTCCACCCTGTATGTATACCATGTTCTCACCTATGATCAGGTTGATGTTCAAAATGCCAGATCGGTTGACTTTGTCCTTCACGAATATTGCCTCCAGATGCTTCCCCGGTTTGTAGATGGGTGTAGCAGTCCCATTGAGTGGTGGTGCTTCAGTCGTGAGCTCATATTTCTTGGGAAGGGGGATGCGTTTGAGGATTTCCTCGGGAGTGTCTATTCCCATGCCGCCTTTGAAGCCGGTTCCCTCTAACAGGTCCATGTGGTGGCGGAACCAAATAAGAACTGGTGACCGGGATAGAACGTTTTCCAGCTATGAAATTGAGAAAAAATAGTCTTAGTGTTCACTTGAAAATTAAGTACCTACTGTGTCACGGAGTCGTGGAGCGACTTGGCCCACTTTTAGCTTGGTCCACGGGCCAAGTCGCCGGTTTGAATATATTGTTTCTTCACTCTAAGATTTTAGAGTAGATTTTTGTTGATTTGGTGTTAACATTGAAGGTGGGTCTAGATGCCGAAAGAAAAAAATATAAAAATTCGAGCCGATGACTTGGCCCTTGAGTGGGTGGGCCAAGTCGCTGGAAGACTCACTTTAAGTGGTACTTATAATAGGTGCGATTTAAAAGTGTACATGCATAGTCTGATGTAAGTGATTTAAAACAAAAACACTTAATTAATTGTGTGTATAGCCTGACCAGGAACATAAAAACCCTGGCATAGAGGCGCTTCAATTGCATTTGATAGTGCAACACTGGGTACAGTCGTACCTGTATTAAATTAATAGGCTAACTTTATGTATCAGGATTCAGGATTATAGGCTTATCTAATATTTTCATAAATTAACAGAAACGTATTATATTATTCAGATCATTCGGAAAACCCCTTCAACTCTACTCATATTCATGAGTGATATTGGCACTTGGGAGGCTGAATAATCTAAATTCAAATAAAAAATTCAAACTGAATTGAGAACAATCTCCTTTTTAAACGATTAAAACTGGTGGTTATTATATTGACCACCACTTACCTTGTATTCAGCCCTGCCCGGGGTGCCGTTGGGGTCCACCAGCCTCATCTGCTCGCGGTAGACCAGGATCCTGCGACCGGAGCAGTCGCCCGGGTTGAAGCCGGCTTCTTGCAAGTGTCTGGGCACTGAAGACAATACCATATTTAGCATCATTCATTCATCATCATCATCATTTCAGCCATAGGACGACCACTGCTGAACTTAGACCTCACCCAATGATTTTCACAATGACCGGTTGGCAGCGGCCTGCATACAGCGCCTTCTTGCTACCTTTATGAGGTCGTCGCTTTCTGGTATGTGGCCTCCACTCCAGAACCTTATTGCCCCATCGACCGTTCGTCGTTCGTTCATTCGTTTCAGCCAAATAACGTCCACCGCTGGACAAAGGCCTTCCCCAAGGATTTCCATAGCGATCGTCTGTTTCTGTGCAAATTAACAAACTGGAAAATCTTATAAAGATTTCAATAACACACTGAATGCAAGCCACTACCAACCGGCCATTCTGAAAATCATTGGAAGGGGCCGATGCTCAGCAGTGGACGTCATTTGACTGAAATGATGACGATGATTTGACACTGCTTTAATATTTGTCTTTTTACCCTGTCTTCGATTTTTTGCATCCAGTTTTTTCCTGGCCTTTTCAATTTCCTTGGTAAGAATGACCTTGTTGTAAAACCAATCACCATTATCCCCTTCTTACCTACACGTTATAGAAAAGTTTTATGTCAGAAAACATTGTAACAACTGACTTGACATTATAAATGTTGCTTAGTACTCACTTTCATACCAAGCTTCCTGGCCCGGGGTAAGACTGTAGATTTGGAACTTTCCTGATTCGCTATTGATGCCGGGGTACCACTCCCGGAACAGCACTGATGACGGTGTCGTTGTCGTGGGAGTAGTGGTTGGGATTTCTGAAACAGAACATTATTCAATTCAAATAGTTTCAAATTCAAATTCAAAATACGTTCGCACGGTTGGTAGCAGCCTGCATCCATGCCTGCGTACCGGAAAACGCAGCGTGGGACGTCCACCCACAAGGTGGACCGACGACCTGATAAAGGTAGCATACAATAGTTAGTGCTTAATTCTAGGGTTAAAGTTTATTTGCCAAAACACAGTTAATACAAAACCACAATCTGAAACGACTGAAATCGGTTTTACTATTTCCCCATCAACTCATATTTACGAAACTAATGCCCGTTTTCACCATCAATCCCTAATTTTAAAGTGACCACTATGGTAACACTTATCAGGAATTTTGTTTTCATAGGGGAATGGGCATGAATTAACTATTAATAAATATTAAAATAATTTAACTCCATAAAAGCAGCCCGAGCCGAGGATACCGAAGCCGCCGATCTAGGATGATGAAATATGATCAGAGGTGGAATTGTGTAAAGCAATCGTAATCATTTGGGGGAGGCCTATGTTCAGCAGTGGACGTCCTATGGCTGAAATGATGATGAAAATGATGAATCGTAATCATATGACAGTTCATAACGTACCATTATTCTGTCAAACGATTTGTTTAACTAACTTTATCGTACGTTATGAACTGTCAAATGATAACGATTGCTTTACACAATTCCACCTCTGAACCGCTTAACCGTCGAACCAAACAACCCACCTTCAGTCTCATTGTTCCCAAAGCCAGTCCTGAAGGCGGACCTGCGTCGGTAGTCGGGGTAGTCGGCGATGAGCTCGAGGTCGGTGGCCGACTCCACCCAGGGCAGGTACGCCGACATGTCGATGAAGCGTGCGGGCGCCGCGCAGCCCGGTCCGCGGATGCCGAAGCCGATCTAGGTGGACAATTTTGGCCATCATAAAAATTCAATAACAAAAATTTGGCCATTGATATTCAATCGTGAACCTAAAGGACAAAGTACACTTATCAACCCGGAAGCAGATGGTAAACATATCAATTCGAGATGGTCAGTATTCTTTGTATGACCACAGAATAATAATAAGTACTACGTACAGAAGTTTTACTTCGCTAAGGTATTTAAAGAAATGTATGCTCAATGTCATTAACAATATGATGTAATTTAGCTTGTCTCAAGAGTCAAGCACCATTATGTTGACAAACGTCAGTGATCGGTACTGCGCTGAAGCTATAGGGCTGACTTCGGTAAAATGATGTGACGTGAGGTGCCAAACTGCAGAAAATGGCGGAGGAAATACATGATTTAGCATGAATTATCGTAATATTAACTACTTATTTACCTCTCAGTGTCTTCAGGCAATTTAAAAAGTACATTCTGTGTTTTTATTATTATTTAGGCAGTTTAATACTGTGCAGTACACCATTTTCTTTATTTTTTTCCATCATACACAAGAATACGCGTGCGGGAGTCAATGTTCGCTCGTATGTGAGGCCTTGTCGAATAGTAATCCTGTAGGGGGCCATCGTGCGTGTTTTGTTTTCGATGTAAACTCGCTGAGATGCCTAGCATGACTTACACTTAAGGCTAAATTACACGTGTTAAGTAGTAGCATCAATAGCGAATCAGGTAACTAAATTTTTACTTGATTTTTCTGTCAAGTTGGTGTGCGGGGCTTGTCAAATGACGCGTTTTGACAAGCAGTTTCATGCCATTATCCGCACCGTAACGTAAACGCCTCGCCTCACGGTGGACAGCGTGGCTAAAGGCAATACGGCTTTGTCCCTTTCCGGGTTCATAAGTGTGATATGACCTTTAAAACTAACTAACTTCCATGGTTTGATTTCCGTACGTGTGAGGACTCATACACAACAGAAGATAAGCAATAAACATAAATATGCATTATGTAAGTGAATGCAACAAAGGTATAATTTCCTAAAAAGAAACCTAAAATTCCCTGAAAGCTACGCTAGTACACAAATGATGGTGAATGTGTGTACAATATTTTACCCCACAATTTTAGTGTAAAACTATCATGCCTAACTATTTAGCACGATAAAATGTCCACGGCATTTCTTACCAGGGTCCACGAGCCCGTGGAGTTGGAGACGAGCGCCATGCCGTTCTCCCAGACGCAGTCCTTCTTGTTGTTGGCCGCGAATCCGCATTGCACGTACGGCGGCGTTGACTTCGGCTCCGAAAACTAATTACATATTATTTTTAATAACTCATCATCATCATCATCATCATCATCATCATCATCATCATCATCATCATCATCATCATCATCATCATCATCATCATCATCATCATCATCATCATCATCATCATCATCATCATCATCATCATCATCATCATCATCATCATCAAACTAAGCGGTATATCCTGATAAAATAAAAACAGTAATAATGCTAAATAACAGGCGATACTAAAAAATACATAAAATACACAAAAAATGCCAACAAATAATAAAAAATTATACACTTTGAAAAAAATCTGCTTAAAAATTCGTGTTTTTTTGGTTATTTTATAAATTTCTCCAAAAAATTTCCCTATAACCGGTGGTTTTTATTACTTTGTATTATTTTCTATCGTATTATCTTTGTAAAACCAAAAATCGCATGAATACAAAGTAATAAAAACTACCGGTTATAGGGGCATTTTTTGGAGAAATTTATCAAATAACCAAAAAAACACGAATTTTTAAGCGGATTTTTTCAAAAAGTATTTTTTTTTATTATTTGTTGGCCTTTTTTGTGTATTTTATGTATTTTTTTAGTATTGCCTGTTATTTAGCATTATTACTGTTTTTATTTTATCAAGATATACCGCTCAGTTTAAAAGTTATTATGTTTTCTTTACAATAAGTAATTGGAAGAAAAAAAATTCTATAAAAAATTAAAAAAAAATCTCAAAAAATTTTTGACCTATTTTTTGTCGATAAAAATAGGTCTAGTTTGATCAATTTTCATATGTACACTTTAACGTGACTCACACTGTATAAAGATTTTAGCAATTTAATTCACAAAATCAATTGCGCACATTTAAAATAAAGTTTGTTTACACTTTGACAGCTATAGACTGACATGCAAGGTGACATATCAATGAAGTTTTCAGTTACTGTTGCCATTAAAAGAAATTAGTACCATTAATTTTCCGCAACATGGCGAGGGTTTTTATGTTCCTGGTCAGGCTATACCTTGACACTTATACACGTGTAGTTTTGAATATGCTCGTCGTACAGCGTGGCCTGCAAAAAATAAATTATTTTATTACTCAGATCATTCGGAAAACCCCTTCAACTCTACTCATATCCATGAGTGATATTGGCACTTGGGAGGCTGAATAATCTAAATTCAAATAAAAAAATCAAACTAAATTCCTCTCCTAAGAACAATCTCCTTTTTTTTAAACGATTAAAACTGGTGGTTGTTATATTGACCACCACTTACCTTGTATTCAGCCCTGCCCGGGGTGCCGTTGGGGTCCACCAGCCTCATCTGCTCGCGGTAGACCAGGATCCTGCGACCGGAGCAGTCACCAGGGTTGAAGCCGGCTTCTTGCAAGTGTCTAGGCACTGAATACAATACCATATTGAACATCATTCATTCATCATCATCATCATTTCAGCCATAGGACGTCCACTGCTGAACATAGGCCTCCCCCAATGATTTTCACAATGACCGGTTGGCAGCGGCCTGCATACAGCGCCTTCTTGCTATCTTTATGAGGTCGTCGCTTTCTGGTACGTGGCGTCCACTCCAGAACCTTATTGATTGGCCGTTCGTTGTTCGTTCATTCGTTTCAGCCAAATAACGTCCACCTCTGGACAAAGGCCTTCCCCAAGGATTTCCATAGCGATCGTCTGTTTCTGTGCAAATTGGAAAACCTTATAAAGATTGCAATAATGCACTGAACACTGAATGCAAGCCACTACCAACCGGGCATTCTGGAAATCATTGGAAGGGACCGATGCTCAGCAGTGGACTGAACTGAGTTATGTGACTGATGATCATCCGCTTTTACCAATCCACTGCTTCAATACTCATCTTTTTATCCTGTCTTCGACTTTTTGCATTCAGTTTTTGTGGTTAAAGATATTTATTTCTTATAAAGACTTACAGAGAAACATTAATTTGTCTTTGATAATAAACATTACAAAAACGATTAGCGTAGCAGTTGTATTAGAAGTGTTTTTTTTTTTATAAAGCAGGTAGGTAGTTTTTGTCTGGTCTTTTGAATTTCCTTGATAAGAATGATCCTTGATATGAATTGTTGTAAAATCAATCACCATTATCCCCTTCTTACCTACACGTTATAGAAAAGTTTTATGTCAGAAAACATTGTAACAACTAACTTGACATTATAAATGTTGCTTAGTACTCACTTTCATACCAAGCTTCCTGGCCCGGGGTAAGACTGTAGATTTGGAACTTTCCTGATTCGCTATTGATGCCGGGGTACCACTCCCGGAACAGCACTAATGACGGTGTCGTTGTCGTGGGAGTAGTGGTTGGGATTTCTGAAACAGAACATTATTCAATTCAAATAGTTTCAAATTCAAAATACGTTTATTGTGAACCACAGGTACATAGGTTGTCAAATTATTATAAATGGACATAGATCGGCTGCGTTTCACCTTGAAGGCATACAAATCATCATCATCATCATCATCATCATTTCAGCCACAGGACGTCCACTGCTGAAAAAAGGCCTCCCCCAATGACTTCCACATCGCACGGTTGGTAGCAGCCTGCATCCATGCCTGCGTACCGGAAAACGCAGCGTGGGACGTCCACCCACAAGGTGGACCGACGACCTGATAAAGGTAGCATACAATAGTTAGTGCTTAATTCTAGGGTTAAAGTTTATTTGCCAAACCACAGTTAATACAAAACCACAATCTGAAACGACTGAAATCGGTTTTACTATTTCGCCATCAACTCATATTTACGAAAGTAATGCCCGTTTTCACATCAATCCCTATTTTTTAAGTGACCCCTATGGTAAAACTTATCAGGAATTTTGTTTTCATAGGAGAACGGGCATGAATTAACTATTAATGAATACTGAAATAATTTAACACAATAAAAGCAGCCCGGTCCTCGGATGCTGAATCCGATCTAGGATGATCAGATATGATCGGAAACGCTTAACCGTCGAACCAAACAACCCACCTTCAGTCTCATTGTTCCCGAAGCCAGTCCTGAAGGCGGACCTGCGTCGGTAGTCGGAGTAGTCGGCGATGAGCTCGAGGTCGGTGGCCGACTCCACCCAGGGCAGGTACGCCGACATGTCGATGAAGCGCGCTGACGAAGCCCATCTTCTTCTTCTTCATCGCTACACTCTTGCCAGAGTGGTCGTGGTCGTCACACCAGGTCCGGTGGCAAGCCTCACAATCCGTCACCATTCCTCCCACACTCAGCCTTTATTGTGCACTCGTGGACCATTGAGTGCGGTTTTAACCTGGTCAGTCCAGCGCATCCCACCTGCCGCGCTCTCTCGTGCCCTCAACCTTCCCCTGCACGATAAGTCGTTCAACAGGAACGACGTCTCCACGTGTAATATGGCCAAAGAAAGTGAGAATACGACTTAGACGACGAGAAGCCGATCTAGGATGATCAAATATGATCGGAACCGCTTAACCGTTGAACCAAACAACCCACCTTCAGTTTCATTGTTCCCGAAGCCAGTCCTGAAGGCGGACCTGCGTCGGAAGTCGGGGTAGTCGGCGATGAGCTCGAGGTCGGTGGCCGACTCCACCCACGGTAGGTACGCCGACATGTCGATGAAGCGCGCCGGCGCTGCGCAGCCTGGTCCGCGGATGCCGAAGCCGATCTGGGAAGGTCAGATGATTAGAACCGAATTATAGTGTAATGAAAAGATGAAGAGTTGTATCATGATTGAAGGCGACAATAGCCTAACGGTGTCAGTGTCAGACTGCCGATTCCAGTCAGTATTTTGAACCCCGTCATTGCTGGACTGAACTGATTCTGGTGAACCCACTCATAACATAAGCAATTATTTAGCTTAGCTCGAGGGTTTACATTACCTACCTCCTCGAGCGTCAACGGGACATGGCTCTTGCAAATTGCATATGGGTAGTTCGCGTTCTTTGGTTATTCGCTGGTCCCTTTTCTCGTGCACCTCTCCATATTATTTTGATATTCATTCGTGGACACATACCTACACAACATTAGGTAGGTACTTTAGAAAGACATAAGTATTGGGCACAATGAAGCCATAATTTCTAGTATCCCTTTCAAAAATGGCACAAGTATTCGTTTTAATGAAACCCAAGCTTGCCAGGAAAATCATTATGCCAATGAAATAGTCACCCTATGGGTAAATCTAACTAGAATAAAATAATTATCGCTACCATGTACAACATACCAAAATTTCGATATTTCGGCACTGTTGCAAGAAGCGCCATGATTACGGAGTAACTGAGGAATCTGGCGGTTGAGGATAGAATAAAATATCCAATAGCCTCTTACCAGGGTCCACGAGCCCGTGGAGTTGGAGACGAGCGCCATGCCGTTCTCCCAGACGCAGTCCTTCTTGTTGTTGGCCGCGAATCCGCATTGGACGTACGGTGGCGTTGACTTCGGCTCCGAAAACTAATTACATAATTATTTTTAATAACTGTATCTCATCATCTTCATCATATTAATAGCCACAGGACATCCACAGCTGAATATACACCTCCGCCAGGGAATTCCATATTGACCGGTTGGCAGCGGCCTGCATCCGGCGCTAATGCGCTGGCGACCTCATAGAGGTAATGGATTACCACTACCTCTATGAGGTAGCCTGTCTATCTTACTGTCTGTTTGAGATTATTTATTAAAATAAATACACGCACGTCGCATGTAAGGTTTTAGTGATAGGTCGTCATTTCAGGCAAAGGAAGTCCATTACTTGAGTTAGGTCTCCCTCAAAGATTACCACAACGACCGCATCTTGGTGCTTCCCGCGAACTTCACCAAATCGTCAGTCCACTGAGTCTGATCGCCACTCGAGAACTTTTTACTCCAAAGGTCATCAGTTGTACGAACTAATAAATATATTCTTGCTTTTACTTACTCCAACTCGATTATAGAATTCGTTGCACAAAGAGGGCTTTATGTATTGGACG
Source organism: Ostrinia furnacalis (assembly GCF_004193835.3). NCBI lineage: Eukaryota > Metazoa > Arthropoda > Insecta > Lepidoptera > Crambidae > Ostrinia > Ostrinia furnacalis. The sequence goes on along the minus strand of NW_021130436.1, from coordinate 298,422 downwards.
GTGTAAACTATTTTCTCTATGAGCTCGTTTTCTGAAAGAATTCAATAGATCAGTTCATTAGGTCAAAGACGTTTCGATAGGTATTAATTTGTACGTACCGTCTGTGTACCCTACTGCGTACAGTAGGTTCGACGTATTGAAGAAATTGCCTGGCCAGCATACTGGTTTGAATGGCACTGAAAATGTAATTAAATAAAGCGTTACATTATTGACAATTAATACTGTAATTAGTATTAAAATATGCATATAACATAAAACAATAGAGCCTTTCATGTGAACCTACTTTTTAATCTTTTCAGCGCCACGTCAAATACAAAAGCCATCACTCTGGACGCCACGCTTGATAAATTATGATATCAATATAATCATTGTATTCATTAATATTCAGTTTACATAATACTCAATTAGCCTATTACTGACATCATTTTTAAGGCGGATTAATCCGTCGTTGGCGGTCAACCTGATGTACGCATGTATCCGTCATTGGCGTTGAAAAGGTTAATGGGAGCATGAACTGACAAACTTTCAGCTTTTATAAAATAACGTAGGTCTGGCGTTCACTAGCTCTTAGTCTATAATTGCTGGTCTTTCGGGCACCTTAGAGCAAAATTAGTACTAACCCACAGTGCCCGGATCTAAGTCAAGCTCCACCAGGGCTATGGTGTTGTACGTGGCGAACTCAAACTCGGGGTGGATCATGTAGTCCTTGAGGTTGGTGAACCACGGATCTCCTGTTTTGGGTATGAACATGGCTTTGCTGTCCTGCCTGGAAATAAAGCAGTCTTTACTCTAAGATTCAAACAAATATAACATGCCTTATTACTCGTATAGTATCTCTTTTCATAAAATTTTGCGCAATGTTATTGCCTGTACGTACAATGATCTTGAATTTTTTTACAGATATGCTGCACCAAGATCAAATTCGTTTTATCTGGGTGCCAACACCTCGCTCTTCACGAAAATATTGGAATTCTCCAAGGAAGAAACTTCTTAACTGAGGGCCAAGATGTCCTATTATCAAGGTATGTACACCTATGTATACTAGTTGGACGAAGCATTACTATGTGTGCTTGGAAATAAAAAAATATATCGAACCCATAAGTGGAATAAAAGTAGTGTTTTAGGACAGTTTTACCTGTACCATGATAAAGACTGAAATACTCGTATGTTATTTATTTCATGGGACCGGTAGAGTCGTTACTTCATCTAACAGATAACTTCCTAATAAGTAAGCTATCAGGGGATTTATCAGTGGTGAACCATGAGATTAGGGTTTCATGACTCACGTGAACACGTGCTTGGGTATCCTTGAGACGTCGTCTGCGTTGGCGACGGCGTACCTGTCCTTTACCAGTATCAGTCCCGTCACCGCTATCTTCAGTTGGTCGAAGTCGTCTGTTGAACGTGAACATATCTATGAAAATTCCTGTCTATACAATATACTAAATCTTGTCTATTGGATAACTTAGTTACTTAGAGGTCTTTGTTTCATGTATGCAAATGTTTATACAGTTGTATTTAGTTTCAATCAAACCACTGCTGGACAAGAGCCTCCCCAATGATCTCCTCAAAGACCGGTTTTGCGCTACTCGCATCCAGGTGTTTAACGGGATCTGCACTAGATTTCTGGTCCGTCGAGTGGAAAGCCTGCCTAGTGCGGGGCGTAAATTCGCGACCCCTATTAGTCCACTACAAAGCTACAACACTCACGTATGTGTACCCTTAGCAGTCCCAGCCATGGGAAGGCAGCGCTCTGGCCGACGTTGCCCTCAGGTTCGGTGGACCGCGAGGCATCGCAGTTCGCTACCTTCATCATACTTTGTATGGGCACGGGGAGCGACCGATCTGAAAGTCATGAAAAAGTGGAAACCTTATTTATTATTCTTGTTTTCGAAGGGTACAAAGTAATCAAGGCTTTTAAAAAGTACTTAAACACGTCCCTGTAAAAAAAAACTACCACTGGTTCGGGACAATAAATGGGCCAATAATAAAATACTAAAAAAATGTTATATAAAATTCGTCATCGTCAGGTCACAGTATCCACTCCAGGAACATAAGGCCCATTCCAATTTACCAGAGGCAATACGTAAAATTTAATTGTAAACAATTTTCAATGCCAACCCAAGGTCAATCAAAATTAATGGAGTTTTATAAATTAAAGTAAATATTACATTCTGACTCTTAAAACACAGCAAATAAATAAATAAAATAAATAAATTCTTTATTGAATAACTTATTGACAGTTTTTAACAATAGGCTAATATTAAACTATAATAGGTAAAAGTACATACGTGCCTGAACTAAGAATTAATTCCTGTATCTCAGGCAAAAAAAAAGGCTTACATTACTTTATTAATAGAACTATTTCTACTATTATACTATTTCTAAATGTAATTACAACCTAAGTAGGTATGACAAGTAGATTGTATTAACTAATCAAAAACTCACCGAACAATAACAGCACGACCACGACACACAACTCCTTACGGTCGTCCATATCAGCCGCCACTGATTGAGTAACGGTAATCATTCCGATTAATTACCGCGTGAAATGGCGACTCATCTCGGATTGGGTTACACAAACAACCTAGGGAAATGCCAAAACAATACGACGACAAACAAATATTCGTGTTTAGTAAATATGACGTGAATTATGTTATTGGCGTGCGGTTTATTTATTGGGCCGCTATCGCGTCTCTTGTAACTCAGACTCTACTATTTTATCAGGCCCTTTTTAAAAAAACATATAAAATAAAAATTAAATTAAAAAAACACATGTACAAGTACATAAAAGTACTGTAGGCTACGGAACTATTCCCACATCTAATTCCCACCGCTGCAACTTCTGTGAAGCCAGGATCTACAGCTTGACCGCCACAACCCAACCAGTGAAGGTCAAGTTTGTCCCGCGGGGGAAAGTTAATCTTTCATTGGGCCCGTTACGAAATTAATCAGAAGAACACAGTAGGGTACGTATTGTAGGCAAGGCAGTTATCTATTTACATTGGAAATAAAAATAAAACTAAGTATTTGGCTGCTTGCATGGCGCTATTGTGAAGTGACATAAATGGTCCAGTAGAGTTTTAGCTCCGTAGCTGTTCATCACAGCTGTTTCATTTGGGACACAATTTCAGTCAATTAAAATAAAATATCCTCATTCTGAATACCTCCTTTTTTACTGTAGTTATACGTACTTTTTATGCAGTACAAGGCAAGCATTGACATAGACAGCAATCGCACCTGATGTTAGTTAGCACATTCTAGTATGGTGCATTATCTGCCCTGTAACTTCCTGTAAGTGCTTTTATTAGAGAAACCGCTCTCCTCAATATGTGACAAATATTTAGCAAACAATTTCAGAAATCATAACAAACGAAGCCCATTTTTTGTGGAAGCCCCCGACGTCACCAAACGCTTGTTAAAACGTTCGTATAAGGCCGACGCTAACGAATTGAGGGCTACGTGACTGTGTTACACAATACGCGGGCTCGGGAGCCTGTATGATGGCTGGAGAGAAGTTTGAAAAGCAGTAACCGATGTTCACTTGGTAGCTTTCTTGAAAATACATAACCTACTCGTATAAAACATAACTGTGATGTAGAGTCAGAGTACATAGATGTCAACAAAACTGCCGTGCTCGCGATATCAGTATCAGTAACTCCATTTTTGGCAAAACTGCAATGAGCTCTATCAGATGAGCTGACAGGCGTTTTTAACAGCAAAAAATTGGAGTTATTAAATAAATAAATATAAATAAATAAATAAATATCCTTGGACATTTTACACTGCGCCTCTAGTCCCAAACTAAGCAAAGCTTGTACTATGGGTACTAGACGACGGGATATTACTGATAGATATCGCTAATACGGCGGATTAAATTCAAAGCTACAGTCACTCTGTGTCTGTAGAAAATTTTACCTGATTGGGATCTTTGAAGTATAGCAAAACTAAGCTAGGAATATAAAGTTGTGAGATTTTGCTGATAGTGAGAGGCCTATGTTCAACAGTGGACGTCCTATGGCTGAAATGATGACTGATAGTAATGAAACCGTTGATAAACAATAGCTTATTACTTAAATTCAATCGGAGAACATAATACTAAAATTTATAAGATTGTTAATATACTAGTTTTAGAAGTTGTGATTCTCACGCTGAGTTTTAATTATGCTATAGTCATAGAAGAAGACAGAGTCGGACAGTGTGAAAGGACGCTACATCAGAATGTTATGACGATTTAAAAGGTGTATGTTTGTGTAGGAGGAATACAAAATGTGTTAGTAATTATATTTTTATGTCCTTAAATTTAAATGTCGCGTAAATAAAACCCCAGAGTTAATAATATTCTAGATTTGCTATTTGATTTATTTGTTTAGTCAAGTTATTTTGTTGAAATTTATAATAGGTAAATTGAATTTTCTACATATACTAATAGTACTCGTTAACTTATATTATCCTAATAAATGCCTCGTTATGGCTTTATAAAACATATTTTTAAATAACTATTACTTTCGTTTTTTTTTATTCCACTAAAGTAAAAATACTTTTGAAGTGCCTTATAAAAAAGCTATTGAATTAATTTTATAATCGAAATCCCATTAATAATATAATAAATACTTTCTTTTATTATGCAAAATAAACCAGGCTTTCTGTCTACAAGCAATAATAATCATAATCGGGCGTATTAAATTCAATATAATACACCGGCGGCCATTGTGCGCGTTAATTATGATATCATACATCAACCCTGCGCGGGCGCCTAAAAAACCGTCACTAGCAAAGAAATCTCGGGCGCGGCACAGTGCAGGGAGAGTCAGCAATACCCGTTAGAAAAGACTGAATAAACAAAATGCTTTACGTTTTTAACAAGATTTTGAATTTAGTTCCTGAATGCAGTACAAATAATGAAAATTAGTTCCAAATGAGATATCAAAATAAGGCTTCATATCTCTCCATCTAATTGCAATTATTTTCACAAATTATTAAATATCTTTGGAAGTGCTTGAATATTCTACGTATTATGATTATAATTAGAAAACGATCTACGATCTTTATTATGATATGTAGATAACTCCAAGGGATATTTTAAGCCATGTTATGGAAGATGCAATTCATAAATCGGCTGTCCTACAATGACACATGGAGGACTAGCCGCGATTTTAAGAGTTTCGATATGCCAGGAACACGTGATAAAAATTGATAAATCCTAAAAATACCATACAACAGAAATAAGTTACAAAAATTTAACCTGCTGTTCCTATCTGCACTGTGAGAGTGGTCGAAATGATCGAAAAAACGGATGAATAAAGAAAAGGGCGATAACTCAAAGCAATGGCTTATTATGCGGCATTACTCCGCAGGAAGTATTACGTGTCACACGGATTAGTTACGACGATTGGGAGATGAAGTGCACGTGTCCATTACCTAGTTTAAGACGTCACGGTTCGACGATGGCAACCATGGCGATGGCGATCAGATGTAAATGCATTGATCGCCATAACCATCGCCATCGCGAACGCGGGCTGCTCACGTTGGTTTGGTCGAACCTTTACTAATCTCATCTATATCAATTTTATTCACAAGCCTTCGTATTTTTAGCAGTGGTGATGTTTTTTAATGGTCATATCCTGTCAAACAAAATCACACAGTAATAATAAGCTCCTTCATAATAATATTGCATGATAAGGACTCTATAAGGACCACAAGCCTGCGATTCTTCTTTAAATATTTTACTCTAGAGTTAGACACTAACCCCCTTTCTAATAAAATATACACGCTTGTTGAACAGTATTTCAAAGTGACATTTAGTAAGGAAATGCCATTTTAAAATAGTGATCAAGAAGAGTGTACCTTTTATTTAGTAGGGAGGTCAACTTCCGTTAAAATTCTTATTTCTTTGCAATGTATTCATGTTTTCATTGAATAGAATAGAATAGAATAGAATTTATTTATTGCTTTTTCTGTGACCAGTTTGCAGTTGTTTAGGCATAAAATTCGTTACAACAGATTGCTCATATTGAGCATGCAATATTAAATTGTACAGACGATGCCACATCGAGACAAAACTTATTTCGACGTCAACATTTTGAACTTTAGGTTGTTTCTGTAACAATTTTATACATAGTCGTTAATGTGTAATGGAAACGTAGCCGCAGGAACAATGGTCCATAGAAACTGGCGGGTGTTTCGGCTTTCTAATAATCATGTCACAAATTATTTCCTTACTTAGAAATATTGCCTTGACTTATCTCCTAAAAAGATACTCTCTGACAATGTCAGCAGAAGATTTGTAAAGTTCTAATATGACGTCAGAACAAGTCAGTATAAATTTATAAGTATGGTTTTCTAGAACATGGCCTACATTTTTGACACAAAATTGTGATGGAATGCATGTTTTAGTTTTCATCATTGCTTTTAGACGACCAGCACCTTCATAGTAGGTAGTTCTTGATTATTCTTACCACCATCCGATATCATCATTTCAGCCATAGGACGTCCACTGCTGAACATAGACCTCCTCTAATGCTTTCCACGTTGATCGATTGGTAGCGGCCTGCGTCCAGCGCTTCCCTGCTACCTTTACGATGTCGTCGGTCCACCTTGTGGATGGACGTCTCACGCTGTGTATTCCGGTACGCAGCCTCCATTCCAGAACCTTGCTGCCCCATCGGCCGTCAGTTCTGCGTACTATGTGCCCTGCCCATTGCCACTTCAGCTTCCTAAACCGTCGGGCTATGTCAGCGACTTCCGACATAATGTCCCGAAATGGTGGTAGAGCAAGCTATATTGTCACTTGTATAAGTGCCCTAAAAAGGTTCACATGCCCACTAATAACGAGCTTGAATTTGAGCCACAGTATCATAGACAAGACCCTTTATTCTTTCTTCGACTGTCGCTACTTCATGCTTCGTTTTTACTCGGGTATGCTCGTATTTTTTGTGGCGCATAAAGTCGCCCCATTACGAGCCGCGCGCGCATAAACATGTCATCGATGAGGCTCTACGAACAGGGCTGCCAGAAAAAACAATAGAAATACTTTTTTACATTCGTGAATCACCTATTACATTTTTACATTCGTGATTCACCTATTTAAAACGATCTGGGTATTTTACAATGTGAGAGGAGATTTCAAATACAAATAAATAAATAGTTTTTTTTTAACAGGTCTTTTGAAAACTAATAATTATTCTTTACGTTCATATTGATGTCCATTAATAAATTTTTCGCAATCATATCATATGGGATAATGTCTGGTTTTGTTTTTTGTATATTTTAATGTCCTTTTTTACCGTCCTGATTTGTATAATAAATAAAATAAATAAAATATATCGTACCTATAATGGCACTTCAAGATGGCATCTTATTAATACATTGTAATTTTGTAGTAAAAGTCTATTTACAAAATGAAAAGCCATAATATGCTGTCGAGTTTAAAGAAAGTACAACAGTTAAGATACATCGACAACAATAATTTCAACTCTCTCGAGCTCTTGGCAGCCCTGACTGGCTGTGACCCACGCTCTCTTTACGGGTTGAATCTTTAGTACTATTTATTTTGATTTATCTAACCCTCCGATGCGGTGTTCTTCGCTTTCAACTTTTCTTTAAGATGTCTGATATTATAGCTCGTGAATGAAATATTAACTGTTTACATACGTTCGGAACTTCGTAATAATGTAATATCTTCATGCGTTTCTTTGTACTGTATATCATGAAAGAGTTTAATGTATGGTAAATGTATTTATTTAGTACTAGCTTTCCGCCCGCGGCTTCGCCCGCGTGGAATTTTGTCTGTCACAGAAAAACTTTATCGCGCGCGTCCCTGTTTCAAAAACCGGGATAAAAACTATCCTATGTTCTTTCCCGGGACTCAAACTATCTCTATGCCAAATTTCATCAAAATCGGCAGCGAGGTTTAAGCGGGAAAGCGTAACAGACAGACAGACAGACAGACAGACAGACAGACAGACAGACAGACAGACAGAGTTACTTTCGCATTTATAATATTAGTTGGGATTTTTTGTCATGTTGCCTTTTCTAGTTGTTAAATCTATCTCGCACTGCACAAGATCGAATCTGACTTTTGGCACTGATTGTAATTCATAAAACTAAGCATAAATCAAAAAGTAATTTAGATAAATATTGTAAATTAATGCATTTGTGTGTTAGGTCGTTCCTGGAACTTGTAAGTTAGGGATTAGAAGATGATTTGAGAGTCACGACTCGGCGATCCACCAAAATATCCTATAATTTACCTTCGCGTTTTATCAAGCAAGCATTATGCAAATGTTAACTTTACAGGTTTCATAACAAAGTAAAATATTGGATAAGGAGCAATAAAATTAAATGGTCAGTCGGTGGCAATCAGATAGGCTGCGCAGTGCGCATATCTGTGCACGGGCTTGAGACTTATTTCAATAATGCTATAACCATGTCGCATGACTTTCTTCGCGAAAATACAACAATATAATTGTATTTTCTCAAAAAGATTTAAAACAGTTATATTTGTCCAGTTACTCCTGAAGTATTTAAATCTTCATTACACCACCAACTTGAAATAGAAATAATGATTTTAGAATTCCCAACTGTTTATCAAATAAGCGAAACAGTTAATTAATTAATTTACCAATAATGTGAATATTGAAATTGGTTTGAGTTTACGAGTTTATTAGGACGTATTTTCTGATAGTAGGTAGATTTTTGAAATATCATACCTTATCTTCGTACTTCTATTTTAAGAATATTTTTGTGTATTAACAGATAAGTAACGAAGGATGATTAACTTTTTGTGGCAAAGCAATTGGCTAACTACCATAAATAAAACTTCCAAAGCTTGCAGTACAAACAAATAAAATAATATCCATCTTACAATAAATGCAGATCTGGGGGCACGGCAGTGCCCCCGCCAAGTCGAGCGCNATCATCATCATCATCATCATCATCATCATCATCATCATCATCATCATCATCATCATCATCATTTTGACCACAGGACACAGCTGAAAATACGCATCTGCCAATTGACCGGTTGGCAGCGGCCTGCATCCAGCGCTAATGCGTTGTCTATCTTACTGTCTATTTGAGATTATTTATTACTAAATACGCGCATGTAAAGTTTTTGTGTTAGGTCGTCATTTCAGGCAATTACTTGAGTTAGGTCTCCCTCAAAGATTCCCACAACGACCGCATCTTGGTGCTTCCATTCTGTCAGTCCACGGAGTCTGATCGCCACTCGAGAACTTTTTTACTCCAAAGGTCATCAGTTGTACAAACTAATAAATATATTCTTGCTTTTACTTACTCCAACTCGATTATAGAATTCGTTGCACAAAGAAGGCTTTATGTATTGGACGGTGTAAACTATTTTCTCCATGAGCTCGTTTTCTGAAAGAATTCAATGGATCAGTTCATTAGGTCAAAGACTTTTCGATAGGTATTAATTTGTACGTACCGTCTGTGTACCCTACTGCGTATAGTAGGTTCGACGTATTGAAGAAATGGCCTGGCCAGCATACTGGTTTGAATGGCACTGAAAATGTAATTAAATAAAGCGTTATTGAGAATTAATACTTCCTTTCATGTGAGCCTACTATTAGATGGGAGCATGCGCTGAAAAACTTTCAGCTTTTATAAAACAACGTAGGGCTGCCGTTCACTAGCTCTTACCCCTTATTAATAAAAATTTACACCTAAGATGAACCTTGGATTAAAACGACAAACTAAATGACAATTTAAGCCAGAGTTCGACTACGGTGTAACTTTTATTAATAAGGGGGTTAGTCTATAGCTGCTGGTCTTTCGGGCACCTTAGAGCAAAATTAGTACTAACCCACAGTGCCTGGATCTAAGTCAAGCTCCACCAGGGCTATGGTGTTGTACGTGGCGAACTCAAACTCAGGGTGGATCATGTAGTCCTTGAGGTTGGTGAACCACGGATCTCCTGTTTTGGGTATAAACATGGCTTTGCTGTCCTGCCTGAAAGTAAAATATATCGAAAGGTCATTGACAGACTGACTCACTCACTCATCACGAAATCTCAGAAACTACAAGTGCTAGGAGTCTCAAATTTTGTTTGAGGGTTCCTTTTAGAACGTAGGTGCTCACTAAGACGGGATTTTGCAAAATACGAAACGTGGTTCATGCGGACGAAGTCGCGGGCGGCCGCTAGTACTTCTACAGGGTGTTAGGTAAATGGGTATATGAGCCGACACTAGCCCATGTTAACATGGTCATATAAATGGTATGGTGAAGTCAGAAAATTGATATCTTCATTTTAATTATTTTATTTTTCATACAAATAGGATTCAATAAAATTAATTTTGTATGAAAATTAAAAAAAAATAAAATGATGACATCAAATTTCTGATTTCACCATACCATTTATATGACCATGTTAACATGGGCTAGTGTCGGCTCATATACCCATTTACCTAACACCCTGTATAACGACAAAATTATTTACGAACATTTACAGATTTTATTTACGTGTATATTCAGGCAAAGATTCTCCTTGAATAAACATTTAGGATAGTCCGAATCCCTGACAATGATCTCCTTCATTTGTTGCAGATGTGCTCCATCAAGCCTACTCGCTACAGTGTGGCTACTTCTCATTGCTTTAAGCGGGACCCAATGCCTCACTACCTCTTCGCGAAAAAATGGATTTCTCCAATGACGAAGCCCACAGACCTGCCTCAAGGAAACAACTAAGTGTCAGGATGTCCTATTCTTAAGGTATGTACATAAACTTGCTGGACGTAGTATTATGTTATCTGTTGAACTTAGAGAAATATAGTATAAACACAAACATAAGTGGGATAACATAAGTTGTGTCAATGGAAAATTATACCAGTCCCATGATAAAGACTGAAATTACTTATTTATTTCTTGGAACTGATAGAGTCGTTACTCTATCTGCCAAATATCTCTATCCTAAAACAACTAAACTTGTACTTCATCTGACAGATAACTTTCTAATAGGCTATCAGGGGCTTTATCAGTGGTATCCATTAGAGCAGGGGTTCCCAAAGTGCGGGGAGGCGCTAGGACCTTTAAAGGGAGGCGCGCTGAGAGAATACATTCCAGACTGCTCGATACCAATAAATAATCTTGACTGGAGGAGGGGGGGCGCGGATTTTTTTTCATGGTCGAAAGGGGCGCTCCCTTCTCAAATAAGTTAGGGAATCCCTACATAAGAGTCTGTTGACTTACGTAAACACGTGCTTGGGTATCCTTGAGACATCATCGGCGTTGGCGACGGCGTACCTCTCCTTTACCAGTATCAGGCCCGTCACCGCTATCTTCAGTTGGTCGAAGTCGTCTGTTGAACGTGAACATTTATCTATCTATGAAATTTCTTTTTATTTTCAATCATTTCCGTACCGACTGTCTATACAATATACTAACTATGTATGTTATTAGTACCGAGAGAGTGAGAGATTTTCATCGCTTTTGTTATTTTGAAGAGTTTTCCTAAATTAATCAATCAGTATTATGCCTGCGTTGTGACTTTTAATTTAGTTTAATTTACAATAAATTACCACAGACACTAAAAGACACAAATATTCAGATATTTCGCAAGCAGCTGCTATCCTTATTATTAAGCAAAGCCTACTACACATTGACAGAGTTTTTAAGTGACAAATTGTAAGATTCTTGACTTTTTTTTATGTTTAAATGTTTATGAAATTGTTACTGATTGGACATTACTAACTTACTTTTTATTTTATTTAATTTCTACTAACCTAATACGACTCAATGATGTTATGTAAATTTGTACGCCGACCTTGGGCCAAACATAGTGATACCGACTTAATTTTTAACACCTGTAATATGTTATTTACCTATGTTCCACAAATAAACGAATTTGATTTGATTTGATTTGATTTGATTTGATTTGATTTAGATAATCTTGTCTATTAGGTAACTAAGTTACTTAGAGGTCTTTGTTTCATGTATGCAAATATTTATACAGTTGTATTTAGTTTCAATCAAACCACTGCTGGACAAATGCCTTCCCCAAAGATCGCCACAACGACCAGTTTTGCACTACTCGCATCCAGGTGTTTAACGGGATCTGCACTAGATTTCTGGTCCGTCGAGTGGAAAGCCTGCCTGCTGCTATTATAGTGCGGGGCTCAAATCCGCGACCCCCATTAGTCCATTACAAAGCTACAACACTCACGTATGTGCACCCTTAGCAGTCCCAGCCATGGGAAGGCAGCGCTCTGGCCGACGTTGCCCTCAGGTTCGGTGGACCGCGAGGCATCGCAGTTCGCAATCTTCATCATACTTTGTATGGGCACGGGGAGCGACCGATCTGAAATATCATTAAAAAGTTGAAACCTTATTTATTATTCTTGTTTTCGAAGTCATGGGTACAAAGTAATAAATGCTTTTAGAAAGTACTTAAACACGTCCCAGTAAAAAAAAAACTACCACTGGTTCGGGACAATAAATGTGCCTATAATGAAATGCTAAAAAATGGTTAAATAAAAATCGTCATCATCAGGTCACAGTCTCCACTCCAGGAACATAAGGCCCTTTCCAATTTACCAGAGGCAATACGTAAAATATTATATTTGTACACAATTTTCAATACTAATCCAAGGTCAATGAAAAATAAAGGAGTTTTATAAATTAGAGTAAATATTACAATAAATCTGACTCTTAAAACGCAGCAAATAGATGTAACTACAATACAACTTAAGTAGGTATGACAAGTAGATTGTATTAACTAATCAAAAACTCACCAAACAATAACAGCACGACCACGACACACAACTCCTTTCGGTCGTCCATATCAGCCGCCAATGATTGTGTAACGGTAATCATTCCGATTAATTAACCGCGTGAAATGGCGACTCATCTCGGATTGGGTTACACAAACAACCTAGGGAAATGCCAAAACAATACGACGACAAACAAATATTCGTGTTTAGTAAATATGACGTGAATTATGTTATTGGCGCGCGGTTTATTTATTGGGCCGCTATCGCGTCTCTTGTAACTCAGACACTACTATTTTATCAGGCCCTTTTTTAAAAAACATATAAAATAAAAATTAAATTAAAAAAACACATGTACAAGTACATAAAAGTACTGTAGGCTACGGAACTATTCCCACATCTAATTCCCACCGCTGCAACTTCTGTGAAGCCAGGATCTACAGCTTGACCGCCACAACCCAACCAGTGAAGGTCAAGTTTGTCCCGGGGGAAAGTTAATCTTTCATTGGGCCCGTTACGCAATTAATCAGAAGAACACAGTAGGTACGTATTGTAGGCAAGGCAGTTATCTATTTACATTGGAAATAAAAATAAAACTTAGTATTTGGCTGCTTGCATGGCGCTATTGTGAAGTGACATAAATGGTCCAGTAGAGTTTTAGCTCCGTAGTTCAAACAGCTGTTTCATTTGGGACACAATTTCAGTCAATTAAAATAAAATATCCTCATTCTGAATACCTCATTATTTACTGTAGTTATACGTACTTTTTATGCAGTACAAGGCAAGCATTGACATAGACAGCAATCGCACCTGATGATAATTAGCACATTCTAGTATGGTGCATTATCTGCCCTGTAACTTCCTGTAAGTGCCTTTATTAGAGAAACCGCTCTCCTCAATATGTGACAAATATTTTGCAAATAATTTCAAAAATCATAACAAACGAAGCCCAGTTTTTGTGGAAGCCCCCGACGTCACCAAACGCTTGTTAAAACGTTCGTATAAGGCCGACGCTAACGAATTGAGGGCTACGTGACTGTGTTACATAATACGCGGGCTAGGGAGTCTGCATGATGGCTGGACAGAAGTTTGAAAAGCAGTAACCGATGTTCACTTGGTAGCTTTTCTTGAAAATACATAACCTACTCGTATAAAACATAACTGTTCGTTGATATGATGTAGAGTCAGATTACATAGATGTCAGCAAAACTGCCGTGCTAGCGATATCAGTATCAGTAACTCCATTTTTTGGCAAAACTGCAATGAGCTCTATCAGATGAGCTGACAGGCGTTTTTAACAGCAATAATTATATTGGAGTTATTACTGATAGATATCGCTAATACGGCGGATTAAATTCAAACCTACAGTCACTCTGTGTCTGTAGAAAATGTTATCCGATTTTAGATCTTTGAAGTATAGCAAAACTAAGCTAGGAATATAAAGTTTTAAGATTCTGCTGATAGTGAGAGGCATATGTTCAACAGTGGACGTGCTATGGCTGAAATGATGACTGATAGTAATGAAACCATTGATTTAAAACAGTAGCTTATTTCTTAAATTCAATCGAAGAACGTTTGTTTATAATACTAAAATTTATAAGATTGTTAATAATACTAGTTTTAGAAGTTGTGATTCTCACGCTGAGTTTTAATTATGCTATAGTCATAGAAGAAGACAGAGTCGGACAGTGTGAAAGGACGCTACATCAGAATGTTATGACGATTTAAAAGGTGTATGTTTGTGTAGGAGGAATACAAAATGTGTTAGTAATTATATTTTTATGTCCTTTTTGAATGTCGCATAAAACGCCAGTTTTAATTCTACATCTGCTATTTGATTTATTTGTTTCCTGAAGATTTTTTATTTGAGTTTTTAATAAATTGAAATTCCTACCTAATAATACTCGTTAACTTATTTATTATCCTAATAACATGTCTCAATAGCTTTCTTCTTTATAAAACACCTTCTTAAATAATGATTACCTTCGTATTCCTTTTTCTTGCACTAAAGTAAAAATACTTTTGAATTGCCTTATAAAAAAGCTATTGAATTAATTTTATAATCGAAATCCCATTAATAATATAATAAATACTTTCTTTTCTTATGCAAAATAAACCAGGCTTTCTGTCTACAAGCAATAATAATCATAATCGGGCGTATTAAATTCAATATAATACACCGGCGGCCATTGTGCGCGTTAATTATGATATCATACATCAACCCTGCGCGGGCGCCTAAAAAACCGTCACTAGCAAAGAAATCTCGGGCGCGGCACAGTGCAGGGAGAGTCAGCAGACCCCGTTAGATAAGACTGACTGAATGAAGGAAATGCCTTACGTTTTTAATAAGGTCTTTTGATGAATGGAATAAGAGTACGTATTTTAAGTAATGCTTGCTTGCTTGAACCTATTTAGTTCAAAATAAGATATCAAAATGAGGCTTCATATCTCTCATCTAATTTTCACGTATTATAAATACCTTTTTGAATATTTTTTAATTTGCTTATTTTGGAAAAGGAACTTAGTTCTGTTTTCTAATTTTGTTAGCTATTTTAAATTATAAAATGTTTGCTTATTAGTGTCAAGTTGCACATGGTGACACTTGTTTTTGAAAGAAGAATTGAAATACTTAAAATAAAAAGCTTTAATCCTTGTAATTTGGCGAGAAGTGGGTCAATCCCTAGATTTTAAGTATTTTCATCGATAAAATTGTCCATTGACTACGCCCTTAAAGTTTCATCACTAATTCTCCGGACACATTATATAAAACTTGCTGTTCCTATCTACACTGTGAGAGTGGTCGAAATGGCCGAAAAACGGATGAATAAAGAAAAGGGCGATAACTCAAAGCAATGGCTTATTATGCGGCATTACTCCGCAGGAAGTATTACGTGTCACACGGATTAGTTACGACGATTGGGAGATGAAGTGCACGTGTCCATTACCTAGTTCAAGACGTCACGGGAATTTTAAGGTTCGACGATGGCAATGGCGATGGCGATGGCGATCAGACGTAAACGCATTGATCGCCATAGCCATCGCCATCGCGCACGCGGGCTGCACACGTTGTTTTGGTCTCGAACCTTTACTAATCTCTCTATCAATTTTATTCATAAGTGTTCGTAATTTATAGCAATGATGGTGTTTCAAATGGTCGTATCCTGTCAAATAAAATCACACAGTTATAATAAGCTCCTTCATAATATTACGGCGTGATAGACTCTATAAGTACCACAAGCCTGCGATTCTTATTTAAATATTTTACTCTAGAGTTAGACACTAACCCCCTTACTAATAAAATTTACACTCGCTCGTTGAACAGTGTTTTAAAGTGACATTTAGTATGGAAATGCCATTTTAAAATAGTGATCAAGAAGAGTGTAACTTTTTATTACTAGGGAGGTCGATTTCAGTAATTAATTCTTATTCCCTTGCAATGTATTCATGTTTTCATTGAACTTTAGGTTGTTTCTGTAACAATTTTATACATTGTCGTTAATGTTTAATGGAAACGTAGCCACAGGAACAATGGACCATACAAACCGGCGGGTGTTTCGGCTTTCTAATAATCATGTCACAAATTATTTCCTTACTTAGAAACATAACTTGACTTATCTTCTTAAAAGATAGGTACTCGCTGAGAATGTCAGCAGAAGATTTGTATATTATTTTAGGATGTCGTCAGCACAAGTATAGAAAATGACCTACATTATTGTCACTAAACAGTGAAATAATCCATGTCAGAAAGTCTTTAGGCAGAGTTGTACCACCTAACTTTTGTATGAAGTTGGACAGATTTTTGACGTTTGTCAAAGTTAAAGAAAGATGGTGCAACCCAGCCTTAAAATTGTGTCTTTTTTGAAAAAGGAATGAACTTCATGTTTCAATTTCAGTTAATCACATTCTAGTTTTTATTTTATTTTATTTTTATTATTTTCACTAGCGACCCGCCCCGGCTTCGCACGGGTGCTACGAATACTTATAAACCTTCCTCTTGAATCACTCTATCTATTAAAACATCAAAATCCGTTGTGTAGCTTTTAAGATCTAAGCATACATAGGGACAGACAGCGGAAAACGACTTTGTTTTCTACTATGTAATGATTTTGACTTCTGAGTAGTTCTTGATTCTTCTTAGTACTGCCGATATAATGTCCCGAAATGGTGGTAGAGCAAGCTATATTTGGGACTTGTATAAGTGCCCTAAAAAGGTTCACATACCCACTAATAACGAGCTTTTTGAGTTACAGTATCATAGACAAGAGCCTTTATTCTTTCCTCGACTGTCGCTACTTCATGCATCGTTTTTACTCGGGTATACTCGTATTTTTTGTGGCGCATAAAGTCGCCCCATTACGAGCCGCGCGCGCATAAACATGTCATCGATGAGGCTCTACGAACAGGGCTGCCAGAAAAAACAATAGAAATACATTTTTACATTCGTAATTCACCTATTTAAAACGATATAGAAAATACCTACCAACCAGGTAACATGGAAAGCATTGGGGGAGGCCTATGTTCAGCAGTGGACGTCCTGTGGCTGAGATGATGATGATGATAGAAAATACCTAGATTTTTTACAATATGAGAGGAAAAATAAACAGCTTTTTTTTAACAAATCTTTTGAATATCAAAATAGTATTGTTTACGTTCATATTGTTATCCATTGCTGGTTGTTAAAAATCTTATATTTTCGGAATCATATCATAATGGGATAATGTCTGGTTTTGTTTTTTGTATATTTTTATTATCCTACTTTTTATTATCGTATCTATAATGGCACTTTAAAATGGCATCTTATTAATACAATAAATATATTTTTGTAGTAAAAGTCTATTTACAACATGAAAAACCATATGCTGTCGAGTTAAAAGAAAGCACAGCAGTTAAGATACATCGACAACGATAATTTCAACTCTCTCGAGCTCTTGGCAGCCCTGACTGGATGTGACCCACGCTCTCTTTACGGGTTGAATCTTTAGTACTATTTATTTTGATTTATCTAACCCTCCGATGCGGTGTTCTTCGCTTTCAACTTTTCTTTAAGATGTCTGATATTATAGTTCGTGAATGAAATATTAACTGTTTACATACGTTCGGAATAATGTAATATCTTCATGCTTTTCTTTGTACTGTACTTATTATTATCATGAAAGAGTTTAATGTATGGTAAATGTATTTATTTAGTATTTTTTGTTGGGTTTGCTTTTTCCAGTTGTCTATCTCGAACTGCACAAGATCGAATCTGACTTTTGGCACTGGATGTTATTCATAAAACTAAGAAAATATGAAAAAGCTTTTAAAGTAATAATTTATATAGATATTGTAAATTAATGCATTTGTGTGTTAGGTCGTTCCTGGAACTTAAAAGGCTAAGGATTAGAAGATGATTTGAGAGTCACGACTCGGCTATCCACCAAAATATCCTATAATTTACCTTCGCGTTTTATCAAGCAAGCATTATGCAAATGTTAGCCTTACACGTTTCATAACAAAGTAAAATATTGGATAAGGAGTAATAAAATTAAATGGTCAGTCGGTGGCAATCAGATAGGCTGCGCAGTGCGCAGATCTGTGCACGGGCTTGAGACTTATTACAATAATGCTATAACCATGTCCCATGACTTTGTTCGCGAGAATGCAAAAATATAATTGTATTTTTTCAAAAAGATAAACTAAGTAAACATTTCTATTTACCTAGTTACTCCTGAAGTATTTAAATCTTCATTTCACCACCAACTTGAAATAGAAATGATTTTAGAATTCCCAACTGTTTATCAAATAAGCGAAACAGTTAATTAATTAATTGACCAATAATGTGAATATTTAAATTGGTTTGAGTTTACGAGTTTCTTAGGACGTATTTTCTGATAGTAGATTTTTTAAATATCATAATACCTTATCGTTGTAGGTATTTCAAGAATATTTATGTGTATTAACAGATAAGTAACGAAGGATGATTAACTTTAAGCTTAAAGCAAAACTTTCAAAGCTTATACTACAAACAAACAAAATAATATTCATCTTCCAATAAATGCAGATTGATATTACAACAAAGTATTAGACAGCCAATAAAACGTAGGCATAGAGAAAGCAGACACCCGCCATGATTGGCTCAAACGTACTATTATTGTTATGGCCGGCCGACAAGCGAATGCTAACTTGATTTCAATGATGGAGGCATTCCGATTCGCTTATGATGACATACTCTACATAAGACTTACTATTTACTTATCGATATTATATTGTAAGTGCATAGACTCTACAGAAAACTATTTTTTTACTGGTCGATATTATTATTGTAGGTGTTTGGTGGATAGGTGTAACTACTGCAATCTGTATATGCCGGATGACATTAATTTTCTTGAATTCACAAAAGGTTTTTTTGGTCTTAAAGTTGATTTCAGCTAATGTGACAATTGATATATACCTATTTGGTGACAGATCTAGAGTGGTATTCATCTTGTGGAATGGTTTCAGCCAGGTCACTTACTTCGTAAAGGCGTCGCGTCGTTTACTTTTCGGGTCTCGGCGGTAAGCATCTTGCTTGTCGTGTGAAGAGAAATACATATTTTAACCTAAAGATCAGGAAGTAATACTTATTACAATAGGTAGATTAAAAAATAACGAAGGGCGTTGATTTTTGAGTATCAAGTTCCAGCCTAAAGCTGTTAAAATTGTTCCTATGAAGTAATCGGAGCTGTGAGCCGCGACCGATGAATAAAAATATTTGAATTTTGCAATTGCAATTGCAAAAATTACAGTCGGCGTCACATAGTTCGTGACACCCAAGCTGGCCCAAGTGTTGACACAACTTTATTTCAAGTGTAACAAAGACGTGTTGCGAACTTTTTGGCTGACTGTATGCTAATCGAGTACCAACTCTATAGGCAGGTGATAAGTACAACTTGTTTGGATGAGTAACATCAATTCTGATGGGTGTGAAGACGGTAATCAGTCGTAGGAGTCCGTCATTTGCATTATTGTGGTTTGTTTATGGGCAGACGCAAATTGCCGTCGTTACTGATGATGGATCAGCCTAAAGTATGCCGTCACGAACAGCTTAGGTTCGGTTCTAGTGCGAGATGGACTGACGCAATAGCTTACACGTTTGATGTTTACAAAAAAATTGTGTGGAGATAGTATACCTTAATAATTATTTTAAATAGATAGAGCGACGAGTAATTTACATAATAGGTAAGCTCTTGGTTTTGAAAGGTAAGCGTGACTTTAGCCAAGAAATTAAATCTCCATCAGATCTTATGTCTATTTTGCTATTTTTGTTGCATACAAAATATAAAGGTCACTGACTGACTCACTCACTCACTCATCACGAAATCTCAGAAACTACCAGTGCTAGGAGTCTCTTTTGCATGGGGGTTCTTTTAAAACGTAGGTGCTCACTAAGACGGGATTTTGAAAAATTCAACTCCTAAGGGGGTAAAACGGGATCCACGCATACGAAATCGCGGGCGGCTGCTTGTATTTTATAAAATTTGTTCCTTCGTTTCAGCCAAATCACGTCCACTGCTGGACAAAGGCGTCTCCCAAGATTTTCCACAACAACCGGTTCTTAACAAAATTATGTAACGTAAAAAGATTTTTGTGTTGGACAATTATTATTTATAGCACAGATGTAGTTATTCCAATATTTGAAATGGGCCTGGAAATCAATCCCACTCATTTGCTTGCGTTTCACCTGCAATAGATCACAGTGGGAAGCGCCCACGCGTGGGACACGCCCACTCGAGCAATACAGCTAAATACTCATTATCGTAATAAATCGTCGGTCAGCTTCAACAGCTTTCATTAGCGGTCAATTTACGAACTTTTCTTGATTGGTTCGTGGGTTTTGTGATTATCGTGCCTCTTGCACTTGTCGAGACAAACTTTCTTCAGTGTGATTTTCTTGAAATTGTAAAAGGAAAACATTAACCACTATTAGACTCAGACAAATATGGTAATTAAAAATTAGTTACATCCCATAGATTACAATAATTTAACCCAATAAAAGCATAATTCAAGTAAGGTCAGAAGTATTTAACATACTAGCGGCCACCCGCGACTTCGTACGCGTGGATTCCGTTATCCACTTGGGAGTTTGATTTTCAAAATCCCATCTTAGTGAGCACCTACGTTCTAAAAAGAACCCCCATGCAAAAATTGAGACTCCTAGCACATGTAGTTTCTGAGATTTTGTGATGAGTGAGTCAATCAGTGACCTTTCGCTTTTATAGCTATAATATTTTTAAATTAGTGAACAAAGCACGAAAAGGAGTGAAGAGACTTCCCTGGCCCTATTACCACTCTTAGGTTAAGTTGCACCACCTTATTTTAGCCGTAACATTGACAATAAACGGTGCTTTCTGTATAGAGTTTGACAGATTTTTGTCATTTGTAAAAGTTAAAGTAAAGTGGTGCAACCCAGCTACCCAGCCTTATTGAATTTTAAAAAAATACACACGTTTTATTTTATTTTTAAAAGCAGCGTTTATTATCAGCCAGTGCGAAGCGTCGATGTGTTGCAACCTGCGCCTGCGCTTGTACCGCTGTGTCCACAGGACGCCGTTGTACGTCACCAATGGAAACTGATAGGCTAGGGATGGGCTACTACGGATATAAAACGGTTGTCTGGATTACAAGTTCAGAGGTAGATTTTAATCCAATTTAGGCCTGATTCGACCAAACTTTTATCCGAAAATAACTCCCGGCTATCACCCCATTTTATCGATTTTGCCCCCATACATTTTGACGTCGACAAAGTATATCACGGCGCGCATCCTAGTCCTTCTGGTATAACTTGCACACTGACAATTTTAGTATGGGAAATATGTCAAAATGTCTAAGAACTGACGATTTATTCTGAGATTAACATTTACTCTTGTTAGGTTGATTAACAGTCTAATAAGTAAGGGTATACCTTACTTATTGGACCGTTAATGCTGCTAACTTGTAGAATAAATTATAGTCCTGATAACCCCTCGTGCTAAGTTAAATATATGCTTGTGTTACGAGTGGGTTCAGTGGCGACGGGACTCAAACCAGCGTCAACCAGACATCATTAGGCTATTGTCCCTTTAAGCTAGTTTTTAACAAACGTCAAAAATCTGTCAAACTCCATACAAATTTATCGTTATACATAGTTACGGTTAATACGCTTGATGTTGCAACTCAGCCTTACAGTCTTTCACCTGACTTAGTTAATCAATTCATATCTAGTTACATCACTAAACAAAATCGTAAATACCAGGTCCGTCAGCTCAGAGCGGTCGGGTTCGATAAATACCCGCACTCGCCCGTTAGCGTCGCCGTTTGTCACGGCTATCACCGGCTGAATAATATAATAAGCCAGTTTTATTCGATTGTTCGCGCGTAACGGCCATTTGCAAATTGCAGTTTCGTTTTCACTTTATCTAGAATCACTCTATGTATAATAGACTAGCTTTTGCCCGCGGCTTCAACTGTAAACTTTGAAGTTTTTGCGTGAAAGAGTAACAAACATCCAGACATCCATACAAACTTTCGCATTTATAATATTAGTAAAATACATCAGTTAAATGTATTGTTTAGGCTGGGTTCTTCTTATTTTGTTAATGGCGATGCACCATCTTACTTTAACTTTGACAAACGTCAAAAATCTGTCAAACTCATACAATAAACACCGGTTGTCGTTATAGTTACGGTCAAATTTAGGTGGTGCAACACAGCTTTTTATTTATTTTGCATTTTTTATTATTGGGTATTATAATGTAATTTTGTATAGTGCAATAGCCATGCCACAAATTTTGACTAAGTTTTTACAGTTAGGGCGAGGGCTTTGCTCTACATAAGATCTGATAAGTTTTTCACGGTGTGAACCATTGGTCTCATCTTTGCAAGATTTTATTAAAAATTAAGTTCAAATGTTTGAATTGTGTGCGGATCGAACCTACAACCTCTGGCATAGTATTCCGCAAACCACTGGGTCAAGCAGCCGTCAAACATTACCTACTTACACCACTAAATAGTTGATAAATAACGTCCGATTATACCGAATTTACAATGCTCTCTCGGCTCCAATAAATATCTCAATTACTGTTACAATTTGCGTTTTGCTAGACTCGTTCCACAGCGGATATTTTGTTTATAGGACAAATCCTACGACTGTGTGCAGTGCGATTGTCAAGACTTTTGTGTCGGATTGATAAATACAAGGATTTGGCTGGTGTTACGGTAATTTATGGGAGGTTTGTTGTAGAGATTACTTGTTATTGACGGTTATTCGTCGTAAGTTATCTCTAATTTGTATGTGGGATAGTGGACCACGAAAGTGGCATACGATTGTCAGATAAACTTGGTATTGTTGACACATTTTTCGTAGAAAGTTTCATTTTCTGCTTTATCCTCCTGGGGCCCGGGAATTATTTTGATCGTGAATTCATATGAAAACTATCCAAATAGTATTAATAATTGATATAATTATCATAAAAAATAAAATAAAAAAAATTATCTGGAAAACGGCAATTTTCTCAATGTCATATATTTACGACATCGGTTCCCAATGTCAACGACTTTTTTATTTCATGTACAGGATGTCCCGTAATAAATTGCACAAAAGTAATTCCTAGTTAAGTTTCTTGACTATCTACAACGA
Organism: Ostrinia furnacalis; assembly: GCF_004193835.3. Lineage (NCBI taxonomy): Eukaryota > Metazoa > Arthropoda > Insecta > Lepidoptera > Crambidae > Ostrinia > Ostrinia furnacalis. The sequence goes on along the minus strand of NW_021130436.1, from coordinate 275,064 downwards.
ATTTGAATCGATTTTTGAAATATATTGAGAAGCCAAAATTTTTTTTGCTATATTTTTAATTTTTTTTCTGCCTGTACTTATTTTTTTCTATGCAGTGGATGCAAATATTAATATTTTTTAAGTACCTTTTCGTTAAAATGTAGCTAGATAGATTCTTTATCAAGTTTTATGTCATTTTTGGGCAATAACATTGCATCTCTATTTTTTTTTAAATAGTATTTCAAAATTTTATTGCATTTCATTTGGATGACTCAAATTAAATAATCCTCGTGATAAAAAAATGCATCACACCAATGTGTAATTAACATTAAATGACGTAGATAAGGTCAATAGCAATAAAAAAAATTAAAAAACAATTTGATTAAGTGCCATATGAAATTATTTTAATTTCATAAAAAAAAATCAAAGTGACTTGAGGTGTTGATAATACTTCTGGGCCGACTGTACCAGTAAAATCGATTTTTGAGTGTTCTTATATGTTATATTCGCATATATCTACCTAAACAAATAAGAAAATAATATCAGATTGTATGCTATTTAATAGAAAATGTATAATGTCATACAGGTATTACACTGGGCTCTGTCAGTTTACACTAGTAATTGGGACCTCATGTAATACCTGTATGACATTCAGATTTCACCATGGTTTTCGTAGTTTTCATACGTATTTCCACTATCAGTGATACTCAGNATTTTTTTAAAAAGTTAATTATATTCCAACGCAGTTGTAATACAATTTTCAGTGTTCGGTTCTGCAAGCTGACGACAAACGTCTGTCTTGAAACGTGTAATTTGAAAGAGCTCTTACTTAATGTAATATGTATCTATTACGGCTTTATCTATCTTACTGCGACATCTACAATTCCACATATAAAAGGCTTAAAAATAAATAAACAAAAAAGAAAAAATCCTTATTTTCTGACAGCACTATGTTTCGACACCTGGATATTGTAGATAACCGTGTATACGTCGGATAATATCGCGTTGAATGTTTTTGTTTTATATTTTCTAATAGGGTTGCCAATCATAAAATAATTTTAATTTGACATTAAAAACGTAAAATAACTTATCTTCTTAAGGTTCCTGGTCTCTATTTTATAAAAGCTCCCCGATACTCTCTATATTTCGTACTTGACTCTGACTTGGACTGACCTTGTTTTGGAAATTATGTCAATTTGAGTGTCCTTTAGACTCAGAAATTGATAATGTTTCAAATGATACCACTGCCGCACTCATCGAGATCTCCTCATGTGACCTTGTTAAGTAATCAGTCCATCTTGTTAAAACAATAATGCGTTAACTTAAAACCCATTTATTCTGAAGGGGTGGTAGAGCAAGCTATACTTGGGACGTGTGCCCTGGAAGGGGCCTACGTACTATCGGCAACAGTGTTTAACTGCCCATTGCCAGTCTTGTCATCTCGTTCTTTCGCAAAGAATCACCATTTGATTATAGCGAAAGCAAAAACGGAAATGGATAGTTAACAGTGTGGCCGTGTGTACTGATTAAATTCATTCGTTCGTTTCAGCCAAATGACGTCCACTGCTGGACAAAGGCCTCCCCCAAGGTTTTCCACAATGAACGGTCCTGCGCTGCCCGCATCCAGGCTCTTCCCACTGATTAAATTATTTGAATTTAAATTTGTATATTGCCAGCCCTACCGCGTATTGATTCGCGTTGACGTTGATTCGAGCGGGCATGCGCACGCGGCGATCTACGGCGCTCTGATTGTATCGCTCAAATAAAAAGGCTTCGCGTGCTTTATTGTTTCTTTTGATACGCTTATTACCACCTTCGTTCGTAAGTAGGTACCCGTGTTTCACAGAAAATATATTTTTTTGGAATTGTTGAAGTTTTATCATAAGCTTATTTGTAGCATAGACATCCTAAATTTGTTATCAGATAAAAATAATGCTTTGCAACCTGTAAATAACCTAAAATTACTTGTATGTACCCGTAGGTACTGTTTACATTACTTTACTTTAAAGTTTTCTTAGATGACTGTTTGTAACTTGACTAGCGATCTTCGTGGAATGAAATCTATACTTATAATAAATCTGTAGAGAGGTCAATTCTGTACATGAAATATATTTTCAAAATAACTATCAGGGGGTGATTAGTGNTGGAACTTGATAGGTTTTAGACCATGCCACGCACCAAAACGTCCGGAAGTTGTAATAGTATTATAGAATAAACGTTAAAAGACTTATTTATTTAATTTTTCAATGCTTAAGTGTCCATTAGAATGAAAGGGTGCTTAATGTATTAAAAAAAATAGAAAATAATTATGATGGGTTAATGTTTTTGGGCGGTTTTTTAGGCGGTTTCTGACAATGTCCTTTGGTATTGTTGACACATTTTTCGTAGAACGTTTCATTTTCTGCTTTATATTGAAAAAGTTATCTTAAAAAATACAAATAACGAGTAAAAAAAAACACCGATTTGATTCTGATTCATTTACTTATATATATATCAAAGTTTCAAGACTTTTAAAGCCTTTTATTAGAAATCAAAACACTCCCAAATTTCAATAAACGTTAGTAAAACTAATAAAATAGAGATGACTGATTTTATTTGCGACTAAAGTTAATTAACATTTTTTGAATTAAGATCATGCGACCCGCCGAGCGTTTTTTCCCCGCCAGAACCAGCGTCTAAAAGCCGCTCGTGTTCAGACCATCTAATTATAATCCGCGTCTTCGTGGGTGTTAAATAATAAGCTCTTGCGATACGTCGATCCGGAGCTATGACGGTGATGTCACGAGGGATTCTAATAGTATTTCATGGATATTAACATCAACAAGATGATCTTTGCATAAGTCAATTTTCAAGCCGAGAGTGAATTAGCTACTTACAGGGCAGATTATGTATCATTCTAGACTGCATCTTACTTAACATCAGGTGAGATTGCGGTCAAATACCTGGCTTGTTTTGCATAAAGAAAATAAATTTAAAATCTGTCTTCTTCTAAACAAACAATACGCTATCCATGTCCATGAGATGTATTTACTCTACGAAATACACTTTTCTGGTAACTTAAGCACTTGCAACGGGATTACAACACCTGCACCTGATTTTAAGGGCTGATTTCCTAAATGATTTCGTTCAAGTTTCTACGGCTGTGCCCTTACGGAGATATATCGATAAAAGTGTATCTACAGGGCATCGATATCGTGATGGACAGATAGCATCGACCCAAACATTGCCATGCAAACAGTCAGGTATTTCGCAATACCATAACCGACTAAGATATTCCAGAATATAATTTCGTCAAAATCAGCTTTAGGAGTAGGGTAACATGGGCTGTTTCAAATAAGCGTTTTGAGCAAGACGTCACGGGACTATTCCCATCTCTCGTTCCCACCACTGCAACTCCTGTGTAGCCAGGATCTACAGCTTGACCGCCATAAAAACCCAACCAATGAAGGTCAAGTTTGTCCCGGGGGAAAGTTTAACTGTCATTGGACCCGCAACGTCCTAAGCTGTGTCTGTGTGGACCGCACGATGCAAACTTCCGCCCACCGTCTTCCTCACCGCGTCCGACCATCTCGTCGGTGCCCTGCCCCGAGCACGTCTGCCTTCCATTTGTCCCAAGATAAATTTGTTTAGAACGTCCGTCTCAAAACGTGTAATTTGAAAGAACTCTAAATATCATCTGTATCCACAATTATTATTCCACATGAAAGGCTTAACAACAATAAACAAAAAGGAAAAAATCCTTATTTTCTGAGAGCACTATGTTTCGACACCTGGAAATTGTAGATAACCGTGTATACGTCGGATAATATCGCGTTGAATGTTTTTGTTTTATATTTTCTAATAGGGTTGCCACTCATAAAATAATTTTAATTTGACATTAAAAACGTAAAATAACTTATCTTTTTAAGGTTCCTGGTCTCTATTTTATAAAAACTCCCCGATACCCTCTATATTTCGTACTTGACTCTGACTTGGACTGACCTTGTTTTGGGAAATTATAATTATTTCAATAATTTGAGTGTCCCTTAGACTCAGAAATTGATAATGTTTTATGCAATATCGAACTCATCTAGATTTCAAATGATACCACTGCCACACTCATGGAGACCTCCTCATGTGATCTTGTTAAATCGTCAACAAAAAAACAATGCATAAACTTTGATATAGCCCATTTATTCTGAAGCGGTGATAGAGCAAGCTATACTTGGGACGTGTGCCCTGGAAGGGGCCTACGTACTATCGGCAACAGTGTTTAATTACTGCCCATTGCCAGTCTTGTCATCTCGTTCTATCGCAAAGAATCACCATTTGATTAGAGCGAGAGCAAAAACGGAAATGGATAGTTAACAGTGTGGCCGTGTATACTGATTAAATTCGTTCGTTCGTTTCAGCCAAATGACGTCCACTGCTGGACAAACGCCTCCCCCAAGGTTTGCCACAATGAACGGTCCTGCGCTGCCCGCATCCAGGCTCTTCCCGCTGATTAAATTATTTGTATATTGCCAGCCCTACCGCGTATTGATTCGCGTTGACGTTGGTTCGAGCGGGCATGCGCACGCGGTTACGGCACTCTGATTGTATCGCTCAAATAAAAAGGCTTCGCGTGCTTTATTGTTTCTTTTGATACGCTTATTACCACCTTCGTTCGTAAGTAGGTACCCGTGTTTCACAGAATTGGGATTGTTGAAGTTTTATCATAAGCTTATTTGTAGCATAGACATCCTAAATTCATCATCAGATAAAAATCAAAATAACTAAATCTAAATAATGCTTTGCAACCTGTAAATAACCTAAAATTACTTGTATGTACCCGTAGGTACTGTTTACATTTCTTTACTTTAAAGTTTTCTTAGATGACGGTTTGTAACTTGACTAGCGATCTTCGTGGAATAAAATAGAGTAACATTATATTTTTTGTTGTTACTGTGTAACGAGTTAAACNGGCGGCCGCTAGTAGAGTAATATTATATTTTTTGTTGTTACTGTGTAACGAGTTAAACCTTAATGTTAATTAGTTATAGACAGCGAATAAATTACCTAATACCCACTTATGTTTTGTGCAAATGATTAGTGTGTTGTTTTGTTTGTTCGTTACAAAAACTAAATAAACGAGTAGTTAAATGAGAATTAAAAACATTAAAGGAACATTTGTCAATTCACGCGTCGGAACGCATAACTTATAGTTTTTGTGATCCCCGAAATCCGTTAGCCCACTGGGCAGCTAGTGGCGGCTATCAGCACAAAAAACCAAATGAATTGCTTTCGCAACCGTTGGGCTCCATAGTTGAGATTACTTGAGATGCTGAGATCGTATCACTACGCAGAGGTCGAATTACGCCAAAATCCTCTGTGAAAAATAAAAATACGAAGAAAAAAATAATGCAGTTATCATTTATTAGAAAAGTACTCATCAATCTATTCATTAATTTTATTTGGATTTCTTTTTGAAACACGTTTTTTTATTTGCTTCCTCCCCGAAAGCTCGTCAGTTGTTTTTCAAATTGTAAGCTAGGTAATTTTACTCTAATAAAACCATGTCAAAAATACAAATCTCACTTTCAAAGAGCACTTCTACTGCGCCGCCAAAGATGGTCGTACCCCGAGCCCGTGTTATCAACGTCATTGATGTGTCAAACAAAATCACAGATGCTGTAAAGTCGGTGACGGATCGCCGACCGATCGGAATGGGATCAGTTTTTTGTGTCGGAGTCACTTAGGCAAACAAAAATTTATGTTACGCGACTCACAAGTAACTTTTAGTACTTTTAAATTAAGTTTTGTTTTTCCCACGATTTCGTCAGCAAAAGCTCATGTCATCAAAGTTCTTTATCGTGCTAAAAATGTCGGCTAATTGAATACTGAAAATACTATTCAATATAAATTTTAAACAAACTCCAATGGATAAAGTGATACAAAAACGTTGCAGTTCATGAAATTTATAGGCATTCAGACGTTCAATATAATGTAAAACGTTTAACTGTTGCAGAAAATACGTTACAGAACCCTTTACTCTATTTAAAGAACAGACCTAACAAATCGATCTTTTGATCCAAAAAAGCCTTTTAAAAAGTTGCTATCAGCACTCTTGGAGCTATTTGTTAACGAATTAATTGGCCCGGGCTCCTCTATTGTGACAGATAACAGATGCATTGTGATCGAACACAATGATAAGCAGATACGAGGGTGTTGAAGTTCTTGAGAAGGGTCTCGGGATTCTGGGATTTGATGTTGGTTCTATTGGGATGCACTTGGGGTGGAATTAAAAGCGTACTATTGAAAGAAGGCTATTGGTAGGATAATTATGATTTTTAACCGACTTCAAAAAAGGAGGAGGTTATATGTTCGACTGTATGTATGTTTTTTTTTTCTATGTATGTTCACCGATTACTCCGTCAATTGTGGACCGATTTTCAAAATTATTTTTTTGTTCGATAGGGTACACTTCTGAGGTGGTCCCATTGTCACCAAGTCAGGATCTGATGATGGGATCCTACGGAAATCGAGGGCAACCCTCAAATTTTATAGGCACGTATATCATTTTTCAAACTTTTTCTTAAGTTATTCAAGTATTTGCTCCTGGAAATCATCATCTCATATTGATGAGCTGATGATAGAAGGTAAAACTCCTTAATGCTTAGGAGTTGGAGGATAATTCTTTTAATTTTATAGATAAGTATAGTTTCGTAAGTTATTCAAGTGTTTGCATCAGATAGTCATCATCTCATCATGATGAAGTGGTCATGGTAGGTACAACTCCTTAACGCTTTGGAGTTGGAGGATAATTCTTTAAATATTATAGGTACAAATAGACCAACAGTTGTATTCTTTCATGTTTTTAAGGTGGGCTAACGGTTTAATGTCTTTTTAAGTTGCCGATATGGTAACCTGTATTTTGTACGGAATATTATTTTACACTTGACATGAAGAATATAGTCTCAATGTACTGCCTACGTCAGTGGTAACATCAAGGTAATAATTAGTTAACTAAAAAGAAAGAAATAAGTTATTTTTATTTAAAAAAATAAAACCGACTCCAAAAAACCTACACTAAAAAGTAGAAAAATAATTACTAATTACTTATATTAGGACGAAATAATATTTATGTATACCATGATTGATACTTTTGGAGTCGGTGCAGGCAAACTTTACACGTTTCATAATCTTGGCACCGACTCCAGAAGTATCAATCATGGTATACATAAATATTATTTCGTCCTAATATAAGTAATTAGTAATTATTTTTCTACTTTTTAGTGTAGGTTTTTTGGAGTCGGTTTTATTTTTTTAATAGTCAAACTTTGTTCATTTGCTGTATCAAATACTATTATGCTATTATCTATGTTAAAAATAATATAAATGATTATCAAGGCCAGCGATTGAGCACAGCATGTGGGAAAAATACGTCAAAGAATTACTCGTCCTCAACCGTAATATAACTTTATTAATTCGTGAACATTAATTACCTTTCTTTTTTTTTATTAGGTTTGCAAAACTGGTTTTACAAAGTTACATACATAAAATAAACTTAACTTAGTTGGCATTAATAATGTAAAACCTCCTAGATGACCTTCGATTTATGACCACCTTTTTTGAAAACCGGAAAGTTTACCGAGTGAAGTTATGAGCAAAAACCATTTTTAATGATAGTAACATTCAATTATTAAGTACATTATAAATAGGACATTACGAACAGGTTAATTGGAAGATGGGACTGTAATCAAATACTATAGTACCACAAAGTTCTTGCCTCTTCGGACTCATTACACTTTACAATGTGCGTGTGCTGTACTATGTGCCGCCCGCGGCGCCACTCATTGCTGCCCATTACTGTGTCACTTTGTTAGGGCTGCTCTCACCTGGACGCTGCACATTACAGCTGCTTAAGTGATAGTCGTTTAGTTATAATTTCAATGATTTATTTATTGATCTTAGGTCTCAATTTCACGTTCAATGAGAAGCCAAACTTTAGGGTGGGAAAAACGGGAAGTCAAATTCAAATTATGTACAACTGGTTTTTGCCCGCGGCTTCACCCGCGTGAAATTTATTTTGTCACAGATCGTCATAAATTATAGCTTGTATGTTATTTTGAGTTATAAACAATAATACTGTAAAGTTTCATCAAAATCCTTTCTGTATCTAGTTTTTGCGTGAAAAAGAGGGCGAGTAACATTTTAACATCCAGACATCTAAACATCCATACAAACTTTCACATTTTTATAATATTTTTAGTAGGATTTATTTGCATGATGTGTAGAGTTAAGGTTTTCGACACATTTATGTGCATTAAATTAGAGAAGTAAAATTATTGATTCTGATGAGTCACATTAAAGATACTGTAGAACCTACCTACTGTCAATTTTTAAAGTTTTATTTTTATGTGTGTTAGTAGCATCCTAGTGACAAACCCCAATACAACCACACACAGATTCTCCTAGAACTCAAAACAAGTGCTTAACCCCACAGAATAAAGCTCCATTTACATTTGGCTCCCTTTCAAGTGTTTAACATCGATTACCCATTGTTCGTGTAGTTTGCGGGTAGTTTGAGGCTCGTTACCGTAATGGCCGAGCGACTTGATTCGTCCGAACGGAGAGGGATTGCTGTGCGCTGAGTAATTGCGCCCTCTCGCGTGAGAAAACGAAATGTACGAGCATTTCATGAAACAAATCTGTTCTTATGAGTCTCTATTTCTAAAGTAAACTCTGTTTAGGGTCGCGGTTCAAGTGTTTGGTCACATTTTGAATGAACTTTGCGCCTTCATGAGCTAGCGTTTAGAGAGTTGGGCTCTTTTTTTATCCATAGTTCCCTGGATCACCCAAAGTTAAACTACTTTACCTCATGAATCCACTTTGGTTGGAATATCAAAGGCTCCCATCAATCTAGAGTTCAAAAATAAAAATGATTCTGTGCTATAAAGAGTTCATTATTTTGGCGATGCGAACGTAAAATATCAGGCGAATTCCTGTTATGACTTCAATTGTTATAAGTAACTCATAAGAGAAAGACACATGCGTTTGTAAGTCGATTTCATACTTCGAGTGATACCTGCAAAGGTAATAGCCAAATAATCATAGTACCAAGCGCCGTGTTCAATAATTTAAGAGGTTGCTTAAACAAATTCACTTATCGAAAATCGCTCTAGAACTAAATTCAATTGTTGTTCCTAAGCTTTAATCCGGATTAAAATAAGGTTAAATTAGATGTAAATTATCTCAATTATAATTGGTTTACGTGTTAGAATGCAATCTGGGCGAGCCTGCGCGTGAGTGGCCACTTGTAGGCCCAAATGAAACGCGGCGAACTGTTGTTTCGGCGACGTTTTATGACTCTATTAACTTTATTGTTTATGAGCTCAAGTAAGATTAGGGCACGGACGTGTTATGAATATGAATTACGTATTAAATAGGTAAGGAAGGATAAGATAAGTTATGGTGGTAAAAGTTGATCTTAATCCATAGCCTACCTAATACTTGTAATATGAAAATTAGGGGAAACACAGTCACGTCTGACACCAGCTTTATTATTGGCAATAACATCAGAAGGGTCGATGACTGACAAGACCACTCACGCAATATTTTCAAGAAAGCATTGAGGAGTAACGTCGTCTACCTTTCTACAACATCAAACCTGTCACAAAGTGTGCTAGACTCGTTAAAAAAATCCTGCCAATAACATCAAGTGTGCTTAATGGTAACAAAATTATTATTATTAATCATCGATATTTTGTTGTTTTCTCGTGCGAAATACCAATTAGGTATGAATTTTGTGACTGTATGAATTTTCAAAGTTCAAAGCTTAAATTAAATGTAAACAAGTATTAAATTAATAACAAACAAGGAGGTAGAATTACTTTCACATCGATCGTTTTAGTATATTAGATCCTAAATATACCCACCCATTGAGTGTCCTAACGGTATCGCTTCGTCCGTGCTAATGGCGTTTATCAATTAACCCGCGGAGAGTAACGGCCGTCGAATTTGTTTTCATTCGTCGCTCTATCTTTACTTTGTTCCGATCAACTGTACGTAAACATTAGCAATAAAATTGTTGATATGTGAAGACTTGAGACCAATTTATAGTTTACCTGAGTGTATTAGAACTTCGTTGAGTGTATGCTTTTTTTTATGCAAGACAAGGCAGGTATTTGACCGCAATCGCACCTGGTGTTAAGTGAGATGCAGATGGTACATACCTGCCCTGTAAGTGCCTATTCACTCTCGCCTTGAAAAGACCCGGATTATAGTGTTCTTCAGGATATACAGCAGCAGCTAGCGAATTCCAGATCCTAGCTGTTCGCATTATAAAAGAGTCGTCGAAACGCTTGCGGTATGACTAAATTATTATTAGTTACTGACAACGCCACTCTTGTGGCGGAGTTTTGGGCTGATATTGTGTAGGTTTGTTGTCGACTCTACAAGAAGAAGAAGACCTGTAAACTATGGACTATTTCCAATATGCTGTCTGAAACAAAGCATCTCTAAAGTTAGACTTTATGAAACAAACTGTTTTTTAACGTAGAACGCATGATAAAAACTTTCTGTCTCCATCTGAAAACTACGTGGGCGAAACCGCGGGCAGAAGCTGGTAGCTAAATGTGACTTAATAATAATCCTATTAATAGATATCGAATTGTATCACCTAATGAACCCGTCCGAGCAGTAGCGATAGTCGAGACAATGCGCGAGTGTTGAATTACATAGATTGTTTCAAACTAACGGGTACGGATAGCAGATATACTGAATCTAGTTATATTAATTTGAAGAACCCGTTAAATTAATAATGTTTATTGAGTGTACTAAAATAGAATATAATCTGTCATTTACCACAGTGTATATGAAATCATATTCACATACCAAAGCTTGTGCCCATGGTGACTAGACTAGTAAATTATTATATTTTACTTTTATTTATTATTAAAGTCAAATGATTAAATTAACTGCTTATTTCTTCATTTTCTAATTAAACTATTTAATATTAGCGGCCGCCCGCGACTTCGTACTCGTGGATCCCGTTTTGATCCCTTAGGGGTTGAATATTGCAAAATTCCGTCTAATTGAGCACCTACGTTTTAAAAGGAACCCCATGCAAAATTTGAGACTTCTAGCACTTTTAGTTTTTGAGATTTCGTGATGAGTGAGTGAGTCAGTCAGTCAGTGACCTTTCGCTTTTATAAATATAAACTTGCAATGCCCTGTCTTAAAACCAACTANCAACTAAAGATGTTCTTCTTCGTCACTACACTCTTGCCAGAGTGGTCGTGGTCGTCACACCCGGTCCGGTGGCAAGCCTCACAATCCGTCGCCATTCCTCCCGCACTGCAGCCTTTCTTGTGCACTCGTGGAGTGGACCATTGAGTGCTGTTTTGAGCTGGTTACTGCCTATGCGCTGGACTGACCAGGTCAAAGATGTTCACTTCTAAAGCCCGGTCTGTGAGCACGTAGAATTTTGTAATTATATTGCTGTCGCGCTCGCACACTCACTGCGGGCGCCCGTCGCACAGTCGCGACAGCAATATAATTACGCGCGAGCGATAAGGATGGGTAGCTTGGAGTCATTGGACAAAATTCTACGTGCTCGCAGACCAGACTGTACTAATTAATCGTTAATTAGTTTATTTGCTGCCGTTCCCTAATGGTACATATTAGGGAAAGCTGCGGTCTGCGGCGGCGCCGGGGCCGGCTGCTAACGGTCGCGGCGTCGGTTCACTTGTCACCGCGCCGGCTCCTGGGGTGACCTTCTAAGGCTAGTGTATAGGCAGCTTAACAGTACCTGCCTGTCAAAATTACTTGAATAAGGCTGCGTGCACCGTATTACTTTAACTCTAACAGAAGTCAAGAAAAAAAGTGAAAATAAAAATTCCATACAAAAAACACCGGTTATCGTCATAGTTACTGTCAAAGTTAGATGGTGCAACTCAGACTAAGAAAACGAGGTATTATTTTAAAACAAAACCAATGCACGTCACTTATGTAACTTATGACAGAAACTATAATACACTCGGCATCAAATAAATCGCACCTCCCGCAACAAGCACTTCTCAAACGTATGTATCCCCACTTCCCACCAACATTGGTTCCATTTGAAAGCCTAGTTCTAAACTTAATTTCATTAAAGGAAAGGTTTTTACCCCAATAATGTGTTTTTATAAGGATCCCGAATTCCAGAGTCACTTCTTTAAAAAAATAGGTAATTACGCTTGAGCCAACTTTTATGGCTATGGGATTAATCGCGATCCATCTGTTAAAGAGAACACGTGTGATCATTTATAACCATAAAATTTGGTCTAATTGATCCCAGAGGTGAGCTCAAAGTGAGGTCTTTTTTCAGGTCATATTTATGGTATATGTTAATCTTTTATTAAGAAATTAAATGTGTTTTTCTTTGAGGATATTTATTGGGCTTTCAAATAACACCAATATTATTGGGGCACCATGATTGTGTCAGAAGAAAATCTTTAAAGTTCGCGTCGCGGAAGGTGCGGTTTATTTGATGTTGAGTGTATTTTGTTAGTAAGGTAATTAAACCAACAGATTTTGAGAAACCCTTCGATCAAGAGATGATGTCTTTTGTTGATTGAACTGATAAAAAAATTATTTTAAACTTTCATGTGGCGTGTTTACTAAATTTTCACTATAACGGATGTTTGTTGCCAAATCCCGTTAAAGTGAGAATTTAATAAAATACTGTTGATATGAGTCATTCAGTTTAAAATAATTAAATTGGTATACCATATTGTGGCGTCATTTTCAAAATAAATTCTATTTCATACCCAACAGCAAAAAATGTGCTGACGCTCCATTTCCTCATCCAAGCCAGGTCACTGTTCCCGCACACACAAGCCTGAATTCATTCAGAACTCTGAGCTAGACAATTCTTGTTAAGTGATAAGAACTGATAAGATACGGGCAATTAAGCCTTCATTTATTTATTCTTCATCGAAACTATTTCGTTCAAAATAAATAATAAAATAAAGGAAAGCACATATTGGCTAAAGCTTTAATGGACTTTGAATAAAGTAGTGTAGAAAACAAAAGAATCACAACTTAAGTTAGCTTTCATACAAAAGACATCAACGAGCTAGAACTTGACATAACATCTTGAGAGTTAAAATCTTAAAAGTAGGTATATCGATTACGAAATAAATGCTATATCAATTTTGATTTTTGTTATTTTTTTTAACAAAACATCATAATTATATGTTATAAATCGTACCGGAGATGGTCTCAGTTTTGGATTTAATAAATAATAACGATTTTATGATGTTTCAGAAATTGTGACCAATATTTTTATTTCCCAAATACTTTTCGATAATAACTGACTGACTAAAAAGTAACACAAATAACTCAGTCACCATTAAACCAAACAGTACTCGTAATAAAAGAGGGAGAACATTTTAAAATCTGTTTTACACCACGAGGAAACTTTTATCAACGCGGATAAAGGCTTAGCTGTAAATTGACGTCATTAAATTCAATCTTCAACACATCCTATTCAATGACATCTGTTTATTACGCACTAGAAATGGCACATTACATGAATAAATGTTATTTGCCGTCCGCTACATTCACGTGGCATTCCTCATGTATGAGTCCGAACATACAACCTGCTCAAAGCCTCATTACGGCGTAAAAAGCTCGCTTTCTGCTCCGCACATGGCGCGCCGTAAAAACTGATCTAAGAAGGTATTACGTGTGGCTAAAGATATAACCATAAGATTATCGTAAGAGGCGACTTAGGGACTACACATCAAACAGAGAACGGGCAGCAGCGCTCTCTGAAAAACATCAATCTTTTAAACTGCGATCTTCAACCCGCCTGCCAAGCGTGGGGATTATGGCAAAACCCTCCACTATAGTGGAGGAGGCTCATAGTCCAGCAGTGGACTGTAAAGGGCTGTTGATGATGATGATGAAAGAGATTACCATACCCCTAATTAAACTACCCAACTATTCATGATTTGTCCCTTTCGTGTATAATATGAAATTGTACCCTAGCTGTTTTTATGTTGTTTTTTTACCAGTTCATTATCAGCTAAATAAAAAAATCTGCAACCACTTTTTGTGACTTCAAACCTTCAATTACTAGAAATGCCACTCATTGTCCGTTTTGTTAAGTTGTCAATAGTTAGTATGTGCTATAAGAAAAAGAAAATATCAAGTGATTGGACATTGAATGATAAACTCTTTGACAAAAGGCTAGACTAATAACTTCCAAGTTAGTGTACTAAGGTTTATAACTTAAAGCTGAGCTGAAAGAATGTGCTTCAAATGTATAGCAAGGTGATAGCGACTGCCACACGTAATACAGGCTGTGTACACACGAGACGGACATAATGAGCCGCGCTCACGCGGGCGCGGGCCGCCTCGCAATGAGATATCTTTATGTAATACGCGCGATCCATCATCCCGGGTCGCTAAGTTAACTTTTTGTTGTTTCGGTTATAAATAAATGATAACGATAAACAACTTTGCAACTGAAATCAAGTCGTTCGTCAGAAGATTGTCTTAAACTTAGCTAAATGTGGTCTTCTTCGTAGAATGAATATCAATAGACTAATTTATGGTTGATACTGGCTGCTACTGACTGACTTACCTCATTGAAAGAAGGGTTTTTCTTTTAGTAGTGGACTTAAATGGTCTTGAAATCACAACTATGCAGAAATACCAGCCTCGACTATTTTACAAGCTTTATATTGACTTCACTTGTTAGTATGTGTGGGACAAATCTTGCAACTGAAATTAAGACCAGTTCTCCTACACCGATTGAGCTGAAATTTGGTATACTTATGTAAGTACGATGACAATGCAATGTTATGGTACCATTGAGCTGGTCTGGTGATGGAGTCAGGAGGTGGCCATAGGAACTCCTAAACGAAACGGCGGAAACTCATCGAGTTTGGGTTCGTTGGATTTGTCTTTTCGAGCACTTTGGTGCTAAATGATCACCAGGGCCCAGAGATTGAGATACTAAAAAGCGTAAAATAAAATTGAAATAAAAAAAAACTTTTTTAAAAACAAGCTTTATTCTGAAATGCAGTTGTACTAAAACGAAAAAAATAATTGTATGCAAGGTTCAAAAAATTTCGAAAGCTTGTAGCGCAAACAGAAAAAAAGAGGAATAAATTCCATGCGCGATACAAGCTTTCGAAATTTTTTGAACCTTGCATACAATTATTTTTTTCGTTTTAGTACAACTGCATTTCAGAATAAAGCTTGTTTTTAAAAAAGTTTTTTAAGAACTCATTGTCTTTTATGATGTCATATAGGTGTATCAATGGCTATGAAAACTGAGTCCAGTAGTTAGCCGCTACGCAGATAAAACAATTGAGATACCAGTTAATTTGTTCTATTTATAGAAAACCAGAATAAAATGTAAGTACAAGTAGGAAAGTATTTTTAAACTATTTTAATCATTAATTAACTCTTGTGTACTTTGTAATTTCAAAAATATAAATTCAATTAGGCCCTTCATTGTAGCCACAAATTACTTTGAATCCGACAGTCATCTCTTGACCGAACGATACCATTACATTTTTAATTACACATCACACTGGGAAATCTATCGAATTCGACATTATCAGTTACACTTTCACTCAATGAAAAACAAAATAGCATCGGCATTTGCATCTCTACGTCAACAGTAGACTACGGCTAGCACGAAAAACTTTCGAGTTCAATCGTTTGGTAATTCGAATCGCCATCAAAAAATTTATTACGAAAACTACAACAGCGCCCTTGTGAACGTATCGTAAATTAGTATGTGAAATGGTTGCACGAAATTTATTTTGAGTATCAAAATTGTCACATCATCGTTTAATTCGAATTTAAAGTATCGAATTTTGTCGAATACGCAAACGATTCGAAGACGAAAGTTGTTCATGCTAGAGGTACTGGTCGGCAAACAATGCACCCGACTGAGCTCTCCGGCTCGGATCAGATTCAGAAGCACGGCTCTGATCAGTGGATGCTGCGCGGCGAAACTGAACGCACGACCGCGAGACTAGCGCCGGGAAAATTCGATCGTTACGAAAACTTTTTCGGTACAAACTTTTGTTGTAACTCATTCGCGAACTGCATTTTTGAGTGCGCATTTTTTAACTGTAAAAAATAATAAACTAATTTATTTTATTGTGAAGTGATAAAAACTTTTTGGAGTGTTGAAATAGTGTTCAAAAAACTTTTAAAATTTGTTATCATCGGGTTAAAGTCGTGTTAAGTTTTTAACAATTGTGAAGTGTTCCAGTGTTTTGGAAGTAATTTAAAAGGTATGTTAGAATTTTTCACATATTTTTAACTCACGTTGCAGAAAATCCAAATTTAATGGCCGAAATATTCATTTCTTTATAAAAATGTTCCATAATTGCATTAATATTTTTCTGCATGGAATTGGCAAACAGTGGTGACTGAGTTTGTTGCGGCGCTTCTTCTCAGCACTTGCCAAATGTTTGTATCGAAGCGCTGGTAGGGCAAAAAAATAATGAGACATGTATAGGCTCCCTATGAGCATTTGACGATTTGTAAGTACTAATTTAATTAGTCTACACAAATAAAGATAATTATGATTTTGATTTTGATTTTATACAAATGAACTCAAATGCCATAGATCTTTTATCTACAAACGAAAGTAGGAAAGAATCAAAAACTGGACGCGTTATCAGCCTTATTAATATTAATCAGTTGCACACAAATTTCGAATCAAATTAATTTAAATGTTTTCCTAAAACATTTATTGAAACACGTAGACGAATAAAGATTAAAATTTGTATTTAATAGGTATGTAAATATCTGTTACGATTAAAATTAATTTTATGTTGAGAAAACATACAAATAATTATTATAATTTGATCGTTTATTATTTAAATCCCTGTTGTAAAAATATCATAAACGCAAAATTGTTTTTTACAGGTTCATAAAACTTTGTTTTATGCCAATTCTTATCGTTATTATAAACGAAACGAAATCTGTTTAATTTGTGAATGTTTAGCATTTTTGACTAATTAGGGATTAGATAGACCTAACGCCTGTAATTTTTTTTTTTTCATAAAACACAATATAAATTGTATTACTAGATATTTAACTTAATAATTAACTTTTAAAAAAATAAAACCGACTTCAAATGCGTGAACACAAAAAAAACTAAAAATTAAAAATANACCAACTACATCTTTAGTTGATGAAGCGCGCTGACGAAGCCCATCTTCTTCTTCTTCGTCGCTACACTCTTGCCAGAGTGGTCGTGGTCGTCACACCCGGTCCGGTGGCAAGCCTCACAATCCGTCGCCATTCCTCCCGCACTGCAGCCTTTCTTGCGCACTCGTGGAGTGGACCATTGAGTGCGGTTTTGACCTAGTCAATGCCCATGCGCACTAAAGCCCGGCCTGTGAGCACGTAGAATTTTGTAATTATATTGCTGTCGCGCTCGCACACTCACTGCGGGCGCCCGTCGAACAGTCGCGATAGCAATATAATTACGCGCGAGCGATAAGGATGGGTAGCTTGGGGTCATTGGACAAAATTCTACGTGCTCGCAGACCAGACTGTACTAATTAATCGTTAATTAGTTTATTTGCTGCCGTTCCTAATGCTACATATTAGGGAAAGCTGCGGTCTGCGGCGGCGCCGGGGCCGGCTGCTAACGGTCGCGACGTCCTGGGTCGCTCCTGGGGTGACCTTCTACGGCTGACTTGCACCACTTAACTTTGACCGTAACTTTATCGATAGCCGGTGTTTTTGTATAGTTTGACAGATTTTTGACGTTTGTCAAAGTGAAAGTAAGAAGGTGCAACCCAGCCTAAGGCTAGTATAGGAAACTTAATGGTACCTGCCTGTCAAAAATACTTGACTAAGGCTGGGTTGCACCGTATTACTTTAACTTTAACAAAAGTCAAGAAAAAAAGTGAAAATAAAAAATTCCATACAAAAAACATCGGTTATCGTTATAGTTACGATTAAAGCTAGGTAGTGCAACTTGGCCCTGAAAAACGAGGTTTTCTTTTTGAACAAATGCACGTATTATGAAAGAAACCATAACATTTTGTTAGTACAGATAGGTAAATAAACCAACAGATTTTGAGAAACCCTTAGATCAAGAAATGATATTTTTTGTCAGGCTGATTAAACTGATAAAAAATTTATTTTAAACTTTCATGCGGCGTGTTTACTAAAGTCTCACTATAACGGATGTTTGTTGCCAAATACTGTTAAAGTGAAAATTTAATAAAATACTGTTGATATGAGTCATTCAGTTTAAAATAATTAAATTGGTATGTCATATTGTGGCGCTGCACTGTCGTCATTTTCAAAATAAATTCGATTTCATACCCAACAGCAAAAAATGTGCTGACGCTCCATTTCCTTATCCAAGCCAGGCCACTGTTCCCGCATACGTTCAAGACTGAATTCATTCAGAACTCTGAGCTAAACAATTCTTGTTATGTGATAAGAACTGATAAGATACAGGCAATTAAGCCTTCATTTATTTATTCTTCATCGAAACTATTTCGTTCAAAATAAATAATAAAATAAAGGAAAGCACAGATTGGCTAAAGCTTTTAATGAACTTTGAATTATGTTGGGCAGAAAACAAAAGAATCACAACTTAAGTTAGCTTTCATACAAAAGACATCAACGAGCTAGAACTTAATATAACATCTTGACAATTAAAATCTTAAAAATTAAAATTACACTTATTAAATGGTAAACTACCTACTATTGATTTTAGTTTATTTTTAAGCATCATAATTAGAAATTATTACCTGACGTACAATAGTAGGTACGACGTAGTCTCAGTTTTGGATGCTCGAATCGATTTGATGAGTAATGACGATTTCAAGATGTTTCAGATATTATTACAATTAATATTTCCCAAATATCACTACTTCTCGACAATAATAAAAACAGGCGACGAAGTAGCGCAAATAAAGCAGTCGCCATTAAACCAAACAGTACTCGTAATAAAAGAGGGAGAACATTTTAAAATCGGTTTTGCACCACTAAGAACTTTTATCAACGCAGATAAAGGCGCAGCTGTAAATTGACGTCATTAAATTCAATCTATAACACATCCTATTCAATGACATCTGTTTATTACGAACTAGAAATGGCACATTACATGAATAAATGTCATTTGCCGTCCGCTACATTCACGTGGCATTCCTCATGTATGAGTCCGTACATACAACCTGCTCAAAGCCTCATTACAGCGTAAAAAGCTCGCTTTCTGCTCCGCACATGGCGCGCCGTAAAAACTGATCTAAGGGGGTATTGCGTATGGCTAAAGAGATTACTATACCATTAATAAAATTATGCGCCGATTAATGATTTTTGGCTTACATTAAAATTGTTACTTAGTTGTATCTGCCTTGTCTTGCATAAAAATGAAAATGAAAATATGAAAATGAAAATGAAAATATTTATTGCCAGAATCAAACAATACAATAACTAAAAGACAGACCTCCACACTAGGCATTGCCTGTCCTGTGGTTATCTTATGTTAGTGTTAAAATGTTTACCAGTTCAATATCAGCCAAATTATTAAAAAAATCTCGACATTGGTACCGTAGCTCACAAGTGAATAACTACAAATTGTCATCTTCGCATCGGTAGCCCAAAATCCTGGGAGGGGGGCACCAGACCATTCTGAGGTGGGCTCGGCCCTCTCGGCTCCCCCGCTATGCAGGGTGTTAGGTAAATGGGTATATGAGCCGACACTAGACCATGTTAACATGTGCATATAAATGGTATGGTGAAGTCAGAAAATTGATATCATCATTTTAATTATTTTAATTTTCATACAAATCTGATTTTATAAATTTTATATTGTATGAACATTTAAAAAATTAAAATGATTATATCAAGTTTCTGACTTCACCATACCATTTATATNTATATGAGCCGACACTAGACCATGTTAACATGTGCATATAAATGGTATGGTGAAGTCAGAAAATTGATATCATCATTTTAATTATTTTAATTTTCATACAAATCTGATTTTATAAATTTTATATTGTATGAACATTTAAAAAATTAAAATGATTATATCAAGTTTCTGACTTCACCATACCATTTATATACTTATGTTAACATGGGTTAGTGTCGGCTTATATACCCATTTACCTAACACCCTGTTTACCCCCGTGAGTGAAGGTTAAAAACTGTCATTGTACCCGCAACTAAATTAATTAGAAGAACTACGAGGAATTCGTAATTAAGGTTCGACTCCAGTGCAAAGCGGGTTACGAGTATTTTTTGCAAAGTAAGTAGGTGCAACTCAGCCTTAGATGGAGTTGCACCACCTAACTTTGACCGTAATTATAACGATAACCGGCTTTTTTGTATGGAGTTTGACAGATTTTTGACGTTTGTCAAAGTTAAAGTAAGATGGTGCAACCCAGCCTTAATGGAGAAGCTAAATCAGAGGTGGAATTGTGTAAAGCAATC
The DNA here is from genome assembly GCF_004193835.3 of Ostrinia furnacalis. NCBI lineage: Eukaryota > Metazoa > Arthropoda > Insecta > Lepidoptera > Crambidae > Ostrinia > Ostrinia furnacalis. The sequence continues at coordinate 254,643 of NW_021130436.1, read as the reverse complement.
GTAATCATTTGACAGTTTTTGACGTACAATAAAGTCAGTTAAACAAAGCGTTTGACAGAATAATCGTACGTTATGAACTGTCAAATGATAACGATTGCTTTACACAATTCCACCTCAGAATGTGCTTTGAAACGTATAGCAAAATGATAGCGACTGCCACACGTAATACAGGCTGTGTACACACGAGACGGACATAATGAGCCGCGCTCGCGCAGGCGCGGGCCGCCTCGCAATGAGATATCTTTATGTAATACGCGCGATCCATCATCCCGGGTCGCGAAGTTAACTTTTTGTTGTTTCGGTTATAAATAAATGATAACGATAAACAACTTTGCAACTGAAATCAAGTCGTTCGTCAGAAGATTGTCTTAAACTTTGCTAAATGTGGTCTTCTTCGTGGAATGAATAACAATAGATTAATTTATGGTTGATACTGTATGCTACTGACTTACTATTCTCTTGAAATAAAACCGCCTCTGTGGTCTTGTGGTAAGACCACCTGCTTCAGACGCAGAGGTCCCGGTTTCGATTCCCAGTGGGGGCATATTTTTCTGTTCGGTTTGGTTGGTGGTAGGGTTTGTTCTAAGTCCGCCTGGCTAGCTACCACCATATTACCTAAGTCTGTCGCCATAACAACAATGTTAACATAATTATTGTGTTCCGGCAGTTAGAGGTAAGATAGCCAGTTCCTCCGTGGTTGAGGATTCCGGGTGAAGCTCGCTTCCACCTTCGGCCTGATCTTCCACTTACCATCAGGTGAGATACAGGCCAAGAGCTTCGTCGTTGTGGATAAAAAAAATCTCTTCCCTTTTAGTGTAACTTTTTCAGTAGTAGACTTAAATGGTGATGAAATCCACACTATGCAGATGTCCCAGTCTCAACTATTTTCAAGAAATCTTTGTCTTTTATGATGTCTTAAAGGTGTATCAATGGATATGCAAACTGAGTCCAGTAGTTAGCCACTACGCAGAAAAATATAGAGACACCGGTTAATTTGTTCCATTTATAGAATACCAAAATAAAATGTAAGTACTAGTAGGAAAGTATTTTTAAACTATGAATTTCATTCATTAATTAAACTCTTGTGTACTTTGTAATTTCAAAAGTAGGTATAAATTCAATTAGGCCCTTCATTGTAGCTACAAATTACTTTGAATCCGACAGTCATCTCATGACCGAACGATACCATTTCAAGTTTAATTACACAAAATACTGGGAAATGAATCGAATTCTCCATTATCAGTTACACTTTCACTCAATGAAAAACAAAATAGCATCGGCGTTTGCATCTCTACGCCAACAGTAGACTACGGCTAGCACGAAAAACTTTCGAGTTCAATCGCTTGGGTATTCGAATCGCCATCAAAAAATTTATTACGAAAACTACAACAGCGCCCTTGTGAACGTATCGTAAATTAGTATGTGAAATGGTTGCACGAAATTTATTTTGAGTATCAAAATTGTCACATCATCGTTTAATTCGAATTTAAAGTATCGAATTTTGTCGAATACGCAAACGATTCGAAGACGAAAGTTGTTCATGCTGGAGGTACTGGTCGGCAAACAATGCACCCGACTGAGCTCTCCGGCTCGGATCAGATTCAGAAGCACGGCTCTGATCAGTGGATGCTGCGCGGCGAAACTGAACGCACGACCGCGAGACTAGCGCCGGGAAAATTCGATCGTTACGAAAACTTTTTCGGTACAAACTTTTGTTGTAACTCATTCGCGAACTGCATTTTTGAGTGCGTATTTTTTAACAGTAAAAAATAGTAATAAATTTTTAATTTTATTGTGAAGTGATTAAAACTTTTTGGAGTGTTGAAAAAGTGTTCAAAAAACTTTTGAAATTTGTTATCATCGGGTTAAAGTCGTGTTAAGTTTTTAACAATTGTGAAGTGTTCCAGTCTTTTGGAAGTAAATTAAAAGGTATGTTAGAATTTTTCACACATTTTTTACACACGTTGCAGAAAATGTAAGTTAATGGCCGAAATATTTATACCATTATATTTTAATCTTTATAAAAATATTCCAAATGTTGCATTGATATTTTTCTGCGTGGAATTATACAAATGAACTCAAATGCTATAGATCTCTTATCTATAAACGAAAGTAGGAAAGAATCAAAAACTGGACGCGTTATCAGCCTTATTAATATTAATCAGTTGCACACAAATTCCGAATCAATTAATTTAAATCTTTTCCTAAAACATTAATTTAAACACGAAGACGAATAAAGATTTGTATTTAATAGGTATGTAAATATCTGTCGCGATTAAAATTAATTTTATCTTGAGAAAACATACAAATAATTATTATAATTTGATTGTTCATTATTTAAATCCTTGATGTAAAAATAACATAAACGCAAAATTGAATTTTACAGGTTCATAAAACTTTGTTTTATGCCAATTTTTATGTTTATTATAAATGAAACGAAATCAATTTAATTTGTGAATGTTTAGCATTTTTGCCTAATTAGGGATTAGATAGACCTAACGCACCTTTATTTTTTTCATAGAAAACAATAGAAATTGTATTACTAGGTATTTAACTTAAAAAGACACTTCTTTGTTTCCACAAGGTTTTTAAAGTTATTTAACTTACTAGCTTTCCGCCCGCGGCTTCGCCCGCGTGGAATTTTGTCTGTCACAGAAAAAATTTATCGCGCGCGTCCCTGTTTCAAAAACCGGGATAAAAACTATTCTATGTTCTTTCCCGGGACTCAAACTATCTCTATGCCAAATTTCATCAAAATCGGTTGCGAGGTTTAAGCGGGAAAGCGTAACAGACAGACAGACAGACAGACAGACAGTTACTTTCGCATTTATAATATTAGTTGGGATTATTATATCAATAAAATTTGCCATTATCTAATACAATTACACTATATCCATTGAAAAAATGTCGGATAAGTAATTCGGAAAAAAATATTGTGTAATAGTACTTCAGACAGAACATTTATAGTCTATGGTTTATGGCTAGCCACTGATTGTTTCAGAATGACATTTTATTTTCAATGTCGAGCATTCTGTGTCCTTCTTGAGCTCTTGCATGTTTAGTGAAAATTATTTCCCGTAGTGCTGGACTATAATATGGGACCTACTCCCATCGCATCAAAAGGGGTTAACTGAAATATATTAATTTATTAGCCACAAATTACTAGTAATATAAGATGTATGAGTATACAGAATGTCCCAAAAAGTAGTGTCAAGCCGAAGCCCAGAGATAGAGCATGAGTAGGGCTACCCGAATCACCCCCATGTACAGTCGCGGAATGAAAAGGTTCGTCACCTTAGTGTCGGTTTTCGCTTGCACTTAGGTACTGTAAGAGTCAAACCTGCCAACATAACCGTGCAAGAAACAGTGCTGCTAACATTTAAATAAATATGACGTTTGCAAACGAATAAGGTTTTGCTTGTTTATTTTTCTATCCCATCAGTGCAATGTTACAAAATGTAGTTTTTTTTATTTAATAGATAATGGCAGGTTGAACCAACAAGAAGGTTTTAGTTTATCAATCATAATAATCTTCTTGACAAGTTAAATCGTCAAACAACTTTGATCTGAATAATTTTGAACTTTACTGACGAACAGTTAAAGATTATTTTCTCTAACTCGAGATTATTCTGTAACATAGTTTCAAAAGGTAATGTGCTCGCGATTCGTTGAAGGAATCAATTTGAAACCTGACGAACCTTTTCATTCCGTGACTGTACGTTCCGCGATTTTTGATAGTTCCGGCTTGATAATATTTTTTGGGATACTCAGTATACTTACTCATTACTTATTACAATAATATTACCATGAACGGAAAGTTTTTTTAAATTCGTATAAGTGAGTAATAACTTCTGCCATTATTAGTCATAATTATCTCGTAGAACCATAGATTAATCTTAGCAAAATTCTGAGGAAATAGCCATTAGTTTGATGTGTGATGGTACTGATGGTGTTTCGCTTTATCCTTAAACGGAATCCTTTTTATGTCTGTACTAAATAATATGTCTTAGATGCTTTACGAAAACCCCCTGTAACTGAAGATCTCGATTATACTCGTAATAAATAAAAGATTTTCTATAGAATCATAAAATACTTTTACCATTACCTATTTAAAAACTATAGATGTGAGTGTAAAGTTAATTTGAAATCCATAAAATTCAAGAGATGCACTAAATTCCTCTGTTTCCGAATGGCTGGTATACAATAAGTCCTTATGGAAAGCCAAAATATTCTTTCTGCTTCCATTCCATCCCCATAAAACACGTAATAAGCTGGCTTGAAATTAATGATGAGAGTATAGCAAAATCTATCCAAAAGGTGCTTTAAAAACTTTTTAAATCATGCACATAATAATTAGGTGCTTATATTTTTTTCCAAATGCACACTTCACCGCCTGGTAGCAACTTTAGCAGAAGACCACCTATTACAGACATGGTCTATGCAGCTTGTCTAAGATGGCCGGCAATAGGTCAAACTCCCGCAAAACCAGTTGCCGAATTAACCGACCACAACTCGAGGAGGCAATAAATAAAATAATAAATAAAACAGGACACCTGCGACGTTTAATGGCGTACATCAGTTAGTCACAGCAAATGCAAATTAAAATGTTTATGGCCCAACCACGAACGCATTTATGACACTTTTTATGTCACACGTTCGGTTAATCGTACGTATAATCGGATTAAATAAATTAAGCTTGTTTTTGAACTATGAGTTCAGCTGTGGTCAAAGAAGATACTCCATGACAGGGATAATATGGATATTCGTAACCGTAACTATCGGATATCCGAAATGATTTAATATCCGTAACCGTAACCGAAACCGGTATAATATTATTCTAATATCCGTAATCGTATCCATAACCGAAACTTCATAAATCCTTAACATCCCTGCTCTATGGATTGGTTACCTTTCGCATCGACAAAGTGCGGCCATGACCATGACAGAAATAGCTTTATAACTAATTTTAATGTTTGTACAAAAGTTATTGTAGGTACTTCATACTTCACAATTTGAATTATGAGTCTGTTGCTGCTCTCTGGTTTATTTTGTATGCTATTGTGGAAAAAATAAAATACAACTAGATTTTTGTCTGTGTGTCTTAACTTCACACAAGGTGGACTAACGACATCATAAAGGTAGCAGGAAGGCGCTGGACGCTGGCCGCTACCAACCGGGCAACATGGAAAGCGTTGGGAGAGGCCTATGTTCAGCAGTTAAAGACGTCCTATGGCTAAGATGATGATGATGATGAATGTGCCTTAACTACCATTTTTGTTCATTGCCATCCTCAACTTTTCTCTCTGTAGGTCATTGATCTTAGGTAAAGAGAATTAAGCCTTTACTAACTCCAAAGTCAAGCTCAATGGCTAGATTTTCCATTATTATCTACTGTTAATTGTGAAAAATATAAAACGTTAAAATAGCGGTATCGTTATAGCCAATGAGCTGCTGTCATAGTGACATTGACGTATTGTCAATGTCACGCTAGCATCAAACGTCAGAATAGAGGGACGCGCGGAGACGACTCCGCGCGCTTTTGTGCTAAGTGATGAATTGTATCTAAAATAAGGCAATATTATAATGTACAAGATGAGTATCCAGTGTTTTATTTATGAGAATAGATCGACCGGCCTTTAATACTACCAAACTTTATGTGGCAGCTAATATGCATAGTTTATCTAAATCGATTTCAAATAAAAATATACAAGTCCGCAGAATGCGATTAATTAAGTAAATTGGGTGTAAAACCGATGCCATGCTTGTCACAAGGAAATGGACATCCGACACAAACGAGTTGGCGATATAACAGAAAAACTAAGATAGTCACATAACGTTACATATCAACCGTTTTCAAATTATATTATTTGATTGACTTAATAACATGAAAATATCTAAAATAGCTAAAAACTCCATCTTCCAACTATCAATTTTATTTCTATTAGTTTTTTGGTAGTCATTTGTCGATAGTGTTTTGTTTTTTAATTACCTAATCATATTTAGTTCAAATTCAAATTATTTTATTGCATCACATGAGTAAAGGTTGACAGAACTAATGATTTGATTGACAGCTGTATTTGACAGATAGTGTCAATTTTGAAAAAATATTTTCATTATTTTATAGTTAGAACTTTGCATCTAGCCGCTCTAGGCAAGGTTGTTACTTCTTACTACCCAGACAGAAATCAAACACCAGACCTACGCATGCAAGGCAATTCGCCGCGTCATAAAACCAATCCCAGAACTCGGCACCTGCGAACTTAATCAAAATTAACTCGCGTTCCCTTTAAACTATAAAACCGCGGATTGGCTTCAATCGGCCGATAGATTGGCTCGTCTTATTTACGTTCAAATTGACGGCCACTTCTAAGAACGACGAGCGACTGATGTGGTGAAGTAAGGCAGAGGTTAGGGCGCGTTTACACTGGTCTTATGAAAAAAAAACTCCTTCATTACATTAGAATATTTAAAATCATAAAAGAAAAATAATTTAATTAGCACTAACAGTGCTTTTTCAACCGTACTTTCGATTCATTCATTTCTTCTGGAATTCACCATCCATAATGGCAATCTATTATAACGTTAAATTATTATTTTAGTATTCTGTCAATACATTAACTCGACCAAAAACTTCAAGCAATGTGTGGTCTCTACTCAAGAATGTTCTCGAGCCGTTGTTCTCTGAGTTACGTATTAAATGGCCCATATAAATCGGTCTAAGCTATAAATTTTGACTTGTTATAAATAACACAGGTATTATTAAGTATGAATCGATCGGCACCAAATCACTGAACTTCTCGGCACGCGGCGATTTGCGAAGATACCGACGAAACGCGGCAATTTGCTACTGGTTTGTGCGCTTGATGATTCCAACGGTTTGACGTGATAGGTAATCATCGTTATTTATGACACCTGTCATATACGAGAATAATCAGAGCTGTAATTTATAGTCGACACCATAAAGGAAGGAAAAATCATTACAAAGTACTTATTTTTAGGCTGAGTTGCACCATCTTACTTTAACTTTAACAAACGTCAAAAATCTGTCAAACTCCATACAAAACACACCGGTTATTGTCAAAGTAAGTTAAGACATTTTTTTAAATTTTGTATAGGATGTAACAACTCCATAGTTCATATCAGACTCTACAAGATGCAATAGGCATCATCAGCTTTCAGAAAATCTGTTTATTATATAAGTCTGCAACGTTGTAACCAATCTGTCAATTCTAATAGACTCAATACTCAATAGGTTTATTGCTTCCTTAATAGTACATTTAGGTGTTACATAATTATATTTGGAGATCATTAAGGACCCTGTTGGGCGCTGCAAACAAATGCAAATCAAACACCACTGCAAACCATAGATTTTTTATACGAATCAGTTCTTGCACGGTCATTCGTGGAGATTCCAATCCATAAGGTATAGGGGTATCAGTCAGTAAGTCAGTGATGTTAACGAGTCATGCCAAGAATGAGTCAAGTTCAAAATAAAACCTTATCTTGCCAACAATCTTACCAATTACCAAACCCAAAATAAGCAAATTTAATAGCGGGTAGTTAAATTTAAAATATGACTCGAAAGAAACACTCATCATGTTCAACATACAAATAGGTTATTCAGCGTAACAATACAGTGTGAGTCACGTTAAAGTGTACATATGAAAATAGATGAAACTAGACCTATTTTTATCGACAAAAAAGAGGTAAAAAAATTTTTGAGATTTTTTTTTATTTTTCATATAATTTTTTTTCTTCCAATTACTTATTGTATAGAAAACGTAATAAATTTTAAACTAAGCGGTATATCCTGATAAAATAAAAACAATAATAATGATAAATAATAGGCGATACTAAAAAAATACACAAAAAAGGCCAACAAATAATAAAAAATGATACTTTTTGAAAAAAATCTGCTTTTAAATTCGTGTTTTTTTGGTTATTTGATAAATTTCTCCAAAAAATGCCCCTATAACCGGTAGTTTTTATTACTTTGTATTATTCTCTATCGTATTACCTTCGTAAAACCAAAAATCGCATGTCTCTAACCCTATCACAACGTTTGCAATGATCGTTTGAACTAAGCCTCTCCGGGCGCGCCATTCAACGCTTCGTTAACAACGAAACTGAAAATGGCTCTAGATATGTAATTTTGATAAAGACAAGTTAGATTTCAAATAAAAACAAAAGATTTCGAAGTAAAATAAACATTTTAGTTAAAATTAAAATTGTCTCTACCTGTTGCGGAGAATAATGTTGTGGCAGGCCTTTGTTCAAACGATCATAGCAAATGTTGTGATAGGGATAGAGACATGAAATTTTTGGTTTTACAAAGGTAATACGATAGAGAATAATACAAAGTAATAAAAACCACCTGTAATAGGGGCATTTTTTGGAGAAATTTATCAAATAACAAAAAAAACACGAATTTAAAAGCAGTTTTTTTTTTTCAAAAAGTATCATTTTTTATTATTTGTTGGCATTTTTTGTGTATTTTATGTATTTTTTAGTATTGCCTGTTATTTAGCAATATTACTATTTTTATTTTATCAGGATATACCGCTTAGTTTAAAAGTTATTACGTTTTCTTTACAATAAGTAATTGGAAGAAAAAAAATTCTATATTTTTTTTTAAATAATCTCAAAAAATTTTTGACCTCTTTTTTGACGATAAAAATAGGTCTAGTTTCATCTATTATCATATGTACACTTTAACGTGATTCACACTGTATAATAAAAAGTTGCTAAAAATACTTTTTTAAAGTTGCCAGTAGTTTTATGGAAACAAACCATAGGTCACATCACTTACTTCTAAAGGAAAATTTTATAATTTAACTAGCGGCCGCCGCGTACGCGTGGACCCCGTTTTACCTCCTTAGGAGTTGAATTTTGCAAAATCCCGTCTTAGTGAGCACCTACGTTCTAAAAGGAACCCCCATGCATGAGACTCCTAGCACTTGTATTTTCTGAGATTTCGTGATGAGTAAGTGAGTCAGTCAATCAGTGAGTAAGTGAGTCAGTCAATCAATGACCTTTCGCTGTAATAGATATAGATTCATCATCATCATCATTTCAGTCACAGGACGTCCACTGCTGAACATAGGCCTCCCCCAATGATTTCTACATCGTCCGGTTGCTAGCGGCGGTATAATACGATTACTTACTTGGAAATCTCAACGTTATACTCGTAGATATGAATATGAATAGATTACAATATTCAATTTCCCACCAGAGGATTTATCACTGAAACTTTTCCTAACTTCAAAATGTCGGCCATTAAAATATATCATTAGCGTGCCATTATCATAAGTGATGAAGATATCGGCATAATTTGTGTCAGTCGCAGCCCCCGCGCGGACGCAAAGATTGCGCGACAGATGCGACACGACTTAGATACGGGCGAGATACGATGCCTACACTATAAGACGAAGTTCTGAGTCACTTGGCGCGATAAGGTTTACATAAAGTTTGTGATTCATACTTTCATTATGCACTCTATTGAAAATACTTTTTTCATTCAAATACCTTATGAAATCTAAAATATTTATAAAATTAAATGTAGCTATGTTTATTATAGCTCATTTGAAGGTAAAAATTTTAAATTTCTTTTAATTAGTCTCATAATTATGTTATTTAATTAATTTTATCGTTTATTGCATGTCACATTACATTTATACAGTACAAAGTAGTTACAAAATAGAGGTAAGTATACATGTTAATAAAGTGTGTATAAAGAAATAATATTGAAACAATTGAATTATTATGAAATTAAAATTCAAACACCGTCTATCTTACGTTTATTAAAAACTTCGTTATTTATAATTATTTCATAATCACCAGTTTCATTGCCCACGAAATGACACAAATTAATTTAATAAATTAAACAAGTCAACTAAATAATCTACGTTTGGTCAATCAGGTCTAGAAGACGCGGAATCCGATACTTCCCTTAAAAGTGCAGGTAATTAAAATGACATCATTCAAATTAATTTAGTCTTTGACCTAAACAGAAGCGCTTTTCGACTAATTGGTGGTTCATCTCCGGTGGCTATTACGTATTTGATAGCCAATGGTCTCTATGATTATAAACTCATAGAGACTGCCTACTGGTCTCTATGGCTATAGATACATATAGAGACTGTCCACTGGTCTCTATGACTGTTTAAATATTAGTTTTATGGAAATAATGTGACTCCGTTTTCGAAAACGTTAATTANTATTTCACAATCCAAACTAATATTTACTATTTAGCATTTACTTACAGTAAATATTAGTTTGGATCGTGAAATATTTAAAATAAAAAAAAGAATAAAACGAAATAGGGTTTCAAATTACCTATCTATAATCTAATATTATAAAGAGGTAAAGTTTGTGTGTTTGTATATTTGTTAAATTGTAAGGGGTAATCTCGGGATCTACTGAAATGATTTTAAAAAATCTTTCACCAATAGAAAGCCACATTATATCTGAGTGTAATAGGTTATATAATAATTAACTTTTTAAAAAAATAAAACCGACTTCAAATGCGTGAACACAAAAAAAAACTAAAAATTAAAAAAGTTCATCCCCAACTTTCCACCCTTGGGGGTTGTTTTTTCTATTATTAAATTTAAATGGGACCACCCTTGAGGTATTACCTATACGCCGAAAAAAGATTTGTTCAAATCGGTTCATAATTGGCGGAGTTATCGCGTAACAAACATAGAAAAAAAAACATACGGGTCGAATTTAGAACCTCCTCCTTTTTTTTGAAGTCGGTTGAAAACCAAAAAATTCCACGAGGGCGAAGCGGCGGGCGGAAAGCTAGTTTATTTATAATTATGTAAGAGCATAATTATTAAAGTCGAAGTCAAACATTCTTTATTTGTGTGGCGTCAAATATTTCAAGAAAAAAATTAAAAGCTAAATTTTGCTCTCATGGAGCCTTTACCTACTCTGACAAATTAAGACTTAGAGAAGAAACTAATAATAAAACTATTTAACTGTCCTGCAATGAAAAGCTTGATTGGGTANAGGGAAGGAAGTCAACCTAACTTAACCAACTGCGTATTTCTATACTGTGTAGCTGGAAATTGTGGCGGGAGCTCTTTGACGCGCTGTTTTCGGCGAAGAATTGCGCGCGCAGATTTTGACAGCGCGAAATACCTACTTTAGAAGAAATACCAAGCCTTAATTGTCCTGAAGCAGTGGTAGGGTTAATACTGGGACGTGTAAAAGTGCTTTTTTTAAGCCTATTCACAGAAATAAATGAGTTTTATCGATTATAATTAAACATTAGAACATTCAAGTTACAAAGTTCGTAAAATACCAACCTACTTATTTTTATGATTTAACGTGATGAAATAGAGTTTTAGATTTTCAAGTGAAAGTAAAGCATAGCCTAAGCGCTTCGCGTTTAAGGCATGCAAGATATTTTACGCTCCTGTCTAAATTAATCTTTTTTTATTCGGTCAGACAGGCGTTGGAGCGCGGGGCCCCCAAATTCGCGGGGCCCGTAGCATTTGCTACTCTTGCTACGTGGCTAATCCGGCACTGAGTGCAGTCCTCCTTCTTATCAAACCTTTCTTTAAATCTAATTAAAAGGTATTGTTAGGGCTCTAGGGACTACAAACGAACCAGGAATATAGCTTGGTTATGAGTAACCAATACCTACTACCTATAACGCATGTAATCCTGTCTCATTCTAATATATGGCCGCCTGAATAAACTTGAATGAAAAAGTGTTTCCACTGTCTCAATTGCATCAAAAGCTTCAAACAAATCATTTAATTCAGTTTCCATTTTGCCGAATAGGCGTGATTGACATTAAGCGAAAGTGACAATATGCGTGACAGTTGTGGTGACAGTGACAACCTGCACGCGCAGTGATCGCCATCGCGGTCGCGGCAGTGTGAAACAACTTTTGCACGCGCAGTGGTCGCCATCGCCATCGCCATCGCTGCACGCGTTGGTTTGTCCGAACCTTAACTCAATGTGTAGGAAAGCACTTTATGAGTATTTCAAGGGATATGACTATGAAAAGACTGAGAATCTACTTCAAGAATATGCGTAAGCTATTACTTATTATTTATCGTATAAAATATAAAGTCAATGTTATTGTAAAATTATAATCAGTAAATATAAGCATAAATTTATGTTGTATTTATAAAGTAGGTACTAGCTTTTGCTCGCGGCTTCACCCACGTGAAATTACGTTTGTCACAGATCGTCATAAATTATAGCCTATAATATGTTATTCTGGTTTATAAACAACTAGCAATCCGCCCGCGGCTTCGCACGCGTGAAATTTCGTTTGTCACAGATCGTCATAAATTATAGCCTATAATGAACAATAATACTGTAAAGTTTCATCAAAATCCGTTCAGTGGGTTTGAGCCTATTCATTACAAACATACAAAAATAGGTACAAATCTTTCCTCTTTATAATATTAGTATAGAATCAGATAATACTGCGGAGTTTTATCAAAATCCGTTCAGTAGTTCCGTTCCGTATAGTGGTTTTTACGTGGAAGAGTAACAAAAATCCTTTCGCACATTCTGAGACACCCTGTATACCTACCATACTGGGTGTTACTGTAAAAAATGTATTAAAATCCGTTAGCCGATATTGTCCAAAGATATTTATTTATACATTAACTTTATTTACAAAAAACAGTTAGATACCAAGTTCACACACTGAGAACATCTTCTAACCTTCTGAACTCAAGTTTTTAGAGTTCCGCGGTCCAGCAAAACTAAACTTGTTGTTTATCACACGCACAGGTAAATGTACTTTTGGCTGTATGATTTCCGCAAGTAGGTAGATCCTAACAATATATGATGTACCTATCTATTTACGTGCAATAAATTAATAAACTATACTCACACACCCTGCGGATGATTTAAGAGGTAACTAAGAGACAAATAAGTGAGCACCAAACTTCCCCAACCCGTCTGATTAGTATGGACTGTATAGACCAAACCCTACATTTACCTCTGGTCTGATAAATTAAAGAGGGTTGTGCTCCGCCAGTGGATAGTGTACCTACTGGACTACTAAGCAAAAGATAACCGTCATTTTAGTAACTTAATTTTTACCACTGAATTAATCTTTGACGTTAGATACATTTCTCGACTCACACTTGGCCATTCAACACTTATAAAAGAATTTTCGAATGTTTTCAAGCTGAGAAAAGCCACCGCACTTACTTCACCATGGTTTTAAATTATTTGATTACTTTATTTACAACATGCTTTTATTTTCTCATAATATTGTTCGGTTTATTAGTTTTAATAAAAATATATTTGGTATTAACCCTGCGTACGTGCACGTGCAAATCGAATTTGGACGGTAAAACTGTTGTCATCACCGGTGGGAACACGGGCATAGGCTTTGAGACGGCGAAAATTCTCGCCGAGCGCGGGGCTCGGGTGGTCATCGCGAGCCGCAACGTCTCCAAATCCCAGGCAGCGGTGCAGGCGATCATTGCCGCCACGGGAAACAAGAAAGTAGAGTGCAAGTCACTGGATCTCAGCAAATTTTCCAGCATAAAGCGGTTCGCCGACGACTTCAACGAGAATTACGACCGCTTGGACATTCTGATCAACAACGCCGGCTTCTCGACCTTCGAGCAAGTCAAGACCGAAGACGGCATCGAAAAGGTGATGCAGGTGAACCACGTCGGTCACGTCTATTTGACCAACCTGCTGCTGAACAAGATCGTGAGCTCCAGACCGAGCAGGATAATATTCGTGGCGTCCGGGGCGCACATGTGGCACTGGTTCGATCCGAACGACATGGTGGGCAACAAGCCGGTGAACGTTTGGACCCGGTACAGTAATACGAAGCTGTGTAACGTGTTATCGGCGAAGGCGTTGGCGAAACGCGTTCCCAAGGGAGTGACGGTCAACTCGCTCCACCCCGGGGTGGCGAAAACGGAGATTTACGAAGTGGTGCCGGGGCCTTTGAAGGCTGTATCGCATTTTCTGCTGGGGACGTTCTGTAAGACGCCGGAGCAGTGCGCCCAGACGTCGGTGCACGCGGCCAGCTCCCCAGACCTGGCCGAGGTGTCGGGGCAGTATTTCTATGATTGCGAAATCTCAAAACCCATTAATTGGTCGGTTAACGACGAATTTGCGGAACGAGTCTGGGATAAAACCATCGCGTTAATCGAAGACAGAACTCGGCAATTAGATGCTAATGCTTTAATTCAGTAACTAGTTATTTTAGGTGTATTGGTCAATCGGAAGTTGCAAAGATAATCGGAATGTGATAAATAAGTTTAATAGTCTTGTAAGTACGAAAAAAATAAAACCTAAGTAATGTAGGATTTTTATTTCTTTGACCATAACCATGAGCAATAATAATAATAATGCTAATTGCCACTAAGTTGGAACTTAAATTATAAACCAATAAATGAAATAAAAATAATAAACCCACGGCTACGCAACGCAACACAATAGGCAGTTATAAATATTGATAGGGTGATTAGAAATCCAACTAGACTATCCATCCTAGACTGCATCTCCAGGTGCGATTGCGGTCAAATACCTGCCTTGTCTAGCATAAAAAAAAACTAACCAAAGAAAATGAGGTTTTAAAACCCACGCACACTACCTCTGGGCTATATCAATTAAAAGACAAGCAATTTTCAGCAACAATCATTTATTAGTCGTTTTTAGGGCTCTTGGGGCTCTTCGACCAAGACTTGCCGTTGCCGGCCTCCCAGGGCAAGGACCAGCTTTTCGACCGCGCGCGGGGCACCATAGGGGTGGCGGGCTCCGACGCGTGAGGCTTTAAAACCACTGATACCTCTAGGCTATATCAATAAAAGACAAGCAATTTTCAGCAACAATCATTTATTAGTCGTTTTTAGGGCTCTTGGGGCTCTTCGACCAAGACTTGCCGTTGCCGGCCTCCCGGGGCAAGGACCAGCTTTTCGACCGCGCGCGGGGCACCATAGGAGTTGCGGGTTCCGGCGCGTGAGGTTTTAAAAGTACTGATACCTCTGGGCTATAGGAATGAAATAAGACAAGTTTTCAACAACAATCATTAGTCGTTTTTAGGGCTCTTGGGGCTCTTCGACCAAGACTTGCCGTTGCCGGCCTCCCGGGGCAAGGACCAGCTTTTCGACCGCGCGCGGGGCACCATAGGGGTGGCGGGCTCCGACGCGTGAGGTTTTAAAACCACTGA
This sequence comes from Ostrinia furnacalis, assembly GCF_004193835.3. Taxonomy (NCBI): domain Eukaryota; kingdom Metazoa; phylum Arthropoda; class Insecta; order Lepidoptera; family Crambidae; genus Ostrinia; species Ostrinia furnacalis. The sequence goes on along the minus strand of NW_021130436.1, from coordinate 239,471 downwards.
TACCTCTAGGCTATATCAATAAAAGACAAGCAATTTTCAGCAACAATCATTTATTAGTCGTTTTTAGGGCTCTTGGGGCTCTTCGACCAAGACTTGCCGTTGCCGGCCTCCCGGGGCAAGGACCAGCTCTTTGACCGGGCGCGGGGCACCATAGGGGTGGCGGGCTCCGGCGCGTGAGGTTTTAAAACCACTGATACCTCTAGGCTATCTATCAATTAAAAGACAAGCAATTTTCAGAAACAATCATTTATTAGTCGTTTTTAGGGCTCTTGGGGCACTTCGACCAAGACTTGCCGTTGCCGGCCTCCCGAGGCAAGGACCAGATTTACGACCGCGCGCGGGGCACCATAGGGGTGGCGGGCTCCGGCGCGTGAGGTTTTAAAACCACTGATACCTCTAGGCTATCTATCAATAAAAGACAAGCAATTTTCACAATCATTAATTAGTCGTTTTAGGGCTCTTGGGGCTCTTCGACCAAGACTTGCCGTTGCCGGCCTCCCGGGGCAAGGACCAGCTCTTTGACCGGGCGCGGGGCACCATAGGAGTTGCGGGTTCCGGCGCGGGCGCGGTCGCGGCCTGCGACTTGCTGCGCGAGCGGCGGCGCGATCGCGAGCGAGTGCGGGAGCGGGAGCGGCGGCGGGAGCGGGAGCGGCTGTGATGCGATCTGAAACAATTTCAATTTTGTCTTAGGGCAATAACACTAAATCTTAGGCCCGATTTGACCAAACTTTAATCCGAGAATAACACCTGGCATAACTGGCACATTGACAGTTTCAGTGGGAAATGTATGTCAAAATGTCGAATAACAAACTATTTATTCTGAGATTAATATTCACACTTGTTTGGTCGAATCCACCCTTAGTGTAATAGCGTTAAACCGCCTACTTGTGCCGTATCTTTTGTATTTCTTTCTTTCTGGTCAAGTGTGGTGTACAATACAGTGTGTTCTATCTATCTAAATTTGACAGTTTTTTCCACTTTTGAGCAAATTAATATATCCTAGGAAAATGTTTCGGACTTCGGACTTTTGATTTGCGCAACTTGTTATGCAAATAATACCACTTCTTCAGCCAGACAATTCCCGGATGTGTTGTGCATAAGAATAAGTACCTACCTAAGTGTGCAGATGGAAAATTGTATTCTGTGTGCCTACCATGAGTTTACGTTAGGTGAGTTCGCTAGCGAATACGTCAAAAAATTCTATGAAGGTCTTATTTCTTGAAAGTAGCCACTAGGGGCGCTGCACAATATGTCATACATTTAAATGTCATTTTTTTACGCAGTCGCTAGCGAGCACACCTAACGTAAACTCATGGTAGGCACACTGTTTATGCGAGTTAAGTGAGCGCTACTGTATTTGCTCTAGCCAGTTGGCTCCCTTAGTCACTCACTTCGGATTTGGATCGCAATAGCACTCACTAGGTTCCGGTTCCACCATAGAATAAGGTCGCCTCACTCGCTAGTGGCGCGAACTGGTGAACGCAAAAGCCATTCCCACCTTTTGTGCCTTTTTCCTGTGTTGCGGATTTCGCCACGCGTGCGGATGTGCTCCGCAATTACGCAAGCTACACGCACGCGTGCCGAAACCCGGATCACAAGAAAAAGGGGCTTATTCCACTATTACCCGTTGACAATCCCCGTTAACGCCAATTGGAGCTTACAATGGGGAATAATGAACTAAAAAGTTAATTAATCCCCGTTATATTAGGATTTTATTTTGAACGTAATGGGGATTAGTGAACTTTTTAGTTCATTATTCCCCATTATAAGATCCAATTTAACGTTAACGGGGAATAGTGGACAAAAAGTTCAATTATCCCCGTTAATAGTGGAATAAGCTGAAAAAAGGCACTTATGCCCGTTTTCACCATCAATCCCTAATTTTTAAATGCCCCCTATGGTAACACATAACAGGCATTTTGTTTTCATTGGGGTCAATTAAAAATTAGGGATTGATGGTGAAAACGGGCATTAGGCACCACTCGAAACGCTAACTGGAAGCTGCAACTACAATAATGAACGTCACTTACGGTGTCTGTTAAAAACCTAACATTATCTCAAAAACAAACAAAACACGCTTCATGTAAGTATTTTGAGACAGCCCAAACGAGGTCAGGGGTCTAGAGGTGTGACAATACTGACAATGTGTTGAGGTTACGTAAAAAATGGAAAACCATCGTTATTTAACTTTTTTTTTATCAGCTACAAGGAGGATTTGTTGATTATTATTTTAAGTTTGGACAGAGTACATATCAGCAGCAAAAAAGAGTTATAAATTAATTACTGTTTACTTGTTCTTATTTCTTAAGTGCTGTATTCTGATAATATGTTTAATTTAGGATGTCAGTGCGTATTTACTACGCAGGCGTAATATTCCGCCGTACCTTGGTCCAGACATGTAAGGGAATAGGGTAGTTGACAGTTTGACACCACCCGTGTATCGACTGACTTTTTTATGCATAACAAGGCAGGTATTTGACCACAATCGCACCTGGTGTTAAGTGGGATGTGGGATGCAGTCTAGGATGGTACAAATCTGCCATGTAAGTGCCTATTCACTCTCGCCTTGAAAAGGCCCGGATTATAGTTTTCGGGAAAGACAGCAGCAGGCAGCGAATTCCAGTCCCTATCTGTTCGCATTATAAGTCATCAAAACGCTTAATGCGAGCTAGTGGAATGTCATATAGGGATGGTACGTATATTTGCCAAAAAAAGCCGAAATGATGTCAACTGATACTATAAAGCAAGCTTATTCTTTGACCTGGCGTATGTAGCATATTATGTAAATTTTTTAAATGTTTTATACGTGTTCAGTTTGGGTTAAAGAGCATTGCTTTTCAAATTTGTTATTAAGTAGGTCTTCGTACGCAAGACATTTGTGTTAATAAAAGACGGTGGTTTATATTTAAATTGATCGAGAGAACTACTACCTATTAGAAATAAACTCATAACCCAGGGGACTAAAAAGCGGAGCCTATTATGTCTTGCACTGCACTATTATGACATGTTCACTGTTCAATGGGTAGTTGGTTTTTGGTACAGACGACCGCACACATCAGACTATAAATTTTTGTTGCAAAACAGCTTGTATTAAGACGATATATGTCTGAACCTACTTGCGAGTTGCAATATGTTGTAATTTATGTACAAGCCAGAACGAAGTAAGGGTAATCGTCGCGTGCGCAGTCATGTTTTACTTTCTTAATGATTTATTCTGACTCCAGAGGCATGTGCCCTCTGTTTAAACTATCGTCTGTAGTGTGCGGGGACACTTTAATCCTTAAACGGCCAAGGAATCGAAATTTTGCGTCCTTAAGACAAGGGTATATATAACGTTGAATTTAAGGTGGGAACTATATTTCCACTACCTCAAGGGTTAAAGTCAGCCACTAGACTGGCTCACCTGGGTCTTCTGCTTCAAGAGCGTGAGCGCCTGTTGCTCCGCGACCGCCGGCTCCTAGACCGCCGCGACCGCGACCGCGAGTATGACCGCTGCCGAGACCGCAACAACGAGTCTAAGGGTTAAAGTTAACCACTAGACGGGCTCACCTGGATCTTCTGTTTCGAGAGCGCGAGCGCCTGTTGCTCCGCGACCGCCGGCTCTTAGACCGCCGCGACCGCGACCGCGAGTATGACCGCTGCCGAGACCGCAACAACGAGTCTAAGGGTTAAAGTTAACCACTAGACGGGCTCACCTGGATCTTCTGTTTCGAGAGCGCGAGCGCCTGTTGCTCCGTGACCGCCGGCTCCGTGACCGCCGCGAGGACCGCAACCGCGACCGCGACCGCGAGTATGACCACCGCCGCGACTGCGAGCGCGAGTCTAAGGCCTCAGCCTTGAATTTAGCGGGCAGCGGCGCGGGAGCGGGGCGGGCAACGCAGACCCGTTCTCGAAACAAGCGGGCAGCTCACGCGGCGCTTTAGCGGCGAAGTGTTGTGTTCGGGGTTGTGGTGAATCTCGATTCAAATTTATTCCTAACGCTCGATTTATTGTGGGCAAAAGAAGGTGTGCTGCCCGCTCGTTGCCCGCTCCCGCGCCGCTGTTTTCGAGAACCGGTCTATTTGATTTTACGCATAAGATCTTGCCGCTACCGCCGCCGCCCCGCTGCCCGCTAAATTCGAGGCTGAGGCCTAAGGGTTAAAATTAACCACTAGACGGGCTCACCTGGATCTTCTGCTTCGAGAGCGCGAGCGCCTGTTGCTCCGCGACCGCCGGCTCCTAGACCGCCGCGAGCGCGACCGCGACCGCCGCCGCGAGCGTGACCGCGAGCGCGAGTATGAACGCCGCCGGGACTGCGAGCGCGAGTCTAAGTGCTTGTTCACGTAGGTACGCGCGGGCGCGGGGGCGGGCGCGGGCGCGGGAAACGTCGCGAGCTCGTGTTCACATTGACGACCAGGCGTTCGCGCGAGTGTGACGTACTATCGTTTCTAGCGACAAGTTCAAACTGGTTGAACTTACCTGACGTCGCGAGTGAAACGCGCGCGCCGCCGCTAGTTTGACATGAACACACACAAACATCTTCACACGTTGAAATTACCGCGAGCGCTCCGCGCGCACCAGTCGCTAGCTTGCCCGCTAGTCAGACCGCACCTGCGTTTCGTACGTGAACACTTAGAATCACTACATATGTTTGATATTTCGTCACCGCGCCCGCCACCGCGCCCGCGAGTCAACGTGAACAAGCAACTAACTAAGGGTTAAAATTAACCACTAGACGGGCTCACCTGGATCTTCTGCTTCGAGAGCGCGAGCGCCTGTTGCTCCGCGACCGCCGGCTCCTAGACCGCCTCGACCGCGACCGCGACCGCCGCCGCGACCGCGACCGCGACCGCGAGTAGGACCGCCGCCGGGACCGCGAGCGCGAGCGCGACCGAGTGCGTTCTCTGTCTCGGTCGTCGTGGCCGTCGAAGTTCTTGTTGTATCTGCTGTGGAAACAGAAAAATACATGTTATAGCCTGACCAGGAACATAAAAACCCTGCCATAGAGACGCGTCAATTGCATTTGACAGTGCAACACTGAGTACAGTCGTACCTGTGTTATATTAAGTCATTGAACGCCGAGACGCTAGACACAATAGAAATTGTATTGTTCACCGGTGAGCCGCGTGGCGTCCAACGTGTTAATAGGCTAACTTTATGTATCAGGATTCAGGATTACGGGCTAATTTGATATTTTCATAAATTAACGAAAAAATATTATTATAGGTAACCTGGTTTAAATAAATTAAATGAAACCATCAATCGAGCTAGTAGGATTTATTTTATTAGTCATCATTTATCAAATTCAGAACTTTAATATTCAACTGCAGTCTGCTCATGAACACTTCAAACTCGGTACTTCTTTCCCAATTCCATAAAATTCAACACTTAGAAAGTGACAAAAAACTTTAAAATAGGTAGTTGAAACAAACCACAGCTAATTTTCATAGTGGACTGTACTATACGATAAACATGTCAGTCAATTTGACGACCTTTGTCGAAAACATTATTCAATGAAAATATTGTCCGAACCCTTAGTATTTCTCTTCGACAAAGATTTTAACACATTGTGAACCATTTTTCTCTCACGACTATAAAAAGATTTTAGCAATATACCTAATTAACAAAATCAATTGCGCACATCTAAAATAAAGTTTGTTTACACTTTGACAGCAATAGACTGCCATGTCAATGAAGTTTTCAGTTACAACAGTAACTGAAAACTTCATTTTCATGGCAACAGCCATTAAAAGAAATTAGTACCATTAGTTTTCCGCAACATGGCGAGGGTTTTTATGTTCCTGGTCGGGCTATACAAATTCCAATACATAACGTCGCAGACAACTTTTACGTTTTAGCACGGATAATGCTCGAATTGATACAACTGTATTGGGCTAAAATAAAATGTAGTCCACTGCCCGATTTAATTAAGGTCGCGTCGCCAATTTTTTTCACACTGAACCCGAACGCGCGGGCACTGGCAAGACGCTATTCTTGGGGATTCACAAGATAGTCACTACCTAAAAGCGTATAGCGACATTCACCTGTTACAAAGCTGCATCGCGTACAAAGCTTTGGAGTTTTTAAGATGACATCTATCAAGAAGGGTATAGCTACACTCACTTCTTGTAGGGCTGCATCAGCTTTTTTTTTTCAGGGAAAAATTCATGAAATAGCATACCTACCCTGCAAGGACAGGGTTGTGTGGGGGCTCCCCTCATCAGAAGAATGAGATGACGCATGCCCGCTAAAATAACCCGGGTGCTCCGTCGATCATCTTAGTGGGAATAAAGCGCTTTCAAATGATACCAAACACGGCATATTTATCTTAACTTTATTTTTTTACTCTGTATGTTTTGTCCGCTAGAGGGCGCCACATTAGATTTTGTGAAACCCCATACAGCATATAACCAGCGGACAAATAAGACGCTTCTAATGATGTCATTTGTCGAATTCTGATAAGTAGTTTAGAAGTTACGAGGGAACCGATGAACATACATACATACATACATAGCCTGTCAAAATCATAACCCTCCTTTTGCTTTGCCGTAGTCGGGTAAAAACTAAGGGAATCCGGACAAAGCTTTCAACTACCACAGTTATGGCTGCATTACTTATACAAAGCTTCAAAAACCATCAATGTTCATCACCTATGCGGGTATGTACTCACTTTAAAATTATCACTTTACGGGATTTATTGCAACAATATCTATTTTAACGGTAAATAAAATATTTACCCTCCCGACGTTTCGGCTCGGTTGCACGAGTCATGGTCGCGGGCAGACTGAAGAGGTGCGGCGTCGTAATATATATTACGGCGGCGTTATAACTAGTTTCATCAAAATCCGTTCAATAGTTTTTGCGTGAAAGAGTAACAAACATCCAGACATCCAAACTTTCGCATTTATAATATTAGTAGGAGGATTATAATAGAGTTGCATCGCGTCCACAAGGCTTCAAAAACCATCAATGTTCATCTCCTATGCGGGTATCTACTCACTTGTTATAATGCATGTACGCGCGGCCGCGGCCGCGCCCTCTCAGGCGCGGGCGGCGCGGCGCATAGGACTCCGGCGGCGGGTAGTAGCCTCGCACCGGGTAGTACATCGAAGGGTCGGCCTGGTACACGCCATCTGTTTTTAACGTAACAATTTGGTTTGTGGCACCATTCACCAATAATTCGAAACCACAACTTTTTTTAAAAGACACTTTGTGGTCTTAAAAACTTTATTAACTTTAAATTAGCTGTAAATTAAGATTTTTGGTTGCATTGATAAAAAAATGATAAAAGTAGTTTCAGTTAACAATATAGTAACGTCACAGGCTTGTATTGCCATACAAAACCAATGAGTCTCGTTTTGACAATTTATAATAATAGGTACAACATCAATGGATTGGTGGTGTGAACCTAATAGCGACTTAACACCATAGCCAATGAGGGCTATCGTTTTTATACTTAACAGTTGGCACCCCTGGCGATTGACAGGATCTTACTCTACAGTGGCGCCATCTTGATGAGTGCAAATGCGATAGTCCTCCTACCACTTTCGCGCTCACCAGTTGGTGCCACTGTCTTCGCTACTAGCAAGTGACAGGACCTTACTCTACAGTGGCGCTAACTGGTGAGCGCTAAAACGATAGCCCTCATTACAATCGACACCATTCACTAATTTATTTATTTATTTTAACGAACTAAAGTCGCTGACCGTAGGAGAACCAGAGCGACTGACATATTATAGCCCGCAGAATCGCTAAAATCAAGTGGCAGTGGGCGGGGCACATAGCTCGAAGAGCTGATGGCCGTTGGGGCAGAAAAGTTCTTGAGTGGCGACCACGAGCCGGAAGACGTAGCGTGGGCAGACCTCCCACTAGGTGGACCGAGGACCTGGTGAAGGTCGCGGGAGGTGCCTGGATGCGAGCGGCGCATGACCGGTCTTTGTGGATATCCTTGGGGGAGGCCAGCAGCAGTGGACGTTTTTCGGCTGAAACCTCAGATCATAGAAGGGAATAGATGTGAAACGGGGGCGTGGCGCGTGTCTCCGCGATATGCCCAGAAACGAACATCGGCCGCGTAGCTAGGTTAGTCGCGATTCAGTCGTACTAAGGAAATGTTCTCCGATATTTTGGATAATGCGTCGTTATATTGTGCAATAAAACAAGTGAAACGAAGAACTACAGGAACAATGGAGTCATTTACTACATGTAAGTATTGCAAATCCATTGGTATTTTGCTTATAAATAGAAAAAACTAAACATTTTTACGAACGAATTCAGTGCCGTAACAGTTACTGCGATATCGAAATCAGTGGTGATAAAAATTCTAACACACTTGTACATTGACGATTTAGTTAGCAACCACTTTATGTCATGCTCAACTACTGCGCAATGTATTTAATTTCTTCCGATATCCACTGTCGTGTGAAAATACACAGTACGGCCGCATGTGCCGGTCGTAACATAGTGCCGTGCTCGTGTTCTAATGCGGTTTCCTATTATCGATAAATAGAAGTAAATTATAATTTTCTATTTAGTAATTTTAAATAAAAAAATGATGTAGTGGCGCTCTCTTGGTGAGTATAAAAGCGATAGTCCTCCTACCGCTTCAGCGCCCACCAGTTGGCGCCACTGTCTTCGCCACTAGCAAGTCTACAGTGATGCCAACTGGTGAGCGCTAAAACGATAGCCCTTTTTGACATAGTTTTTATGCTTTAGCTGTCAAAACGCACCAATCCCTTTAGCAATTCAGTCAGACCCCCTAGACAAGTGTGATTTCGAAATCCCTTCAAAAAGCGAAGTAAAATACATACAAAAAACTCCGTAGCAAAGGGATTTGCCACATGTCTAGGGGGGCTGGCTACTCAATTTTCGCCCGTTTGGTGTAGTGGTTCGCGTACCGGATTACTTATTATTATTAATAATGATTTAAATTTACCGTTACACGTACTAGAATAAAACCTGTAAAAATACACTGGACCGCAAAGAAAAAAATACCTACATACTAGCTCTATGAAAAAAAAAACAAATAAAAACTACGCATTTATTTCATTAAAATAAAAATCTTGAGTCAATTTACTCTTCATTTCATAAAGATAGGTTAAGTACGTTCGAAGATTTTCTAACCAACCCTTTTTCTTTGCGGTCCAGTGTAATATAAATTTACCGTAACATCGCACTACATTAAAACCTGTAAAAATAGTTTTAAGTATAAATAAAATGCTATGCCTGTGTTCGAAGACAACCCCAAAGGCTGATATAGATAGGTAAGATAGTCAGGGATTCTCAAAGCAGGATTCGCCATTCGTTTGCGACAAGATTTAGAAAGAAAGTATTTATTTGATGCGAGTATTAAAAGTAATGGTGGCAGAATTAAAATTGTCTAAAATTACTCCTAATATTGACTCCATTTGCGACAGTTAACAAGCATACCTATCATATGAATATTTTGTAATTTATTGAAATTAAATTTACTTTAGGGCTAATTAGCTAACTATAGATGAACTACAACAAACCGTCCCACCAGTAACATTGACAGGGCGGCGTCACCTTTAATACTTACCGGATCGCTGGTTCCGATTTTTGCCACGTTGGAAACCGTTGACCGATGGTGGCGCCCCCCTGTCAATGTGTTTGGTAGGACAGTTCAGTGTATAGATGAACCACGCTGAACTGTCCCACCAAACTCAGTGACAGGGGGGCGCTACCATCGTTCAACTTTATGGTTTCCAACATGGCAAAAATCGGAACCAGCGATTCGGTATTGACGGTGGCGCCCCACTGTCAATGTCATCGATAGGACAGTTCAGTATTTTGGAACTATAGTTCATCTTTATGGTGTTTGCTGTCACCTGTACCTCTAGCATGAACAACTTTCGTCTTCGAATAGTTTGTGTATTCGACAAAATTCAATACTCAACCTTCGAATTAAACGATAACCTGACAATATTGATTCTCAAAATAAGATTCGTGCAACCATTTCTCATACTAAGTTCACTTTACGACACGTTCACAAGGGCGCTGTTGTAGTTTTCGTACTAAATCTATGATGGCGCGATGGCGATTCAAATACGCAAACGATTCGAACTTGAAAGTTTTTCGTGCTAGCCGTACTGGTAATTTTTCAAATTCAAATAGTGTTTATTGTGATTTTTACAGGGGTTCGTTGAAAATGAGCCTGAGTTTGAGAAACCCTGAGCTAGATAAATAAAAGAATAATAAACAAATGTAACTGCTACTCATACTTTGCGGCGGGAAGGGGTAGGCGGGCGGTGCCATGGCCGCGAACGGGTAGCCGTAACCGTACGGCATCTGGTACATGCCCGCAGCTGGAAAACAATCATTAAAAACTTATAACACCTACTTGTAATACCCATGTTCACAAATAAAAATTATTTAAATTGATTTTAATTAAAAATTCATTAATTAATTGGCTGAATATACAGATGTGAGTGATTCAGTCGATATTAGCGAAACTGATGAGCTTCCACCATTGAGGACATTTAAAAAAATAATTACCCTTAATACCCTATTCCACAGACTTTTCATGAGTTTAAAAAAAACATAATTATCCTTTATAGGATTAGTTGGATTCATATTTGTATCAATGTAATCAAAGTACATGTTCAGTTTTTCCCAAAATTCAAAAATGTCTGGGAACCTTTGCATTATTTCAAATAAGACGTGTTACGACGACGTAAGTTTATGCAGGACAGTAGTCGTCCGTTTGTAGGACTCTGGTCTGGTTCAAACGTCTAATTTGAAAGTCCTTAAACTTACTCTTTTTTTTTCCTATTTAAAAAAAAATATATTAGTAATTTGTGTAATAACAAATTACTCCCGTTAGCCCCCTCATACTAAGTTAAATATGCTTGTATCACGAGTGAGCTCACCACAATAGTCGAGCGGCGGCGGGGACCGAACAAGGATCACGAGTCGGCCAGTCCGATCCCTTCACCGTTTGGCTATTGTGGCTTCAATTTACCATATTACAATCTGTACGAGAAAGTAAGCACCTTTCTAACATCGTGAATCCATACCAATTTATCATAGAAAGTAACAATACAATTTCCTGACAAATACCTTTATATTGCATCTCCCGATCGGGTGTAGTGACGCGTTCCGTTTTGATCCTCTTGACATCCTCCTCGCCAGAGGACGAGCTGGCTGACTTATGGCGCGGCTTCTTGGTCTCGAGAGCCGAACGGATCACGATGCGACCTGAAGATATAGCACACCAAGTTTGTATTGTTCTGGGTAATTTTTGATGGAATAGGTTGTAAAATGTAAATTATAAACTTAAGAGTGGAGAGAGCAGAGACTAATAGCCTGATGTCAAGGAAAAAATGACCTTCCTATACCAATAGTGTTACAATGCATATAGCCGGTTAAGTAAAAAAACTGCTCTCAATAAATCTCTTCCTACAGAATTCAGACCTAATTTACTTTTTTTAAAGAGCATGGACATACCATATGTCCTTAAGCCGGGCGCAGACCACCGACTTTTAGTTGGCTGATAGTTGGGTCAGGCTTTTAATCAGTATGGAGATTACACTGACCGATTTATCAGTCGACTCTTCATACAAATTAGAATCGGATCCAACTATCGGCCGACTAAAAGTCGGTGGTCTAGGCGCCTAGGCTAACAATCTTCCCTCAAATGGAGGAATATAAGATTTTCTTATGCAGATGTTAGGAAATGGAAAATTTTAGTATATCTTCACACAAAAGCAGTTCCTCATACATTATTCCTGAGGCTCATACAGTCTTACCATCAAGCGCGCATTTGAGTTGCTCCCGCTGAGATTCGAGCATGACCTCCTGTTGGCGCTTGTAGCGCTCGACCATTCGCGCGCGCGCCGAACGCTCGCCCGCCGCGTAATAGCGCTCGTGCTTCTGACCCTGTTTTTGCTGCAGATCCGGCCGTAACTGCAACAATTTAAACCATTTTTATAAAACACTGACAAGAAATTTATAGACATACTAATTTATTTTGTTAATGTGTAATAAGTTGAAATCTATCCTTTTCCAATATTACATACAGACAGGTGTTCAACTGTGATTACATAAACCTTATCATTTAGGTGCATATAAGTTTTAAATAAAATAAATTTATTTATTATTTATTTGTTATTTATTATTCATTATTGAGCAATTACATATTTGATCCAAATAGCGTCCTAAATCCTTTATAAATAATAAATAACTTGCTTACTTGTACAGAACACTATGGAAAAAAATGCATATTCTTTATTCAGTTATCATTAATTTTGAGTTCAAAAGATTAACATTAATTTCAGTCTAAATAGCTTTAGTAGTTAAATAGTTAATTCATGAATAAATTCTGAAAGAATATTTTAGCACATAAGCTCTCAAAGTATTTAGTTCCAAATAAAGAGAAAATACCAAAACAGGGTGTCCACTGCAAATGTTCGAAAAAATTCCCTGACTTTTCCCTGACTTTCCCTGACAATTTTCTCAAATTTCCCTGACCAACTATGTATACAACGTGTCCCAAAATTCAAGGATAAGCCGACGCCACAGGATGGACATAGTCATGATTACTTTAGGAAAAATAATGAAAAAAATCTATCTCAATTATTTTTTAACTTACACGATAAATTATGAAATTCAACGAAAATTGACACCCCTTATGATATTTTACATTACCACGACCACAATTTTTCAATTATTCCTGGTTTTCTGTTTATATCGGCAACTTAAGTAGTGCTGCTGTTCACCCCAACTCTTAAAACCCCCAGAATACTTGCAGTTTTTACACAAAAGTTAATCAAAATATTTTATTTCCTTAAAATTTTGAACGATTTTTACTTTCACACCACTTTGACTCAACTGCTCACTAGTCTGCACTCAATAATCAAATCAATAAATAATTATAAAAAATATATAAATAAACATAAGTTATAAGTTGCACTTTCACATCGACAATAGAAAATATATCATTTTACTGAAACAAAAACGTACAACTATTAAAACAAAAAGGAGTAATCTAGTTATGACAAAAAAAAATCATAACAGTCTACCTATTAATCTATCACTCTAATCCTGAAAAAAAAAACTATATGAAAGTAATCTAATTATGAACAAAATTGTGTCATAATTTAGATCAATCCACTTCATTAGATAAAAAACTAAAAAGGAGTAATATAATTATGACTAAAAACAAAGTCATAATGTAGATCACTCCAAACCTGAAAAAAAATTGCTTCGATAGTCAAGATCAAAGGTCTTTCTAGAGCATAAATTAATTAAATCCCTTATTTTACAATCACTGGGAAATTTCGGGAGACAAACAGTGTTTTGGTAGACAAAATCTCAATGTTTCCCTGACTTTCCAGGTGACCCCTCTATTTCACTGACTTTCCCTGACTGCTATGAGCTTCCCTGACTTTTCCCTGACTTTCCCTGACTTTCCAGAATGTGGACACCCTGCAAAAGGATGTGTTAGGCCGTTTGTAGACATCCGTTTTTTCACCGGACGACGGACCGTCAAAAAACTGATATCCTTTGTTTGCTGTCAATTTTCTCGCCGACAAAATTCTCGACGACTCTCGACCTATGTCCGATGCATGTGCACACGTTCATTATAAATCATACGCCACCGCTAAATCCGGTGAAAAAAATCGGGTCGTTGTCCGGTCAAAAAAACGGCTGTTTACAAGCGGCCTTACATACCTCTATCCTCCTAAACAACTCTTCAATTAATCTGATAGCCTGCAATTTCTTCTGTTCCTTTATAAGCTTGTTCTTCTCTTCAACCACTCGGCTGCTCAAGTCCACGTCGTCGCGCTCCATCAACTTGGCCAGCTGCTTCCTCTTCCTCCGTTCTTCACGCTCCTTCATCTTCTGAAGCTTCTCGCGCTCAGTGCGCTCATACTTTTGTCTTAAAGAGTGAAAAATTATACGTGAGACTCTTTCTTTTTGTCTGCAACAAGTTTGCTACTACTTTACAAATAATGGTGTTTAATAAAATAAATAAAATGCTACAAATCCTAACCGTCACCACTAAAAACTCATGTCATTTATTTTTTGGAAACAAAAGCAGTTTTAAACATCCTAGTAAACTGTACCACAATTCCACATGCTGTATTTATGCTAAACAGAAAATTATATGAATTAATGAATTAAGTTATGAAGAAAAATTGGAAATTACCTTTCTTTGGCTTCTCTTTTGGAAATTCTCTCTTTTTCCAGTCTTTCTTCCTCATCCTTAGCTTTCTGACGGACCAGAAGTCTCTCCCGGACGATCGCTCTTCGCTTCACAGCAGCATCGGTCATGTGTTTGGTTTTGTCGAAGTCAACTTTAATACTGCACCACTCAGCAATGTCATCCTTTTTGCGCAACAACTTGCGCCCCCTCAGAGCATCCATACATCGAACAAAACTAACATATTCACTGTACTGAATATAAGCTTCAAAATAAACCTTGGCTTCTTGGGGAGGTGTGGTTAAGCCCCTGATAGCTGCTTTCATCTGCATCCTATATGGATCAGCTGCTGGCACGTCCACTTGACGAACTGTGCCATATTTTTCAAAGATCTTTTTAATCAGATTCTCAGATGGTGGGGAATCTTCATCGTGGTCTCGATCAGACACAAACCAACGTATTGGCAAGTTTGTAATGTGAATGGTGTCTGGTCTTTCCCCTGGTTTCATTTCATCCATATCCGTTGCATCGCGGAAGAATGAATCCCACGAATGGCGGATCGGGAAATCCGACTTGGCTTCAGCCACTCGCACCTTCAGAGGCTCTGGATAATCTTTCAACTGCACTATCCGATTCTCCAGACGTGACAGAACTCGTTCCAGCTTGTCGCGATCTTCTAACTCTGCTTCGTACTTTATCACCTCAGAACTATGCTTGCTCACTTTTAACACCGAAAAGGACTCAGGTTGGACCATTTTCCGTATCTTCTCCATCAATTCCCAGTTGGAAAGCGACTTGCCGTGGACCTTGTGAGTAGGGAGCTGAATAGAAATATTTAGCTTTGCGAAAGATTTTAGGTACAAACGCTGCGGCAAATACAGAGCCACAGCGTCTGATGTGTCCCTACATACTGTTATGTTCATCGTGAAAGGTTACTCTACCCTATTTCGTAAGTATTAGTAAACAACTATTCCAGTACATCGAATAATGAAAATTAACACAAATAAAACAAAATGGAATGATCCTAACAAGCTTAAACCCTACAAAATCCTAAATATATGAAAGAAATGACCAAAATATTCAGCGTCTGCTCCCATTTTCCTTCGTTTCCGCGGCACAGTCTTGAAGCAAAAAGAAAGAATGTTATATTTTTAAAGTTTTAAACTAAAACACTTGTTCTTATTAATTGTGATAACAATTTGTGGGATAATTTTCGATAATAATTTAATGACGAATCGGCAAAGAAATTTTTCGCTCGATTTTTTGACACATGACGTTCTTTTTTTTAACCAGTAACCATTGCAGTTCCATAATTAGGCAACTGATATTGAGCATTTAAAAAAAATCAATTCGATTCGATTTCAAGAGATGATATAAATACATTTTTACCTTAAATAGGTATCAAATAATACTACCTACTCCCCATACCTCTTTAACCTTTGGCGTGCTATTGAGCCGCGCAAAACTGCACCCGCCAACTGCTACGGTTTTCAAATGATGTTTCAAAATGACAAAGTAGTCTTGTCTTAGATCTGAGACATAGCAGTTGACGGAGGTTGCACAGATCTGAGACAAAGCGAGAGGTTAAGACAATGGCTTACTACTTACTAAAAGTGACAGTTGCAATCTGCAATGTCGAAATCGACAACTCTGGCACATAAGCACGTCCCATAATGTAGACAAGGCATAACCACAGCAGAGCACGTAATAGGGCATAACGCTTCTTATTTTCTAAATCGCATAGGTACCTACCTAAATAGCAAGAGACGATGCGAGAGGAGGCGAAAAGAGAGGAGAGGAGGACAAAACCGTGTGTGGTAGGCAACGAAGGCATGGTAATATTATCATATAGTATTACCGTGACGAAGGGTTCAAAATACACCTTATCTCCTCCAGTCTCCTCTCTTCTGCCTCGCTCACCCTGTATGCTGACGACGGGATTGGGTGTCTCCGCTATTTGCTCTCAAATTAAAACACAGTGTTATAAGAATCCTTTTCTTTAATTTGTTTAAATACAGAATCGAACAGTCCAAATGGACATTGCTTGAAGAGCTATTGCGTAAAACTGCAATTTACATCTGATATACACACACCGGCAGATTTAGAGGAACGGAAAAAAAAGCATCAATATCATCATTATTTTAGGAAAAAAATGCCTAATTATGACATTATTTTTTAATTTAATTCTAAATATGAAAAAAATAATTGCCAACAGTATATTTTTTTAATTATTTTGTTTAAATTACCCCATCAACAGTTTCGTTGAGTGTTTTGAATTGAATGAAGCTTTTGCTAATTTGGATTTCTTTTACGTGAAAGATGTTTTTTTCTGAGAATTTTGTTGTGTAAGCATTCAGTTACTTATAAGGGTTTATTATGCCCAGCTTAGCACCGTCAGAAATCATTAAGGCAGATGAAATGAGAAGTAACGGCCATGCATACAAATCGGCTGCCGTAAGACGTCGTTGATCAGTATCGACCACCCATGGCAGTAACCAACGGTACAGATTGATCATTTCTGTCGTTAGGAGGAGGGTTCAAGTCAGAAAAAGGCGTACTTCGCGACGGGATGACCGTTTTTTACAACTTCGAGTTTTCAGAAAGTCGCGGTTACCTGCTGTTCAAGCCAGAAATAACCTTAAAGACACTCGAGGAGTAAGAGTGACTGAGCCCACAGTTCACAGGAGATTTACTGAAGTTGGTATAGGGTCGTGCATACCCGAGAAAGCTCCAACTTGTGACACAGCACCGAAAAAACATATTGAACTTTTCACGTGAATATCGTGATTGGGTCTTGAACGACTGGAGGCATGATCTCTTCACTTATGAGTGCAGAGTTCTCTTAAACCAGATCGATGGAAGATAGCGAATATGGAGACACAAAGAGAACGTAACATTTAGTCTTAATTTTGAAAATATCGTGGTTTATGGAGGTAGCTTAATTCTGGTGTGGGGAAGGATTTTTTTGGGAGCTCGCACGGAGTTAGTGGTGGGTGATGGAGGAAATACGACTTCTGAATGGTACACTAGGAACATTTTAGAAGAACATGATGTGCCATTTACTCCATTTATTGTGGACTCCTTTAGTTTAATTCACGATAATGTTCGTTTTCACAGTGCTCGCTCAGTACAGGCACATCTAAACCATTTGGATATACCCATGATGCAGTGGCTGGCAAGATCCCTAGACAAGAATCCTATAGAGCATGTCTTGGACTTTCTTAAAAGATGTGTTAAACTCAGAATACCACCGGTGGTGTTGAGAAACGCGTTACTAGAGGAATGGCAGACATTGCCCCAAAATACCCTTCATATCATTAACTGCAGCATGCTCAGATGAATGGAAACCATCATCAGAGCAAGAGGGGGAAATACCCATCATTAATTCATTCATTTGGATAGTGATAAGCTACCCTAATTTTTAATCTGGCCACAATTTCTAATTTTTGTTCAAAACTGAAAAAGTGAAATTTCGTTTCGATGATTTTTTATTAAATAAAAACGACTAAATATTTAAAAAATATATGTTATTTTATTTTATTTTAATTATCTCTTTATTTTGTATAATAAATATTTCATAGATCAGTAGTAATTTTCCTTATTTTCATACTTTTTTTTGCGTTCCGCTAAATCTGCCGGTGTGTGTAATTTTATATCCTGTTACTTACAGCTATGTCATAAATAAATTAACATACCACGCGTACACAGCTCTGCATACAATAAATGTTACATCTAAAATTTTGATTGTATAGCAACTCTAGAGGCCTAATCAGCGATTATAAAATTTACAAAAGGATTAAATAAAATAAATTTGCATTTTCGCTATACATAGCCATTGTCAAGTACGTTGGATTCCCGATTCACAGTACTAATGTTAGGAATTAAGAAAACAAGTACAACGTGTTTGAAATTCGTAGTCTATCCAACAAAAGTACCCTCAATTTGTTACAATGAGATTTTAATTGTTGTCTAAACAATCATAAATTAATTTTAGAAAAAAGAACAGACTGTATCAAGATTTGATGAACCATAGAAAATAACCACAAGTAATGTCCAACATTCAAATACTGCTACAAAATGTTAGGGACATCACCTGAAGAACAAATTAAGTAAGCAAGCATTTCCAAACGACGAAAATATTCAGTTACATTTTTACAAAACACTTCTTTGTATCAAAAGTATGGAAAATTTTCGATTCCACATTTTTAGAATTACATGGGCAGTCCAAAGTGTTTTAGTTTTAAGATACTTAATTATCGAAAGTAGAACATAAATTCTAAATTAACACTAAAAATACAGGTTGACTGGTCGAACGACAGACATGCATAAAGATGATCCTAACAATATAAAGTATAAATTTTATTTCTTAAAAGATGAAGACAATTTTAATTTCGTTAATTAATTAAAAAATCTTTGTTCAATTCTCCACACGTCGTGCGACCAGACTCCCTGTATATCCACAAGCCGAAGCTCAAGTAGCCAAAATTTATAATTTTTGAACTTACATAAACTTCGGCATTTGATCTGTTTTACAGTTTTGTAGACTTTGTCTAGCGTATACATTCACAGAAAAAGTGTATCAGGAACAAATTTCCTTTCAAAATGATAGCTAAATTATCATTAGTTCAACTAATTGTTTTGTCACTGGTATGTCTCAAATCTAAATCTTTTTAGATAATGAGTTAAAATAATTGTATCAAGCAGCAAGTGATCACGTTATGGCCAATCAGTATAGATAAGTTTTCGATGTAGCTCAAATAATATAAAGTATCCTAATATTCGCCTACATACTTGTGACTTAATTGAAGACTTATTAAAATTGTGATGATAATTTATAAGCGTCTTAAGAATTCGAAAATAATACTTATTTTTAGTACACTAAAATTTAAGAGTTATTTTACAATAGGTACATATCAAATGTATTGCTTGAAATCACATTACTGTGAAAATGCAGTTTAACTTTACACGCACATCTACCTATTTACAAAATATTGTACATACAATGCCAAGACTTACTCAAAGAAACTCTGTACCATCGAAACACTCTGATATTATTGAACTAAAATATTAGCATTCACAACTTTCTATACTTTTTTTGATTACAAAATAATTTAAAATAAAATCTCAGTCTTCTATTAAATAGTTATCATTGATCATATAAATTAGATCTTCCCATTTACATTAAGGTATCATACATTTTGTACAGCATTGTGAAAATTGACATTAACACTATGGTAGCCCGTGCAACACTCAGCCAGAGACGGCCGACACGATACCTCTAACATTGATAAGGATCACTTGTGATATTCACAGCTACGGAAGCACATCTATATCTGACGATTTCACATTTACATTACAATTTGCTAAGTCTTTCATTAGTGGAAAATATTTTTACTACACCTATGTAGAAAGTTCAATGTTTGTCAGATAGTCCAATTTTTAAACTATACAGAACATATAACTTGACAGCTGATTATGAGGACACTCCAGTCATGGATGTTATTTTAGTTCTTATTATTCGCCACGACACCTGCCACACTATGTAATAAATAACGCCTTTTCATATCCTTCTTATCAGATCACTAGGGTTCCTTCTGTAGCCAACTTAAATTGTGCGGTTTAGGCGCACGCGCCGGATTGTATACTATTGTAAAGCAGCACGACCACATCGTTATTATAGCACTGCAGCTGCCCGGGGATTCAATCCACTGGCGAACTGTTTTAGATGGTGCGCGCATTGGGCCGTATTTTCGTGATGTGTAGTAGGTTCAGCTGCGTGTAATCACGTGAAGCGTTACGGCCCTCTGTCGCGGGTAGTGCGGTTCAGTAGATTTCGCACAGGCAGTACTCGTGTTCTCGTAATGCACAATCACGTGGTGTGCAGCCGTTAACAGCACTCCCCGGTTTTCAATCAGCTGCTTTGTGACGCGGCACGGTCACGTGAGATACGACCCTTACGGCCCTCTGCCGCGAGATGCAGCCGTGGGGTAGTGCGGTTCAGTTGGTGATCATGTTCTCGTAATGCGTAATGCGTAATCTCGTAGTGCACGTGGTGTAGTGTACAGCCATTAAGAGCGCTCCAGCCACAGTTTCCAATTAGCTTTATTGTGATGCGACACGGTCACGTGAGATACGATCCTTACGGCCCTCTGCCGGTGCAGCAGTAGGTAAGTTTGTTGCGGCGCTTCTTCTCAGCACTTGCTTGCAATCAAATACAACATTTTTTTATGCATTTGCATAATTAGATTTCGGATAAAGATAATGTTTTTTTACTGAGGTAGTTTTTAAGACCTCTCGCGACCCCCTTATAAAGGCTTCACGGCCCCCCAGGGGGTCGCGACCCACAGGTTGAAAAACACTGGTCTAAACGAAATAAAGAAATTTTGACTTTGAGTTTGACTTTGACCTCAGGGGACTGCAGTTGAACAGGCGGCGCGCGAAGGCAGTAATCATGATCCTGAAGCGCTTGATCACGTGGGCTCGTCTCTCAGTTGGCGCGCGCTCGCTTGGCGTGGGGCGGGGCGTGGGACTGGGCGTGGGCGTGGGCGGGGCGTGGTGCCAGCGGCGCCAGCGGGGAGTCGTCGGCGGCCAGCCCGGACCGCAGCATGTACTTGAACTGCGGCATGTGCTGCATGACGTCACGGATCTGAACGAGCGCCATGCCGTTCTCGCCGGCGGCCGCCGATTTGCACTTGCCAGAGTTGCGGAGCACTTGCAGTTGGGTTCTGGAATAGAATGCCAGCTTTAGAATATCGAAACCTACTACTTTAGTACCTACTGCTAATAGTGGTGGGATTTTTTTTATGTTTATTGCATAATAATAATATTATTATGTAGTAGTCCTGTAATCCTATAAATCCTATTGACAGCGTTTTGTACTACTAGGAGCAAGATACATGATACACAAGAACCTAATGTGAGTGACATTAAATGTATGCGGATTGTACAGCGCCCCTAGCGGGAAACGTTAAAAAACTATCATACATTTTTATGTAAACTCACACTCAGCCCAACAGTACTGCTAATGAATCATTAGTAATGATTATGTAGGTACTCTACTGATAGTGACTGTACTGTATTGATAGTGATTGTGTACTGTATTGCTAGAGAAGTGCAGCAGTCGGCAGCAGGTCGGGCAGCGTCATGAGCGAACGGTGACCGTGTACTGTACCGCCGGTGACCGTGTACTGTACTGCTAGTGCGGGTACTGACTGGTTGGGGCGGAAGAGCGTGAGGCCGAGCGCGTCGAGCATGGCGCGGCAGGTGGTGAGCGACACGCGCGGGAAGAAGTGGCTGGCCAGGTCGGGCAGCGTCATGAGCGGCCGGTGACCGTGTACTGTACTGCTAGTGACTGTGTACTGTACTGCTAGTGCGGGTACTGACTGGTTGGGGCGGAAGAGCGTGAGGCCGAGCGCGTCGAGCATGGCGCGGCAGGTGGTGAGCGACACGCGCGGGAAGAAGTGGCTGGCCAGGTCGGGCAGCGTCATGAGTGGCCGGTGACCGTGTACTGTACCGCCGGTGACTGTGTACTGTACTGCTAGTGCGGGTACTGACTGGTTGGGGCGGAAGAGCGTGAGGCCGAGCGCGTCGAGCATGGCGCGGCAGGTGGTGAGCGACACGCGCGGGAAGAAGTGGCTGGCCAGGTCGGGCAGCGTCATGAGCGGCCGGTGACCGTGTACTGTACTGCTAGTGACTGTGTACTGTACTGCTAGTGACTGTGTACTGTACTGCTAGTGCGGGTACTGACTGGTTGGGGCGGAAGAGCGTGAGGCCGAGCGCGTCGAGCATGGCGCGGCAGGTGGTGAGCGACACGCGCGGGAAGAAGTGGCTGGCCAGGTCGGGCAGCGTCATGAACGACCGGTGACCGTGTACTGTACAGCCGGTGACTGTGTACTGTACTGCTAGTGTGGGTACTGACTGGTTGGGGCGGAAGAGCGTGAGGCCGAGCGCGTCGAGCATGGCGCGGCAGGTGGTGAGCGACACGCGCGGGAAGAAATGGCTGGCCAGGTCGGGCAGCGTCATGAGTAGCTCGGTGTACTGGTAGGGCTTGGCGTTGATGCACGGCACCATGGTGTTCTCCACTAACGCTTTCTGAACCTGAAATAGAACGCTAGTTAGTCGCTGTCAAGTTTTATTGAGCTGTAGATCCTGGCTACACAGGAGTTGCAGGTGGGGGCGAGAGAATGGATCTCCAATGCATCATACTTTTCAGAGTGGTGTATACGATATAGACAAAAAAACAGTATTTCAGACTTGATAACAAGCGAAAGTTTTAACCTTCAACCTAAGACGATATAATTAACCAGAATTTTAAAGGCGTATTTTCCAAAGTACTACAAGTAAGTAGCAGTAATCGAAAAAAAAATAGACTAATCACGTTTCAAAGTTCAGTTTTTATGACGTAGGTAATTGTTACTTGTTTTTGTAACTTTTAATGCTAAATGTATGTAAGTACCTACGTCATTGGCCAATCAGGATAACAATTAAGTGTCGCAGTTAAAATTGTGCAGGTCTATTCAAACACACGCAGTCTCTCATTGATGTGCATTCTTTCCAAAGTTTCATATAAGCTACTGCATTCTCATCAATTGCATTCGAATGCATAGCATGTTCTCGGTTTCGAGTGTTTAGGCCATTAAATATCCTCAATTCGTTATAACCCACTAGAAGCCGTGGGTAGTGGTTCAAGGTCACCCTCACGTGGCTCGACATCGATTGCCAGCATTAGGGACTTTGCGTATCCATTATCATTACTCAAGGTCATTTTTAGGTTGCCTAGTAATTTTGGTCAACTAAGGCTCGATGATACTCGATGCCAAGATTTTCAATTTATTCTGGTATGTTCTCGTTTTTTTAACGGCAGTTAACGAATGCTTTTGATGAAAATGCGCTTAGAGCAAGCAGAAGAAGCGAGGTGACGCAAAATTGGGAGTTAACGTAAATAAATCAAGGATGTCAATGTTATGAAGACGAGCCCAACACCACTTATCATACAAGATAGAAAACCACACACACACAGGCACAACAGAAATAAAAAAGAAGAAAAAAAGAGAAAAACCTCATCGAGAGAACGAAAGAAAAACAAAAGTAAGGAATAGAAAACAAAATAGGGAAGACGCTTTAGCTCACCTTATACGGCGTATGGTTGCCAGTAATGTGAATATCTGGTATCGCTGTAAGCCTTTTGCGGCTGTCGACGGAGTGAGAGGTTGAGTGGCCATTCATTGTCCCAGTCACCTGCGACGGCACGCTGCTGGTAAAACACAACAGATTCACTGCAAGTTCACACACACTATGCTATAGGTCTAAGCACACGAGGCACTGTGACTGAAGTTTTGCAAGCTGAGAAAATACCCCGCAATGTAAGCGAAACACCCTGAAGTCAGTTAGGTCTGATGGAAGGCCTATGTTCCATCTTGAACAATATGGGGTAATTTTGTCATATAATTAAGTACTTTACTTTTTTACGTCAAACATTCAAATGACGCGTTTCTGTTACTTAGTAAACCTAAAAACCCGTTTCTTTATACTAATCTGATTTATATTTTCTATCAGATTAGTTCTAAAGCTTCTATGCATTGTAGGTACCTCGATAATCCTATTAGAACTGTGAGATACCGTGACTTTGTGCTTTGATCGTCCGTGTGAGAGAATCCACGGTTTCAGACTCCTGTAGTCCTGATATGGCAGTCTTTTTTCAGTCACCTCTTATTCTATTTCGTCTAATTCAACAATAATGAACCTACATATTTCATTTAGACTTTCCTAATAAAAATACAAAATTATTCTTTGTCCTCTAATTTAGATAATGGTGATGATAAATTAAGACTGCTTAGAAAATACATAAACCCGTTTTTTTTTTCTTATAAAAGCCAAATAAAATAATATACATAATAAATGTAAGAACATCACAATAATATGATAGCCAATAGATTAAAATATATCTGGAAATCAAACAGTTTTTTAGAAAAATATGGTGATTGGAAATAAAAGTTAACACTAGTTTTATGGAAGCCATAAACAGTGTCAAGACAATGGCGAGTGGAAGGTACTAACGTTACACCAAATACTTTGAGAACAGCTATTATTATTTCTTTACAAAATAAAAATGTAGCATTTAAGTAGGTAATCATAACTCACAAAAATAGAGTAAAAGAAAGGTCACTTGACTCAAACGCGCACGGTAGCGGGTCTGAGCCAAGTTCGCTAATAAAAGCTGTTCTCCAGTGGACTATAGTCTGGTCTGTGAGCACGTAGAATTTTGTCCAATGACCCCAAGCTACCCATCCTTATCGCTCGCGCGTAATTATGTTGCTGTCGCGCTCGCACACTTACTGCGAGCGCCCGTCGCACAGTCGCGACAGCAATATAATCACGCGTGAGCGATAAGGATGGGTAGCTTGGGGTCATTGGACAAAATTCTACGTGCTCACAGACCGGGCTTTACAGAAACTTGATTGAAAAAGATGCTCACTTCATTGTCGATGTGTTGGCTGAGCTCCTCACCAGAGGTGGAGGGTGCTGCTGGCCCATCGCCATTGTTATTGCACTGTTCGGAAACTGAAATAAACGATAACACAAATATGGTTTACGTGCCGCTATAATACCAAATGGGTGCCGTAGCTGAGATGAGGACCGGCATTAGTCAACATACCGATGCAATACAAATAAAGAAACTGTGTTTGGCGAGATACTTATCACGTTATTAACGCGTTATTAGCGGCGTTTGAAGTGTTAATTACCTAACGAGAATAGTATACATTAAACACCGCATAATGAACAAAAAGAAATCACACAGATGATCGACATAGTTACATAAATAAATAAGATAAATACGTGTCTACTTTTATCTATATCTTCATGTATGGAGGTGATGCAATAAAATTCAAAATTGGTCAAGTCATTCTTGTTATAGATAGATACTTCACATAACAGTGGCCTACTTAAAAATAAAGTGTAGACCAATATTCCTAGCAGATTTACATAAAGAAATAATACGTTGAGAAAAGGCAAGATTAGCCTAGCCTTTTGAATACAGTAACTAACCAACCCCGCGATTTCATTCGCACATGTCGGGGCACCCAAAAAACTACTACTATTATGAATAATTATGATGATGTTAATCCAAAACTTGATCATACATCTCCAACTGGAGAAAAATTAAATTACGACTTATCCACCGCGGCGGAGTGAGAGAAAAATATATTTATTTTATTATGTCCAGCTACCCATTTCCGTTTTTTCTCTCGCTCTCATCAAATGGTGACTGCGATAGAACGAGACAATATGACCGGAAATGGGTAGCTGTGGCCGATAGTATCTACTGTAACAGCAGTTATTTAATAAGCAGTCAAATGGTGACTCTACGATAGAACGAGACAATATGACCAGAAATGGGTAGCTGTGGCCGATAGTACCTATTGTAACAGCAGTTATTTAATAAGCAGCATCAGTATAGTAATTGTTTAGTAGGTACCTGGTTATTCCTTTGGTGTTGCGAGCGGTGCTGTGGCATGGCGGCGGCGGCGGCGATGGCCGCGTTGCTGTACCGCGCCGCCGCCTGTGCCTGCGCTGCCACTTGCGCCTGTGGGGAAACCCCGACCATTAATATCTAACATAGATAGATGTAGTTTAGGGTATAGTTTGGTCTGCGAGCATGTAGAATTTTGTCCAATGACCCCAAGCGACCCATCCTTATCGCTCGCGCGTACTTATATTGCTGTCGCGCTCGCACAGTCGCGACAGTAATATTTTTTTTTTTTTATCCACAAAGAGGAAGCTCTTGGCCTGTATCTCATCTGATGGTGTGACGATCAGGCCGAAGGTGGAAGCGAGCTTCACCCGGAATCCTTAACCACCGAGGAACTGGCTATCTTACCTCTAACTGCTGAAACACAACAATGCTGTTAACACTGTTGTTATGGCGACAGACTTAGGTAAGATGGTGGTAGCTAGCCAGGCGGACTTAGAACAAGCCCTACCACCAACCAAACCGAACAGAAAAATCTGCCCCCACTGGGAATCGAACCCGGGACCTCTGCGTCTGAAGCAGGTGGTGGTACCACTAGACCACAGAGGCGGTTAAATATAATTACGCGCGAGCGATAAGGATGGGTCGCTTGGGGTCATTGGAAAAAATTCTACGTGCTCACAGACCGCGGGCTTTAGGAGGATAAGAATCATTATTATCAGTTGGGCAATCGCCGACGAGCCAGACCCTTTAATAAATGTAAGTTATTCAGTACTGCAAAGTGACTGCGAATGTCGTCGCTTCAATTAGTAGGATATTAGGATAGGCAGACTTTAACAAAAAGTTGTAAAAACTGTTGTCAGAGCATCGTCATCGTAAGTTGTATCTCCGAATCATTCCAGATGATAGAGACAGCTCTATCGTCGTATGTCAGATCGCATTTCTCTAATAACAAGCTAATCTGTCGGTATTTACCTGAGCCACGTGAGTAATGCCAAGTGAAGAAAGGCAGCAGTGGTGACTTTGGCGTTCGACAGTTGCGGACAGCCTGCTGCACTTTCGGCTTAATGACTTCGATAAGCATCAGGTGCGTGATATGAGGCTAGCTAAGCTACAATGAGCTCTAAAACCGGCGTGTGCCGTTGCCAACATCAACAACTCGTCAATGTACCTGAGCAAGCCGCAACACGTGCTGCGTTTGCGCTTGAGTGAGGGTCCCGGGGAGGCTCCAGCCGTTGGCCAGGGCTTGTACTGCTGCAGCGGATATGCTAGCCGCGTGGGGCATTTGCATGGCGGCCGAGGCCGGGGAGTGTCGTTGGGAGCCCGGCCGGCGCCCACGCGTGGACGCCGTCCCGACGCCCATGCTTGCAGCGCTTCCCACGCCCACGCCCACACCGCCGACGCCTCCTGGGGGCGGCACGGGCGGCGCCCGCGTCCATTGCCCGCCGCCGGCGACTGAACCTTTGACACATAGCTAACATTGAGTCAATCTACACATAGGTGCACCGCAGTTTCCCGCGTTTGTAATTTGTATCTGAGTAGAACAGGATCTTTAACTTGAAAATGATTAATGTCCACGACCTATCGTTTATTGTGCGACATTAATATTGTGGTGCAAATCAGAATATATTTTTATGTTTTCACTCTTTCAATAAATCACTTTTTTCAAGTGAAACATCCTGTTCTTACAAGGTATACATGTTCAACTATGAATGCTTTAAATATGAAACAATTTATTGAAAATATTTCACACACAGACAGATTTATGTTCCAAATCTTGTAACCTTTGTTCATACACAATAAAGACTTTATTACTTTACTTTACTTACTTTAAATCTACTAAACGATTAAAATACCTAGACTGGAAGTAAACGTAAGTGTTCAGAAAGGTCAAGCAAGTACCCAAAAGTGGCTGTTCACTATAAACTTGTTTGCAAAAAAGCGCGCCAAAGAGTTTTCTAGGTGGTAATTATACCTAATTATAATGTTTCTGTTATCCCAACTATAATATTATAAATGCGAAAGTAACTCTGTCTGTCTGTCTGTCTGTCTGTTACGCTTTCCCGCTTAAACCTCGCAACCGATTTTGATGAAATTTGGCATAGAGATAGTTTGAGTCCCGGGAAAGAACATAGGATAGTTTTTATCCCGGTTTTTGAAACAGGGACGCGCGCGATAAAGTTTTTCTGTGACAGACAAAATTCCACGCGGGTGAAGCCGCGGGCGGAAAGCTAGTTTTGAATAAATAATTAAATTTACAAATTACCCAATATTTTACTCATTACATTTAGAAGTTTTAATGTAAAAAATACTACTGTACTATTAATTAAGCTGTATAAATTAAGAGAAGATTATTTTTCATTAGTTTTAATTTTAAACCTTATCTCATCTCAATAAAGTTCAAATGATGGTGGCAACAATTCAGCCATTATCAGTAAACTTCAGTAAAGGGGTTAAATAGTCTGAATAATGACTTAAAAAAAGTTTAATTAAAATAAAATATGATTTTAGAAACAGAATAAAGATCTAGACATTTTTAAACATTATCTCTTAGCCTTTTAGGCCTCAGCCTCGAACTTAGCGGGCAGCGGGGCGGCGGCGGCGGCGGCGCGGGAGCGGGGCGGGTAACGCAGACCCGTTCTCGAAACCAGCGGGCAGCTCGCGCGGCGCTTTAGCGGCGAAGTGTTGTGTTCGGGGTTGTGTTGTCGAGATATTTGTTTTAATTCGCAAACGAAATGTCTGAACAACGGCGACAATTTTATTTCGATTCAAATTTATTCCTAACGCTCGATTTATTGTGGGCAAAAGAAGGAGTGCGCTCCCCGCTCGATGCCCGCTCCCTCGCCGCTGCCCGCTCGTTGCCCGCTGCCGCCCCGCTGCCGCGCCGCTGTTTTCGAGAACCGGTCCATTTGATTTTACGCATAAGATCCTGCCGCTTCCGCGCCGCCGCCGCCGCCGCCCCGCTGCCCGCTAAGTTCGAGGCTGAGGCCTTACAGTCATTTGAGTTGAGAACTTAGCCCAGAAACTACCTAATGTGGGTCAATGAAAAAGTATACTTATAGTAAGGCTGCTAAGGTCTACATTTAGTTGCAGGTGTTAAGGTAGCAAAAACCTTCATGCAATTATTTTGCCTTGACCTACAAAGAGATTATGAGAAAAAACATAAATAGGTGTCTGCCAACTAGTGTGGATTTTAAATATCCATTTCAGTTTTGTATTGGCATTTTAGCATAGTCTGATATTTTTAGCCATAATGTACCTAATTAATTTACCAAGGAAAGTTTGGATGAATTGCATTTGATTATCCTGTTTGCACCAACATTGCACATTTCTCATAAACATTGAGATTTTGGCTTATTGGACTTCCAATATTAGTTCCAATTTTATTGCATATTTATTTAATTGAGTTTATAGCCAAAAAGTGTAGAATGCCTACCTACGCAGCTTGATTTTCTTTAGGTTTAAGTACTTAGAAAAGCTCATACAAAATACTTAATGAATTATGGTAAACAATAAAAAAAAAGGTGCTGCGGTAAGTTTCATGAAAGTTACACACATAAATATTATCGTTTGGAATGAATAAACCCATAATCCACCTTTAAATGCTATTAAATTAAAACAGAAAATTTAGGATCAAGCAAGAAACAACTTTTGAAAGAACGGTTACTTACTGCATTATTCTAAAGCCAAAACAAAATTTAAAACATCAGTTTCCACCAACTGCTGCCATTTAAAAAAGTTTTGAATGTTATTTATGAACTCCACAACAAGTTGATAAAATAGATAATACATGACAAACTCAAGCTCACCTTTTGCCGAGATAAGCAGCTGTGAGTCAACCACTTTGTTGGGCCAGTACTCCTCGAACTCCGTCCCCGGAGGGAAGTAGCTCTTAATGTCTGACAAACTTATCACTGAACACGTCTCACTAGCAAACAACTCGTTCCTTATCCCCTGCACTTTACAACAAAACTTAAGGTACGATAAGTCCCAGCCTTTCAACTGATCAGCCTTTAATTTCAAATTGTCAGTTTCACCTTCAAAATAGAACAACGGCACAAACTTTTGATTGTCTCTCACTGTATACGGAACCACAGATTCCTTATTTATACGAATAAACCCACACTTGTCTTTATTGTTAGTTGTGCCCCTTAATAACTTATTATAACAAACATCTAGGAAATTGTAAAACTCATACGCGTCCATTAACCGCACCACTAGGTCCTTTTGAGTGAAAGGTTCCCGGCCAAACTGGCCGTCACAATGCCTGTTGTTGATTTCGTTCAGGAGTCGCGACTCCACCTCCGTGATGTAGTAGCTCCTGATGCAGGTACACGAGTAGATGTCCGCGTGAAGGTAGTTCAGGTACTTGTTGAGGAGTTTAATCTCCACCATCCGGACCGCCACGTACTTCTCGCCGGAGCGGTAGATGTAGGGAATGTGACACTTGCCCAGCATGTCCCAGCCGAAGTGGCCCTTCCAGCTGGCCTCGTCGGGCGTCGGGCTCTTCTTGTCGGCGTCGGGCGCCAGCCGCGCGTCGGCCGCCGCGGGCGCGCCGGGCTTCCGCGTCAGGAAGTTCAGGATGCCCATTTGGCCTCCCGCGCCCGCCGGCGGCACGCCCACCAGCGCGCCGGGCGGAGGCCGAGCGGCCGCCACCGAAGCCGCCAGCGCCTTCGCCTTGTTGGCCTCCACCATTTTGGCGGCCAACTCCCTGATTTCGGCCTCATCGGGCCGCTCCGTCTTCACCTTGACCGTCGGGTCCGTCATGTTGGCGGCGTTAAACGCACTCTTCAAGGCTGCTTTCAAAACGACACTTCCACGGTAGCAGTACAGGACATCACGACTCAGGACTACATCCTGCGACGATCCGCTAGCACTTTTCAGTCATGACGATGCACGTAAACAATCGCACTTGCTGATCGTGACATAAACTTATCACTTCACCGTTTTGACAGTTGCAGCAGTTTCGATTGATAACAATTATTTTTCATGAAAACACTTTGCACTGTCTTCACAAAACTCGGATCCGTCCACCATGTGACGAGGGTCGATGGTTGCCGCCGGAAAACTGAAGTTTATTTACTGTAGCCGCAAACAAACTTTTTCAAACTGTTTTCCGGTGATTATTATATTGTTATCAGTACTTTTTTGATTTGTATAAACTTATCAATAACTTGGAAAAATAATTTCAGCAAGACACGCTGTGGTAGGTAAGGAACATGAAACCCAAATTTTGTGTTCTGTTCAGGGAAATGCCCAATACCGTAATGTAGTCTCGTGGGGAGTGCGCATCAATTCATGTACATTTTTCACCTTTTGGTGACTCAGCTCGACAAAATGGCCGCCGACGAGGCTTTGTTAGCCAATCAAACAGCTGCTTTCAGCTATACATACCTACAAAAAGTTCTTACGATGACGTCGACGCACTCCCCACGAGACTACTTCTCAAGGACTTTTGATTTAGGTATAGTTTAGAACCTAGAAACTGCATGAAAGTGCTCAGAAAAATCATTCTATTATGTCATCTAAAAATCCAATCATCTCTAGTTATCTGCCTACTGCAGAAATTGATTTAAAAATTAAAACACCGCTAACTTAATAATAATTTATGAATGTACTTTTACAAAGTAGTCACTATGACTAGTCTCGCTACACAGTTCTCGTTACTGTAAGGTGGTTTCAACTTAACAATATTAATAAAACAGACCTTATGTTGTGGCATATAAGGTTTATTATACCAAACTTGTTTTCAATTATGCTCCTTACGGCCGCGTGTAGCGAGACTAGCCGACGCGCGCATTCCATGAACAATAATCCCCAGAGTGAGGGAGCGAGATAGCGTTACTAAAAAGTAGATGTCAAATGTTTAGGTATTTTACTATGAACGTAAAGAGAACGTAGGTAGGTATATAATGCAATTACAAGCTTACGTAAGCACCTCTAACCTACTTTGCTCCTAGCGGTTTTTTGGTTAAATTGGCGTTTTGGACTGGCGATGGCCTAATTTTTTCAAAAACTTGCCCATTTTACGGATCAGTGGGTCTCAGAAGATCACTCCTAAGTAAATAGTTTTATCTATTTAAGTTACTTCCGATTAGCTCTCAGAGAATAATTTCCCTTTAATATTGTCGTCAAGCATAAGAAGATTAAGAAGACTCGCTACGCCAAAGAAAAATC
Organism: Ostrinia furnacalis; assembly: GCF_004193835.3. Classification (NCBI taxonomy): domain Eukaryota; kingdom Metazoa; phylum Arthropoda; class Insecta; order Lepidoptera; family Crambidae; genus Ostrinia; species Ostrinia furnacalis. Next base: position 207,684 of record NW_021130436.1, on the reverse strand, counting down.
TTAATAAAATACCTACTCACCTACTTATTATTAATTAAAATAAAAACTAATTGCTAGGCTTTTTGCTAGGTAGATAGGTATTTTGAAAAAGTAAAGTTAAACTGGAACTCCAGTTTTTTCACGCTAATATGGGGATAGGTATTCTTCAATAAACCTACCAGCTTGACTTCCTACCTAGGTAGGCCAAGGGTAGGCCTAACTTTGGTCTTTATTTTGTTATTGCTTACAGCCTGATCATTTGAAAAAGCCCGATATTATCAAGATACGACATAGCACGTTCAATCGCTTTCAGCACAATGAACTCCAGGTTCGATTCCCGATTGAGTCAATTTTCTTGATTGAAACCTAGTTATGCTGCAACTGCAGTCAGCATCTTTAGGTAAATAAAAATTCATAATCCTTTTAATTACCTTAAGAAAAAAAAATACGTGTCAGTTTTTATACGACCAGTTTACTAAGACCCCTCAACTTCATAATGTACCTACAAATGAGAGATCTTGGTTGATTGGAATTTATTTCCACGAGTGAAAACGTAGTTGGCTGAGGTTGAATGAGTTTGATAAGACTTAAGAGTAATAGCAGAGTAATAATACCTATGGTAATAGTGATTGATTAAGATTAATAAATTATTTATCATTGTCATCATGCTTAATTTGGTACCATTGCGTTTTTTGTAACCAGATTTTAAAAAGCAAACCTAGCATACATTGAACGGGTTAGTTAAGTAGGTTCGTTCGTTTGTTCGTTTCAGCCGAAAGACGTCCACTGCCGGACAAAGGCGTCCGTCCCCCAAGGATTTCCACAAAGACCGGTCCTGTGCAGTGCAGCTTGCATCCAGGCACATATACAACTAACAGTTAAGTAGGTACATACAACTTACAAGTAGTTTTGGTACTTAGCTTTGGTGAAGGTCACGACGAAAATTTCGACGATTTCTTCTTCTACATACAGGTGATAGGTACCTATTTTCTGCATAGCACAATCGTTAAGGGTTGATTTCTAATAAAATTACGACAATAAAATTCACTTCAGCAATATACCTATATTATACCTACCCTCTAGAAAACCGTAAACCTAAAATATTGTCGGAAACTAGCACCCTCTAGAAAACCGTAAAACCTAAAATATTGTCATGGACTCCAATGCTCCTAGTGTACCGTAGTGTTAAATAATTAATCGATTCGAACGATGTTTAGATATTGATTCGATTCGATGTAACGGGGTTGGTGACCCCCACCATTGCCCCCACTACTGCAGCTCTACCCTGAGTATGACCCTGAGGCTCTACCATGTAAGTTGCACCATGGGTGACCATGTTTTGACCCAGATCACGGAATATTCCTCGGAATATTCCTTTTTTTTGTGTTTTGTGGTTCCGTAAAGACAATGGACAATCTAGTCTATTCGGGTTCTTTGTCAGTCACTTACCAGCATTTTCCCCTCGTACTTCCATTTTATTTACTATTACCACAGTAGATAAATCATATATCTACTGTGCTATTACCTTAAGCTTCCATCGCTCGCCATATTCTTCAAGACTTTCAAGAGTAAGTTTACCTAGTAAGCTCCGGGTGGTTGACTGGTAGAAGAGAAGTCCGTCCATTAAGTCCGGCTTCATGCAAAAAAGTTTCAAGATTGATTAAGTAAGGGGTAAGATTAAGAAGACAGATTCTTAACTTTTGCGATTGTTTGCAGGTTAAAAATAAGTATAGGTACCTACAGCCTACAGTTTGATTAGCTTGCAATAGGTAACTAGGTGACTTTCTCGCAATAATTTGTAGAAATAGGCAGAATAAGTAGGGTGACGGCACCAATCATGGACATGTTAAGCGCACTAAATTAGAATTTGGTTAAAAATGTGATGTTTTATGATGATACAATAATGGTGATTTTTTTTTCGGCACTCAAATAGATGAGGAACATTTAAATAAAACTAATAATCCTGTATGTTTAATATATAATTAATTAAAAATACATAAATTGAAATTTACGAAATCACCATTGATGGACATCAAAATTTCAGTAATGGACACCCAGTTATGGACATGGACTAGGGTTTCTGCTCGAGCTTTCTCGAACTCGAGAAAACTCGAGAAATTTGGCTTCATTCGAGACGAGAAAAATATTACCGGAGCTCGAGAATTCTCGAGTTTCGATTTTGAAGCTTTAATATTCTTGAAAGCCTATTTTCTTAGACAAAAGTAAGTTTTAAACTATTTAATAGGTTAACGTTGCATTTAGACTGGCCTAGTCTTTCCTTTTTTTAACTAATTTGATTTGCAAGTAATGATTTTAACCGAAACTAATAATGTTCACCTACGAGTATGCTATATTTTATTATGTTTGTATAACTGATTGATTTAAAGACTGAAAACTTTTTTGTTAACTATCTGTTAGTTTAGGTNTTAAATTCGTGTATTTTTGGTTATTTGATAAATTTCTCCAAAAAAAGCCCCTATAACAGGTGGTTTTTATTACTTTGCATTATTCTCTATCGTATTACCTTTGTAAAACCAAAAAAAATCGCATGTCTCTATCCCTATCACAACATTTGCTATGATCGTTTAAACTAAGCCTCTCCGGGCGCGCCATTCAACGCTTCGTTAACAACGAAACTGAAAAGCTCTAGATTTGTAATTTTGATAAAGACAAGTTAGATTTCAAATAAAAACCAAAGATTTCGAAGTAAAATAAGCATTTTAGTTAAAATTAAAATTGTCCCTACCTGTAACGGAGAATAATGTTGTGGTAGGCCTTTGTTCAAACTATCATAGAAAATGTTGGGATAGGTATAGAGACATGCGATTTTTGTTTTTACAAAGGTAGGGTGACGGCACCAATTATGGACATGTTAAACGCACTAAATTAGAATTTTGTTTAAAAATGTGATGTTTTTTGACGATACAATAATGGTGAATTTTTTTTCGGCACTCAAATAGATGAGGAACATTTAAATAAAACTTTTTTTTTTTTTTGATGATTCTGCTTCATGGCAATCTGTTTTTTCAACAATAAGCCACTTAAATAAAACTAATAATCCTGTATGTTTAATATATAATTAATTAAAAATACATAAATTGAAATTTACGAAATCGCCATTGATGGACATCAAAATTTCAGTAATGGACACCCAGTTATGGACATGGACCCAATTATGAACATCCATTAATGGACACTTTTATATTGAACACATAAATGAAACAAATGATGCCTCAAATCAACTTTTATTAATGCTATTTGAACTTTCAACATGATCAGTCTTAGATTCCCAAGTTATAAGTACTTACTATCAGAATTTCAATCATTTATAAAGTTATTTATTTTATTAAACATTAATAGAGGCTTTGCCTCTTTGCCAGCAACTGCAACTTAGAATTGGTAACATAATATAAATACATAAATGAGATCTATCAGGTAAAAAATTAGAATCTTAGCAATACAAATTTACAAATCTAGAGCCACTTTCAGCTTTGTTGTTAACGAAGCGTCGAATGGCGCGCCCGCAACTTGACTTGACGCAGACTACGGCATTACTGGTGAGACTGACAAGATATATTATGCTAACGAACACCCATAAAACACAATTAAAATATAAAAAAAAAAAACGATAAAAAAAATCTTTTTTTCCTAGTACAACTGTGACTAAAAAAGCATATTCTTCAATGTAGAAATATTATACAGTATGTGGTTTTGTAAAACAACACCCATCCCAGTACACATGAAAGTAATTACAAGAAAAATATAAATAAAATTTTATTTAATCTATTACTTTACTAGTAAAAAACCTTGTTCAAATATCTCCTAAACTTTCTAGATGGTGCTTGTTACCACCCGCACCACCCCTGCGTACCCCGCTACACTACCGAGCATATGTGATTTTACCAGAATGTCCTCTTCCTCTGCCGTGAGGATAATATAGAAGCCCCATACAAACTGCCGGACTTTTTTGCCTGTCCTTGTTGTGCAACGTTATTCGAGGAACCCCAAACCGGAGGGCAGCTGTGCTTATCTTTTCTCCCATCCTTACATCCAATGCTCTCCCCATTTGTTCGGGGGTGTAATTTTTCTTTGGTGCCATCTTAAGACAAAACAAAGAACCCAATTATGGACAACTAAAAATACCCAGTTATGGACATCGTCCATTATTGGAAAATAAAGAGTTATCACAAAATCAACTCAACTCAAATGTTTAGTGCGTCAAATTAAATAATTAAATACAATAAACTAAAAAAGTTATAAAAGCCTTAAGCATGGACACTTGTCCATTACTGGATTTCATAAAATTTCGAATCCAGTAATGAACAAACCCCACAAAAAACTTATGGCTGTGATTGGACATTTACAACGTAGCTCAATTTACTTGCTATTTATTATTATTTAGTAAAAATAACATCAAATCTTATTATAACACAACATAAGATAACACCATGCACAGATATGTACTCACTTCCTAAACGATTTCAATAGTATAAACGGATTTTCATGACCACCGCGCGCAACGAGATTTCACTTCCCAGCTATGTTAAAACAAAGTTGCCGATTTTGGTGACGTGTGTCAAAATGATAGCCCAAACGTCTATTGGTTGTGATTTTAGTGTTGCCAGTTCAAAATGTTGCGACAGTTGCTTAATAAATTCGATCAACGAAAAAAATGTCCATAATTGGTGCCGTGTCCATTACTGGTGCCGTCACCCTAATACGATAGAGAATAATACAAAGCAATAAAAACCATCTGTTATAGGGGCATTTTTTTGAGAAAACCAAAAAAACACGAATTTATAAGCAGATTTTTTTCAATAAGTATCATTTTTTATTATTTGTTGGCATTTTCTTAGTATTTTTTTAGTATCTTCTGTTATTTAGCATTATCACTGTTTTTATTAAAAGTTATTACGTTTTCTTTACAATAAGTAATTTTAAGAAAAAAAATTATATAAAAAATTAAATAAAAATCTCAAAAAAATTTTGACCTCTTTTTTGTCGATAAAAATAGGTCTAGTTTCACCTAATTTCATATGTACACTTTATCGTGACTCACACTGTATAATTAACGAATCTAACAGTTCTTGCCCCAGTAGAAAACGAAGTCGCGTTTTAATGCGCTTTAATGCTGAAAATTGTCTCTCACAAGTCACTTGCGTGAATGAAATTGTGAGAATTAAACACTGTAATTACATAAAAAAAGCAAAATAAAACTTCCATCATTTTTCGGCAATTTTCCGAGTATTGCATTTATTAGAGAACGCAATTTTATTTTTGGGATATTTGTGGGTCAATGTGGTCAATAGAAGCTTAACCTCAAGTTTTTGGGGTCGCCACCCTTGTCCCCCAACCGCCATCTTGAAAAAAGGGGTGAAAACACTTTTTTAAGCGTCTTACAAAAATTCGCTGTGTTATAATTTGTAGCAAATTGTTTTGCCTATAAATATGTTTACACAGGCCCCTCTTTCCCACTGGGCACTATGGGCACGTGCCCAGGGCCCCACGACGGAAGGGGCCCCCGTCTGCTCAAAAGACCTTTTTCCAGATGATAAGACCCCCCTTGATCCTTAAGTGCCCAGGGCCCCTAGTAAGTTCTCTTTCAAGGTCACTAACATAATTATTATTACTGGACGGGATTATTACTGATGGAAGAAACATATTCCATAAACAACAACCACTCACCGATCAACCCCAAACCGGAGGGCGGCTGTGCTTATCTTTTCTCCCATCCTTACATCCAATGCTCTCCCCATTTGTTCGGGGGTGTAATTTTTCTTTGGTGCCATCTTAAGACAAAACAAAGAACCCAATTATGGACAACTAAAAATACCCAGTTATGGACATCGTCCATTATTGGAAAATAAAGAGTTATCACAAAATCAACTCAACTCAAATGTTTAGTGCGTCAAATTAAATAATTAAATACAATAAACTAAAAAAGTTATAAAAGCCTTAAGCATGGACACTTGTCCATTACTGGATTTCATAAAATTTCGAATCCAGTAATGAACAAACCCCACAAAAAACTTATGGCTGTGATTGGACATTTAAAACTTAGCTCAATTTACTTGCTATTTATTATTATTCAGTAAAAACAACATCAAATCTCATTATAACACAACACAAGATAACACCATGCACAAATATGTACTCACTTCCTAAACGATTTCAATAGTATAAACGGATTTTCATGACCACCGCGCGCAACGAGATTTCACTTCGCAGCTATGTTAAAACAAAGTGGCCGATTTTGGTGACGTGTGTCAAAATGATAGCCCAAACGTCTATTGGTTGTGATTTTAGTGTTGCCAGCTCAAAATGTTGCGACAGTTGCTTAAAAAATTCGATCAACGAAAAAAATGTCCATAATTGGTGCCGTGTCCATTACTGGTGCCGTCACCCTAGGTAGTTTAGTTTTGCATTTGAGTAGTAAAATATGTGCTTTCGTAAGTCGAATTTTCAGTTCAGTTAGGAGCTAAGAGTTTTCCCTGAGTTATTCATTATGTACCTACCTATCTATATAGACGTCAATTTACAAGAAAATACCCAATTACAACATCAAAGGACATTTTCCTTACATTACCTACTGCGAATAGGAAAAGGCCCATTCGTCACCCCGAACTACAGTCTGTTATTCGTCGTTTCTCTCACTCATAGACTCATATCAAGTGCAAGTCAGAATTTTTAGGTCAGATAGTTTGACTTGTTCCTTCCAAGCGACTTCCAGGAGTACCAGGGGTACGCCCATGCTTCCCCCTGGGTACGCCCACCCATGCCTGCCTGACTGCACCGTTGACGTTTTAGAATGCTCTATCTATTTGATGTTTTATGAAAACCCTAATTATAAATAGCTAATAAGTTGACGAGTGCTGTTTACTACAAAAAAACTTAGATTAACTTAGATTAAAAAAGGTTTTATTAATCTAAGCAAAAAAAATATACAGGTGTCCTTAGATTAATAAAAGGTTTTATTAATCTAAGCAGGTGTCCCATTAATCCCATTTTTAAAAAATCTGAAATATCATGTAACGAAACGCAGAACTTTCGTCATGTGTCAAACTTTTTGATTAGAGATAACAAAACGCTTTGTCAAAGATGGAAGCTTGGCGTCTTGTGTAAAATCTTAGATTAATGTAAAATTAGACATTCTTGGTTGATTTTTGTATTTAATTAATACCACGATATTTAGAGGATATTCAGGCAAATTAAAGAGAAGAAGATAAGTAGAATTTCATTTTTAAACAAATGCCCTTAATTGTGATTTAATGGAACTCATCATAGACTGTTTTCAAATAGTTTTTAGATGCAGAAATTCTATGATTTTATAGCTCTATCTGTTACCGCGAACCTACAAAATAAGTTTTCCGATTATTTTTATGAATGACTTAGTTATTAAATACAGCATGGAGCAAGTGAAAGTGTGTAGAATTTGTCTTATTATGGACGTAAAAATGTATGACTTGCGGTTACATCCTCTGGACTATTATTCAAAATCAATAAAAGTAAGTAAATGGTAAACAAAGTTTTTTTAGTTTTAAAAATATTAATTTGAGCTATTATGAAATTTAATTACACTAACTACTAATTAATAAGTAGTAATTGGGCTTGCCTATATTATCCAGTAAATTGTTATAAAATAATTTGCAATAATTTATTTCCAGACCTTGACTTCAATGGATCTTCCGCCTTACGCTTGTTTCGAATGTGCCGCGTTGATCACAAAGACCTACCACTTCAGAGAGAAATGTATGTGGGGTCAAACAGCTCTTTACAACATTATCAATTCCATTGGCATGGTAAGTAATAACTTATTAATAATAAGTAATAACTTATTACTAATAAGTTACCTACATGATAAAAATTACAACTATTTTAGACAGCATGTAAGCTTCTAATGATAATTTTGCAATAATAATAAAAACAAGTTTCTCATTTTATGGTGAATTATTAAATCACTTTTTTTTATTCAAACAATAATTATTTCCTCGTTACAGGTAACAGAACAAAGCGTAAAACAACTTAATAGACATGAATTAAATTTAGTTTCTAGTCTCTCATGTCAAAGTATTTGTATGGATAATACAATAAATATAGCGAGTGAAGAGTCGGAGTTATTAGCTATAAAACATGAACTGACTAATGAAGATGGAGTGGATGCAGTGGATGATGAACAAAAGTATAATTTGGACTTAGGGTTCTTCAAGCATGAGATCAGTGGTGATGATATCAGATTCTCTAGTGATGATGATGATGAACCATTGGTGTTACACAAAAGAAACAAACAAAAGACTACCAAAAGCAAAGGGAAGAAAAAGAAAGCAGATAAACAAATACTTGAAGTGGATTTAGAAGATAGTGCTGAATTTGAGGTAAATAATTAAATTTAGGAATAAAAAAATCTAATAAGTACTTAGGTAATATTGGTAAATATTATACTTAAACTTACAATTTATTCAACAGTACTGATCCATATCTTCATCTGTGTGGATATTCTTTCAGCAATTAAAGGTATATTCTAGACTAGNAGTACTTGCCCAGATTATTATTTGCTTTATTGTTATTATCGTTGGAAGTAGTATCACAATAATCATTTTTATCCATTTGTAGCGGTAAATCTAAAATTATTTTCTTTCTTGATGATGCAGACATCGTAAAACATATACTGTGACACTGAATTTACACTTTTTTATCATTAATATGACTCAGAATAAAGAAATAGTTTTAACCTCCAAAATCGAGAGTCACTGCGGAGTACAAACTCGTGTCTGATGTTACGAGATTGTTCGTCGGAATATATTTCAGATAAGGTGATGTTCAATTAGTTATTTCATAAAGTAAAAATGATATTTAAAAAATAATTACACATATATATAGCTACTGTGATACTTATTAGATTTGATCAAAAAACTATAATTCGTCTTATAGTAACATACGTGTTCGTTCTACGGACCCGTCGATGTTATTGCTTTGCCTTTTTTGAAAGACTGAGGACTCTTTTCAAGATAGAGATATCCCGTTTTTTGCAGGAACTGTAATTTGCAGAGTCCCGTTTATAATAATATATACTAATATTATAAAGAGGTAAAGTTTGTGTGTATATATATTTGTTAAATTGTAAGGGGTAATCTCGCGAAATACTGAACCGATTTTAAAAATTATTTCACCAATAGAAAGCCACATTATTTCTGTGTGTCATAGGTTGTATAAAAAACCGAAAATTTCCACGCGGGCGAAGCCGTGGGTGAACAGCTAGTAAATAATAATAATAGTATTTGTTTTAGACCATTATGATCCATACTGAGTTGTGTTAGTAACAATCTAAGTTAGTAGTGACAAAATCAGTGAAAAAACCGGTTTCTGCGTTAGAACAAGTATGTTTTATTTAATACTGAAATTCACACGAACATCCCGTTTGCAGTGTCCCGCAAAAGACCGATCCGTTCCATTTTGTAATTCGATTTTCAAACACACTCGTGTGTTCACACGGCAGTCCGGTTTTGCGGGATCCTACATTACTGGATCCCGCAAAACGAAGGAAGGTAAGTTCACCCGTGTTCAAGAGGTTAAACACGGATGAAATTGTTGCTAGAGATCTGCATCTTCTACCTTAATCAATTGTTGAACTCTTTGCAAATAGAACTGGCAATAAAGAACCTTCATCGCACATTTAAATTAAAAAAAATATTTAAAAAAGGAGCGACTTTCATTTCAAAGAAAAACTATTTTTATCGAATGTTTTTGTCTCTAATTAAATTTTCCCAGATGGCCAGCATTTACATAGTGTGACCTGTAAGGTAATTAGTGCTAATTTAATTTAGCAACAGGCGACTGTAGTTTTTTTGAAGCTAAAAATTAAGCACAAAATGGCAGTGACCGCTTCAGGTCCCACGGCTTAAAAATTACGAAAATAATTGGTAGAGTTTAAATAAGATAATATTTTGTATTTTAATGTGACTGCTAACATTTAATTTTGTGGAATCATTTTTAGATAAATGAACGAATAAAATTGAATAACTGAAAATAGTTGTATAATATTATTAGCAGCATGCTATAATCCAAACCAAGACTGCGTTTGAATTTGAAATACTTGAAATTAGGTTTTAGTTTTAATTATTTCTACATAGTAGAGTTCTTCTGTCGTGAGATTATACTTTTCTACCTTCTATTGTTCAGAAAATATTATTAAATTAGTAAACAGAAGTTGTAATTGAGTTTCATGACGTTCAGTTTTTTCTATATTATTATACATTTATCGAAGAGGTGTTAGGGCAGAAAAGAAGTAGCATATAAAGGCTCTTTTATTTTTTAAGGTATTTGACATTAGCCGTAATTAACTGGCAATACTTTCCTTTATTTTTAGAAATGAACATGCAAGTTCTAGCTATATCAGTGTTCACTTTAAGGCTCACTTCGACATAATGTCTTTGAGCGAATAGCTCGTGTAACAGTCCATATCAGTTGCACAGTTTCAGGCCTTTGAACGATCGTTTAAGAAGTAATTGGCAACCCTATCGAACAAGTTATACAGACGAGGGTAGCAATAAATATGTAAATTCAACGACGTTCAGTCTTTGCTGGCAAAAACAGGAATTTAATATCCACTAACAGTCTTCGGTAAAATTGTTATACCAGCTTTATAGCAAGACTTTTAGATCGAGTAAATTTATAATTTAACAGCATCGGAATAAAGTGACAATGGCGGTAAAATTATACGATTAATAAACGTTTACGATGTATTTTAATATCAATCAAAATGGTGTGAAATCCAATTTGGTACTACATAAAGTTAGTCGTTAAATAACTGTAGAAAATTACATAAAACAGTAAAATAAAAACATAGTTTTTTTCAGAAACATAGTTTATAACCTTTCTGTCCAACACCGAAGTGTCCCAGATAAATGACATTGACAGGTGGGCGCTACTAAAGATGACCTACACTGAACTGTCCCACCAAACTCATTGACAGGGGGGCGCCACCATCGTTCAACTAATTGTTTCCAACATGGCAAAAATCGGAACCAGCGATCCGGTATTGACGGTGGCGCCCCCTGTCAATGTCACGGATGGGACAGTTCAGTATATTTTGGTCTATATTACTAATACGTAATTACATAAGTGCCACTTGTGGTCTAAACTGAATAAATATTTTTGATTTCGGTTTTTTTTGATTTTAATGAATTATTAGTTCAGACTTTTGCCACGTTGGACTACACTGAAAATTTTCACATGGAATTATGAAACAAATATTCGATAAATAATATCTGTCTTTTGTAATTCAATGTTTAAACTCACAATTAATATTAGTTTAAGTTTTATTCAATCGAGTTTAGACTGGGATCCATAGCCTATGAAAACGTCCTTTTAAAATTATTAAATCAAAGTTAAGATTGCAAATTATATTTGGATAACTAGATTTTAAAATCTAGCTAAACAAATTAACAGACTATTTGTTTCATCAATCACTAAACGTAGGACGAAAGGAGAGAGTGTTTAAATTTTAATGTCTAAAAGTCTTGGAGTCAAAAATTTTTGGGTCAAGGAGAACTTTAAGCTTGAGGAATCGGCTCGAAAACATCCCGTTTTTTGCAGGACCCTATCGTATCGATCTCGAACCGTTCGTATTGGAATCCGAATTTCAAACACACCACACACTTGAATGTTTACACGACGGTCCAGTTTTGCGGGATTGCCGAGGGAACGAGCTCTTAACATTACAAAAACATATACTACTAAACGGGTTCCTGCAAAAAACGGGATGTCTCAGTGAGAAAAAGCCAAGCCCTAAAAGCGCTTTCACATTAGGGCGTTAGAAGCGGGACAACAGCGCGGCAGCGGCGTTTTTATAGTATGAAGGCATGCATCCACTGGTACAATGATATTTTCGGCAGCGCGTCTGTTGCGCGTCTGTCACGCGTCGGTCGCGCATTTGTCGCGCTGCTAAATCGCCTAAATGTAAAAGTGCTCCAAATCTCAAGCAACAAAGCAAAACAAACAAACACAAGAACTCTCAAAAGTATCGGAACATCAAAACAGCTGCATTCGAACTCGGAACAACGCTTACAAACTAATTGAGTCGCGACAAGTGATCTACTTACAAACTACTTTACAATGAAACTTGCCGGATTTCCTCCAAGTCCCGAACATTCCGCGTTTCGACTCATGCAAATGGAGGACGCGCGGTGGGGTGGCCATGTTTTGGGATAAAAGAGATATTTGATAATCAAACATACCGTTCAACAAAACAAACAAAACTAAATTGGTAAGTCAAATTATGTTCCTTAGCACGATAGGCGCCACGCAGCTCTACACAGCACCGATAAGCTTCGAATAATTTAATTTGTTCACATTCTTGTCAGATGCAGCGTGAGACGTCCAGCCACAAGGTGGACTGACGACCTCATAAAGTAGCAGGTAGCAGGAAGCTGCAGCTGGATGCAGGCCGCTACCAATAGAGCGAAGTGAAAATCATTGGGGGATACCTATGTTGAGCAGTGGGCAGAGAGGTCCACTCCTGTGGCTGAAATGATGATGATGATTCTTGTCAGATAAAAGACACCAGCGATAAGTGTATCTAAATATCTAAAACTATCTATTAAACATAAGCTATGTAAGTTTTGGTAAACTTTAAAAGCAAGCAATATTCTGTAAAGTTAATAAATACTTTCTGCACATTCCCAAGATGCGTGGTGACCCCAAAAACACGCGACAACGTGACAAGCCCTTCCCGCGACTCCGCTTGTAAATTAGCGACAACGCGAACTTTCGGGACCCCGCCTCGGTTCGTCGCGCGTCCCACGTTCGCACGCACTTAAAACTTCTGTTTTGTTACCTCAAAAAGAGCGACAGCTTTTGTGTGAACTACAGTTCTTGTCAACTGTCTTTTCTTTCAGTTTTTACCCGACTGCGGGAGAAAAAGGATTATGTTTTGGTTCAGTTTTAAATACAGGGTCAGAGAAGGCAAAATAGGTGTATAACGTTTTAAACAGTTCAAGTCATAAAATCATTTAGTTTCTGCAATAGGCTTTTAAAAAGCGCTTTCACACTTTCCACTATTATTTAAACCCTACCACTGCTTTGGGACAATAAATGGGCCAGAAACTCGGTCACTAGCTCTATTCTATTTCATAATCTACAACCACAGTAAAATATACTTTTTCTTTTACGTACTTCTTGCAGTTATAGGGCTATTTTGATATTACACCAATTATTAGTAAACAAGACTGACAATAAATTCACATTTCACTCATCTGCTCATTTTATTCTATAGTAATAAATAATTACCTTTTTTCCGCAGTCGGTTAAGAAAACAGTAAAATACTACAGTGGAAGTGGAATCATTTATTGTACGATATAGAGCCACGTTGTATCTCACACGGTTAAGTCTACGAGCGATTTGTTGGCGCACGTAGCACCCTAGGTATGTATCAGCCTTCGATTGGGTAGACCGGGAGCTTAGGAGTATTTAGGCAGATTCACTAATTATCACGGTTCACGTATGACATATTCATTTTGAGAATGCCCGTAAAAAGGTTCACATAGAGCTTTGATTTCAATATAATGTTTTCTAGTATCATAAAAGGATACAGGTGGGTTTGTTCGTTTGTTTCAGCCAGATGACGCTTACAGCTGGGCAAAGTCCTCCCCCTAAAATTTCAACAACAATTGGTCCTGCGCCGCTCGCATCCAGATACCTCCCGTAGTAATAGTTAGTAGTAGTAAGTAGGTAGGCTTCACCCACTTAAATTCCATTCAATCACAGAAAGATTCAAGAAAAATACATGTCCCACTTTAACTCTATTGTGTGTATCTGGGTCTTAAGCAACCTAAAAACAGATAGAGTTACTTTCGTGTTTATAAATAGTTCGTTCGTTTCAGCCAAATGACATCCACTGCTGGACAAAATACCATGGAAATATTTATTTCCACTAAAACCTTCAGGTTTCACATCCATAGCTCCCGGCCTATGCGGTTACATTTCACAAGGCGATAGTAGCTCACTTGCTCCTTTTACGCGGTACAAATTCAACTTCTGTTTACTGCGGAGCGTGTAAGATCGGTTTGCGAGTTAAACTAACTTATCGGGTCAGTCTCGGAACTTAAGCAGCGGTTTGGGTGAAAGAAAATATATTTTACAGAACGTTCTCGTGAGATGGCATCAGAACGTTCTCTTGAGATGGCACGGGAACGTTTATCGTCGTGGCGTAGGTAGAGGGTTACGAATACCTAGGTAACTACCTAACTTTTGACATTATAAAGAAAGTTCATGTTATTTTCAGATGTAAGCTTTTAAAGAGTAACAAAAATTTTCATTACTTTGTTTATCAGTAATCCTAACGCTGTTAAGGGACAATAAAGTTACCCATAACTGAAAAAAGCAGTGCAAGAATCTCTCTCTGGTTTCTTCATTCTAAGCATCATTTTTATCAGCTCATTTGATGTCAAAACATAATAATATATCGTTTCAGCCGAAAGACCGGTCCTGTGCCGCCCGCATCCAGGCACCTCCCGGGACCTTACATACCTATGTTACTTTAGAAAGTATACCAAAAAAATTGATTTAACATTTAAAAAAACTGTCATTAATTAACTGAATTATACACGATGAAGAAAAAGCTTCATTTTCTTGATCTACTCCAGTATTTTAAACTAAATCTGTTATTACTCAAAACGAAATCAACAAACTTGCGGCAGTGCCAGACAAAATAAAAACACTTCTGGCTCTTTAATAGCCACCTCGAAAGTTGGTCCATCTTCGGCAAACTTTGGTTGCGGCGGATAGCTGCATAATAGCTGCAGTATACACCTTTATAGGACTTTGTTTACCCTCAAGCCCGTTCCAGCCAAATACAAAATGTCCAATATTAAAAAACTCTATCGAAGTGCAATGAAACAGTCTAATTGGAAAAGTTATAAAAATAATGATGAAAAAATTACAAACTAGGTTTATGAACGCATCTTTTTAGAAGCTATTAAATAATTTTGATCTTAAAAATATCTACCCCACCTCTCACATTAATTTTTGATTCCAAATAACAGCAAAGCTAGGTTTTTATATTAACTTAGCGAAGCAATTGCAAAATGATAACAACGTTTAATGATCTAGAACCCCAATATTATGGTTGGGATTCTTTAGGCTGGGTTGCACACTCTTATTTTGACTGTAACAAACGTCAAAAATCTGTCATACTCTACGCAAAAATCACCGGTTATCGTTATAGTTACGGTCAAAGTTTGGTGGTGCAACTCAGCCTAAAACAGTGAGTATTAAAATTTCATGTTCAAGTCAGGGACCTATAAAAAAAGTCGGACGGATTCTCATTAACAAAATACTGTGACATTTGGATACACCAGCTTGCCTGTACGTACAGGCCGGCACACTCATTCAAACCCTGACGCACCACTTCGAATGCAAACTTCACACAGTTAACACATTTAGGCGGCGAAAAAATAACACGAATACGACATTTCTTGTGTGATGAAATTGTGTAAAAACCGTTCTGTTCGAACAAACAAAAATCAAGGAATCACATTTCACAGGTAAAATAATAATCCAATCACTTATTTCCCGACATTAAAATATTGAAATTAATTGAAATCAAACGTCATTCACTCGAAAAAACAATACGTCAAAGACCAGTGTTCTCAGTTATTTACGTGGGAAAATTACCCGAAATATGGGAAATAATAACTAAATATTTTAGGACTTTTTAGTTCTTTATTACGCATACTATAGAAATAAGATAATTTATCATAATAATTGTGTTTTAATGGGATATATTTTCATAGGCAGATTTGATCCTTCCCAAAAATGTGGAACTGCGAAATTCAAATTGTCTTACATTGATTGCAAGTCAGTGTCAGGTTGTATGTTAAAATCTATCAGAGATAATAATAATATATTGATGATGCATAAGATTATGATTATAATGTACACAAGATTCGTAATTTGTAACTGCGTGAATTATTTTTGATCAACATTATGTACTTACATGTTTCTTCATGGAATTGTTCAGAAACCATGGGAAAGTAGAAATAAATCGTAACTAAAGAGTAAATAACGAAATAGTAAATGAGAGCGACTCATTTTGTTTTTTTGCTTTAAATTGCCAATTCATTATGACACCCCATAGAAAATCAATTTGATACAGAAACTGCGATTACTGTAGAACAATAATACAAATAAATTTACTATAATTTAGTTACGTATCGCATTTTATGAAACAAAAATACATGAAAAAGCTAGGGTGGCAAACAGGTTTTTGTATGAAAGGTAAAAAAGGACTATTTTTAAAATATCTAAATATTTGGTAATAAGTAGGATTATAGCTATAATTCTTCGTTATCTTAAAGATTAATATTCATACGTCAAAATTGTGTGTGTTTTTTTTGTGTGATGATTTATAAATATAAAACTTTTGAACTGTTTCAAAGCACACTTTTTTTTTTCAAAATGTACATTTTTTTTGAGAAATACTCACATACCCTGACACTGTCTTGCAAACAATGTTAGAAAATTTGAACATTGAAAATTTCGCGACTACCTCAACGCATTCACCTTTCATCCTATTCAAATGGCACGGAATAATTCTGTCTACATTTCCAAGTAGCATCTGCCGATCTATGTTTTTCTTAAAATAAATGGGTAAAATGTTTTGGCTAACATGGCACCCCTAAATTCACTCACACAATAGACAGACGCCAAAATTTGGCGTCACAGTTTTGTTGTAGCGCGAGTTCCGTCCGCCTTTTTTTATAGGTCCATGGTTCAAGTGGTAACTTTGTTGTCTACCTTTACATTAATTTCTCTACCTTTTCCCTATTTACATTTCTCTTTGCTCACTCTATTTCAAACATCACACGTCTAAATACCGAGTACAAAAAAACATTACGACATCGTGTTTAACTCCAACACTTCAGTGCCAAAATAATGGCCGTCGCCTCAAAAGGGTTGTAACGGCGCGAAGTTACGACACTACAGCAACTATACAGCACTTGTACAGCGTTTGTACAGCGAAACGACTTACAACACCTTTGGCGCCCAAACAGAAATGAAGTTGGTCAGTATTTTAGCTGACTGAATTGCAGAGCGAATAATATATTTTTTTACCTATTACAGAGAAGCTTTTGGCGTGTTTCTCACCTGATGGTGATGATCTGGTGAAACGACTTCTTCTCTTCAGAAGAACTGGCTATCCTCTTTTATCGTTGTCTTTGATCGGACCACTCTTCCGCTAATGTTTGAGTGTTATCAGTACACGCTAAATTATCAACGAGTGCACACGCAACTACAATAATGACGCTCGGATTGCTCAATGCTCGTATGTAAGTCCCAGCACCCCGCGCTTTCCTAGACCAAAAATTGGTGGGGCGCGTCTTCTTGGATGAAACGATCTATATGTAACTCTAACTGCCGAAACACAAAGATGGTCTTGACATTGTTGTTATGGCAACAGCCTAAGATAAGGGCTTGTCCTTACGGTGACATCCCGTTTTTTGCAGGAACTGTTTTTTGCAGGATCTCGTTCAGCAGTGTCCTGTATTCATTGCACACAAATGTTTGCACTGTGCAGGAACCGAATCCGTGACCACTGGCATATTAGTCCGTTACGAACCACCACATCAAACGGCCCACACATTATTATCTATGTCTCCATTTTACGAGAACTACCTACTAACAAGCAGTGTTATTTTATTAACAACGCTTAATGGCACAGTTACACTACAGAAATTTACCGAGACAAAGCGCGACCACGTACCCCGAAGTATGGGCGACGCACGGCGAAACTAGCTGAAGTGCATGTTTACACTATTATGTTTCGATCAAAATCAAATCAAAAATATTTTTATTGAGCCATCCATTATTCTTACTAACTAATAAAAAAAAAACTTATCAGTAAGTGTACATTGTTTGTTTACACAAAATAGTTTTACATAAATTATATTAATAGTAAAAAGTACTACTGAATAAGCAATAATGAGGGTGGCAAAATGTATCAGATTCCGTCCCCTACCCGCCGCTAAGTAAAAACTGTGTTGCGACTGGTAGTGTTCGTCATCGTCCAACCGGGCAACGTTTGGCCGGTACACATCTTCCAACGTTGCGGTTTCTAAGGCTTTGTAGTAAGGTCAATTTCCCGTATAGTGTAACTGCACCAATAAATTATCAAAATTTTCTGGTCATAATAACAGTCACATCTATTATCAGAAAATAAACAAAAAATGCTAAACATTGACATTGTATAGTTCCAAAATACTGAACTGTCCTATGCATGACATTGACAGTGGGGCGCCACCGTCAATACTGGATCGCTGGTTCCGATTTTTGCCATGTTGGAAACCATATAGTTGAACGATGGTAGCGCCTCCCTGTCATTGAGTTTGGTGGGACAGTTCAGCGTGGGTCATCTAATGTGATACACGACCACATAGCGCCATCTTTTGGTAAGAGTACACGCGTTCGCTAATAGATGGCGCTGTGCGGTTTTACATCGCGGTATCATTTGCTTTTTTCCCAACTTATAAGTGAAACTGAAAATTTTATTTTTTTGTTAATCTCTCATTTTAAATTCTGTTAATAAATTAATTTTTGAACGCGTTCTCTTCCTTTAAAGAGAACGCGAATAGAGTAGAGATAGGTCTGATTAGTATAAATACTAAATGATACTATACTAAAGTTTAGTTTAATAAAATTGCTTTTTATTTAATTTTGAAAACGTTTTCTTCCAAGAGAGTTTTCTTAAATAACAAGTATTATTGTAACTTACCTAACTATTTATTACAGTGTGTTCGGTTATGTAGTACATTCTACTACTTTAATATAAATCATTTACATTTTAAATGAGATTATTATTATTTGTAATTTTTGTATTCACAGCCATCTCTCATTGCTACATGAACATCATAAATTAAATCTTTTAATTTAATCATGTTATATAGATTGGTATAAAGAAACTTAAAAATCTTTTAATCCAGAATAATTTAACTACCCAATCGTATGTTTATGTTAGTTTAAGATACACTCACAAGCAAATAAAGATCTATACAGGGTGACTTTCAAAACAGTATCCAAATTGGGAGCGACTCAGAATCTGTAACTTAATCGATTTACGTAAAGAATATATTATAAGTATTATTCATATTATATTTCATTCTGCATAGCGATAAGACCGCCTAGTTGTACCTTGTGTGTTCCTTTTCTTTCTATTCTTATCTTTGGTGTGCAATAAAGTGTATTTTTTTTTCATATTTATATTTATCCGCTGCGCGTGGTTTCAAAATTGGCACACGGTGACACGTGGTTAATTAATTTACTTCGTTCATAGAAAAATACGCACACACAGTTAACTGCGAGGCTTAATAGATAATAATGGTACGCGATAATAAGCTTTAACATTTGAAACTTAAGATATTAAATAGGTTGTCTGGAAGAGATCGCTTTATAGCGATAAGACCGCCTAGTTGTATTTGTGTGTTTCTTTTTCTTTCTGTTCTGTTCTTTGGTGTCCAATAAAGATTAATTATTATTTATTATTATAAAATAGGCACCCGCGAATTAGGTTTTCATTTTCATTATTATGTAAAAAAAATAAGATAAAGATGTATTGTTAAATTGTTCTATACCTAGAAATAAATACTGTTTGCAAAGTCACCTTGTATAAGTAATGCTTATACAGCAACATAGCACAACTTGAATTGAACTTGCCGTAAAACACTACTTCTCGTCCGGCTAGTTTAAAGTTAAACGACTTTAGGGTTAACTGTTCAGTTTAACGCTGTATTTACCTAAGATGCATGTTCTTTATTTAGGCTGGGCTGCACCATCTTACTTTAACTTTGACAAACGTCAAAAATCTGTCAAACTCCATACAAAATACGACGTTTATCGTCAAAGTTACGGTCAAAGTTAGGTTAGGTTATTTTGTTGTTACGTAAAAGATTTTGAAACGGCAGTAGAAACACAATATATCTGTAAATCTTTATTGGCCGAATGTATCCCGTTTTTTATAGGAACCCGTTTAGTGTTTTAAAATTAACGTTCACACGAATGTCCCGTGTCCCGCAAAAAAACGGATCCGTCCGAATTTGTGATTCGAATTTCAAAATCAATGTGTGTTTACACAACAGTCCAGTTTATCCTGGAAACTGGATTACCAGAACGAGCCTTTACACGTTCTTACCAAAAATGGAGCTTCAATAACTTTTTGATTATGAATCACTCCCACTAGGTGGATGGTGGACCGACGATCTGGTGAAGGTCGCGGGAAGAGCCTGGATGCGGGCAGCACAGGACTGGTCATTATGGTAATTGGGGGAGGCCTTTGTCCAGCAGTGGTTGTCATTTGGCTGTCCAACGATAGGAATCACTACATCATTTTGAACAATTTGTTCATTGAAAGATACGCCTGATAATATTTTTAGAGCAAGCGCGCCGAGGCGGAAAAAATTGCCTTTTAAATTCACTATCTGGAGTAACTGTTGAACTGACTGCATAAACTTTAAAGCTAAGACTTTAAGTAATTTGAAATAAAGTATTTTTTTGTGCATAGGCAGGTATTTGACCGCAATAATTGCACCTGATGTTAAATTGAGAAGATGCAGTCTAGGTTGGTACATGTCTGCCCTGTAAGTGCCTTTCACTCTCGCCTTGAAAAGGCCGTTTGTTCGGGAAAGAAATTAAAAGTCAGTGGTTTGGTGTCGTAGTTCGCGTGGAGAGGTTGCGGGTTCGATTCCCGTACTATATAAATATTTATTTGTGACTATAATCCGTTGTCTAGTAAACATATTACAAGCTTTGTTTCGTTTGGAACTAGATGGCGCAGTGTAGAATGTCCAGGATTTTTTTATTTATTTAAAACTTGCTGCTGCAGAATCGTTGTTTTGGCAGTTTTAGCTAAATAAAAAGTACTTAGAATTGCATTAATATGAACGTCATTATTATCGTTTTACAACGTCTTGATGCTTTTTTCACAAATTCACCGTCAGCCATCTTCTTCAACCGTAAGTTAGCTACAGCCCAGGTCTTCTCTACTTCCCAATCTTAAACCATATTTCCACCTTTCATCTAAATTGGTACAGTCAGCGTAAAATAGTTTGTGGCACCCAAAGTAGCCAAAAAGTTCGCAACACGTCTTTGTTACGATTGAAATAAGGTTGTGTTTGTCAACTTTTTGATCGCTTTGATTGTCACTAACTATTTGACTCTGAATGTACAGTAAGTGCTTAAGCATGAAAGGTTACAGACATACTAACAGCCGTTTTCACAAACGATTCTTGCTTGTAAAGCAGCAACGCGAAGTAGAACGCGCATCGTTGAATAGAACCACATAGAGCTAGTCTGTGATTGGTTCGTGTGTATCATTCCGCCACTCAAGTACTTATTTTATATGAATAGATTTTTCGGGCCCTGTGCGTCCACGCGCACTGTGAGACCTCATAGTAATGTTTTTGAATACAGGTGAAAGTTACTTTCGCATTTATATTATAAGTATGTTTCATAAGTTCAAAGTTCCCATACATCGTGGTCGCTTCAACAGAAGACGTTCAAAAACTGTGTTTGCATGCCTCTAACGACACCCCTTTGAGAGAGATTTCAGACGTCCCTCCGTTCGGCCTTTATTCTGCTGTCCCTTTGTAGAAGAGTGATACATGTATTTCACTAACGAGATTATCTTTTAAGAGTTTCATGTAAACAGGTACTTGGCTGCAGCTAGGGTTGCCAGGCGTCCGGATAAAGCCGGACATAGGCTTTTTGATTGCGTGTCCGGCCAAAATAAACGGTGTCCGGCCTGTCCGGCTTTTGTTAGGCTTTTTATTTGGCTGCCGCGCCAGGAAGAGTCACAGAATAATATGAAGCGCAGATCAGGAACGTTGGCCAACCGATGTGATAGTACTCACTCGTGAGCTATAACACTGAAAGTGCATGGTCACACGTTCGGCTTTTAGGGTTAAATGTCCGGCCAAATGAAGTACAGAGTCCGGCTTTTGTGTTTTTGGACCTGGCAACCCTAGCTGCAGCATACATTTGGGTCTTTATTTTAAATAGATAATAAATAGATAAGTAACGTAGGTGCGAACAGATTTTGCGAAAAAAACTGGTTGCAGACAATAAGTAGACCTACAACATCTCGTGCTAGTCATTTAATAGGTACACAACATTAAACTCAACCCCCCTTATTAATAAAAGTTACACCCTAGTTGGCTCTGGCTTAAGTTGTCATTTAGTATGGAAATGACATTTTAATCCATGCTTCATACTAGGTGTAACTTTTTATTAATAAGGGGGAACAAGTATAAAAATAGGTGATTCAAAAAGATGAACAGTTCTCTGAAACTATTGCGGCTATTATCGTACACGCTTTTTCATGTACAAATTTTCTTGTTTCCAATAAATAAATTTTGAATTTGAATTTGAAAAAAAGGCAATAAAAATCAAATTCATTGGAAAGTAATAGAAGTAGTTCAAATTAGGAAATCACTTTTTATTTTCAAACTATCGACTGGCCGTTTATAAATTAATAATTTATGAAGTTACAAATGGTTAGTCATAAAGTCCCGTGCAATTTATAAAAGGATGGCACATTGATAGTTTCTTTCTTTTTATTGTGAATAATTTTAAACTGTAAACAACAAATCTAAAAACTCAGTAACTTTAACTAAACCCAGTTAAGAGACAACAAACGCTACGGACTACGGCGTAGCTCGTAGCAACCACCCCCGGAAGTTGGAAACAAACAGAAAGCCTACGGGTTGTTTTGCATAATATTCGCGTTTGTATGCCCATTGCATGCACACCTACTTGTGTGCTCATATTTATTCAGAGAGCGCTCACGATACAGGTCGAAACAGTTTTTTTACGGGGAATTTTTCAAAGATTTGCAAAAAAACTTATCTTAATAAGGTACTAAACTACCTGCTGATAGTTTTTGGTATCCCTTAGTGTACTCAAACTTACACACTTCACACTCGCATTAGATTGCAATAGATTATATCTTTACAGAGTAGGTAAAGTTAAAATTCAGGATTATTATGAACTTTACAATCGATATTGCCTTAAGAATAATTTGCATTTCGACCATCGTCGATTTATTAACAGAACGTGATGTTAATAATCTGTATTTTTAATGTATTCTATTTATTAAATAATGAGTAAAGTTAAACTTTTAACGAACAATAAATACAAATTAAAAATTTTTACAGAGTAACTTTTGAAATTGTCTCGCCTAACCCAAAAATTTCGCCCTAAAAATGTTTCACTACTTTTGTACCTACCCAAAAAAACTCTACCAAAATGTTTCTACCGTCAAAAATACTTGCAACACCCGCTCTGCCGCAAAGTGACGCTATGACCAATTTGCGTAAACAAGCGCATATTGCAGCAAACATTGTTGTTAACTTTGTTTACGAACAACAAATAAACTTTGTTATCGTTTGAATCGTCGGTGCGGAACTTGCTGGCTCGGTTGTCGAATATGGAATAAAATAATAAGGTGCGGTAGGATCACATCTAATTGCTTTAAAATGACCTTTTAACCTATGCTTAAAATGTTATAAATAGTGGGCTTTGTAACATTTATTATACTTTTTTGAATGGACATTGCACAATTTATGCACTACGGTCACTAATTTTGCCATAGATAAAAATAATAATTTAATTTCATATTTTGGAAATATATCTGATGATAATTTACAAAATGGTCTTATTTTTTGGAAATGGTTTGAAATATTTGTATCATTGTTTTAGAAAATCTTGTGAGACCTGTTTGATAACATAATTATTGTGTACCAGCTACTACTTCATTAGTTAGTTAGCCTTTACTGTACTAGTCAATAATTAAACTTGAAATCACTATGCCATCGTCTATGACAGCGATGAAACTGTTGCTTCCTAACACAAAACCTTGCAAATTTACTCATTATTTTATGCGTTTCTACTGATTTGTTATAGCAGAGTTGTAAATCGGTCTATAGTTTAACCTGTTTATTAAATGTGAAGTACCTAGACCAGTCCTACTACATAACATCTCCATTATGATAAAACGAAGTTTGACTGAACATCATTGTTTATGGTACGCATGTATTGATTTATATGGCAGTTTGTACTGTTTTGAATATTACAAAGTTTAGAAAAATATGTACATTTTTAAATTATATTTTCAGCTGTATCTCAAAATAGTTATAAAAGACTACTTAAATGCTTAGTAGTAATAGTAATTTCTAAAAGATGCTAAAAATCAATTAGGTAACTCCGTTTTTTATCGTTTAACTTAAAGCGTATGAAAAACTGAATCACCTGTTTCGTGAGTGTAGGTCATAAGATCACAAAAGGGCTTTGACCTCAGCGAGTTTCGATTTTGAAATTATAGATCTTGATCCGTCCAGTATTTAACAGCTTTCTGGAATTACTGAAAGGTTTTTATGTTATTTCTTAGAAAAAATAAGTGTGGTGGCCTAAATTTGACGTTTGACGTGTTTGCGTATAATTTTCATAGAACTAGGTAATGGTAAAACCACAAACATTAATGTTTCACTTGAAATTGAATACACAGTTATTATTTGAAACAAGCATTTTAATGTTTCAGTACTGAATCAAATCAAATATATTATTTATTCGGTACATAGGCGCTTTCCAGGGCGCTTATACACGTCCCAAATATAGCTTGCCCTACAACATGGTCTGGTATTGAGAAGAAGTGGCTGAAGAAACTCAGTAAAAGAATGAAACAAAAAAATATATACACATTGCTATACGTATGAAATGACATAGTTTTTGATTCAAATAAGATCCCCAAAAGTAGATTTTATGATCTTCTTACAGAAGTGTTCATAGTTTAAATATTATAGGAAAACGTTTTCGTAGCTTTAGGGTCAGCTACGGATCTGTTACGACGTAGCATCACTAGTTCGTAGTAATCACTAACTTCTAGCTAATTGGGTGCTACAATGAATGAAACCTCAGTTTTTGTACGGCAATTGTATCTCTAATTCAAACTTCTGAATATAAATGTACTAGTTTTCCGCCCGCGGCTTCGCCCGTGTGGAATTTTGACAGTCACAGTAAAACTTTATCGCACGCGTCCCTGTGTCAAAAACCGGGATAAAAACTATCCTGTCCTTTCCCGGGACTCAAACTATCAACATCGGTTCAGTGGTTTAGGCGTGAAAGCAAGACAGACAAACAGAGTTACTTTCGTATTTATAATATTAGTAGGTATAGATAGTAGATAGTATAGATTTCATAAAAGCATAGTTTTATAGTCGTTTCATGTCTGCAAGATTTCTACAATAACTCTCCCGGGTATGGGTCCCGAAAAATGTACTTACATTTTTATTTTAAATAAAAATTACAGCTTATTAAATATTCTTATTATTGAAATATACGGCCTAGGCTATTATCAAGTTAACAAAGAACTATTTTAAAGGATTTATTTAAACTTAACGTAAAATTAGATTGTCAAACCCATCTGACATTTAACTAGCGCAGGTCACATGAACTTTGACTTCAAATTAATAAATTCGTCTCGAATCTGATAGCTCAAATAATTACTACACGAGACAAAGTAACTTAATTTATTTAGACATTTATATTAGATTTTCTGAAACTCGCAGACTCGCAAGTCTGGAACTTCTTAAATCGCATTTTATTGTTAGTGAAATCTTTTTAATAATTTTCACGATTTCAGTTTAAAATTGTTATTTCATAACAGTTTTCATTAAAATGTTTATGTTTTCATAGATATAAAAAGATTTTCTTGAGTGTCAGTTACAAAACCGTTCGCCGTTCGCCTGTTGTATCGTACCGCTATTTTTTGTGTGTGCAATAAAGATTTTAAATAAATACATAAAATAAATAAAACCTCCTTAAATTTTTAGTTGTAAAACATAAATAAATATGTATAACTCTAGCTAATAATAAATATAACAACCTGTACAACTTGGTTGTTTTTAGTAAGAACAGCTAGGGACTGGAATTCACTGCGTGCCGAATTCGATTTAAAATTTCCTGAGCAATGTGTCTTTCATTTATCTACTGTGCAGGTATAAGAACTGTATCTCCACTTAGCACCAAGTATAATTGCGGTTTTGACCTTTCTTATGTTATAAAGGTACTAAAAAATCTTACCTCAGGTCATTCGTCCGTCTTGATGATGTCAGACGCTTAAGGTAGCCCATGAAGTCTGCCACTATCCTTGTGACCTGAAACAAAAAGTAATATTTCAATTTCCAACACAAACACACCATAATTCCAACTCTGCCTCCACAAAGGCACTCTTCAAATCTACAATTCAAAAGGCAAATAACTTACTCCTGTACGAGAACAATTTGCGCCCTTTCTCGTATACAGAGAGTATTTGCTCTTAACTTTTCCTTTAGCAGTATGTGTTTAGTCTTGGAAGATAATCGCGTATTTAGATTTGGGATGAATTAGCACTCAATTAGATTCATATTGACTCAACTCTAACACCCTTATTAATAAAAAGTCACACCTAGGATGAACCTTGGATTAAAATGACATTTCCATACTAAATGACAATTTAATTCAGAGTTCAACTAGGGTGTAACTTTTTTTAATAAGGGGGTAATTGAATTAAGATGGCAAACGCCAGACGGTGACAGTGTCTGACTTTTGATAGTACGAACTCTGTCATTCGCAGGACTATTTGTGGACCCATTCTTACCTAAGCATAATTATTTAGCTTAGCTTGAGAGCTTTAAAAATTACTTAAGATTCTTTTAAAAAAGATGTAATAGAACTATCTAGAAGAGAGCTGAAGTGATGGGTGAGGCACATATAAATATTATAGAACGGATGGCCATTGGGCCAAAAACTTTCTCGATTGGCAACCACGCATCAGAACGTGACGTAGGCAGGCCTCCACTTGGATGACTGATGACTTGGTCAGGAAGTTCCTAAATGCAGATAGAGCAAGTTCGATCGCTTGTCTAGAAATGAATTAGGATAGATTAACAAACTTATTTACAGGTGAAAAAAAAACAATGTCAAAAAAGTTGACGTTATTTTAGCCTGGAAGTAAAAAAATCGTTCAGAAAATTTCCGACTGATTATGTTTGTCTTACAGTAAATTGTTGATCCATGTGTCATTAATATTACCTGCGAGTATACATCACTACTTGTTCAATCTTCATCTTGCTATACATTCAATAATTTAGTAAGTACATAGTTTCCTTAAAATTTTACAATTCTCTTGAGAATTTCAAACAGCAAGCCCGAGGTAAGAAGCTTACGCTCTATTATTTTCGGATTTATACATTTCATTTCAAAATGCTATTTTGAAGTTCCCTTTACTGAAAATTTTCAATATCGTTAAAGGTGACAAGTATAAATTGACACACTGTAACTTTAAGCCTTTGCTTTTATGTTGAAAATTTTTATTCCGTCGAAAACATTCACTTCACTTTGTTAAAAAAGGCGTTCCGGCGAAGTGAACATTAAAATCATTTTTAGTATATTTTAAATATTGCAACGAATACTGGAAAACAAAAAATCATGCATAAATTCGAACATAATGCATCATCGCTTTGCAATATTTTTCATATTGTATTTTTACATGTGCATGTGGATTGAGTGATCCTTGCTTCAATCTTACAGTACCTATAATTTTATTTAAGGTATAAAAGTACTACATTATTATATTCGTTATACTAGTACTAACTAACGCCCGTATTCACAAGCGATGCTTGCTTAAGTGAAGCAGCAAATCGAACGAACAGCGTTTAATAGAGCTCTGTGATTGTTTCATGTCATGCGTCCACGCGCACTGTGAGACCTCATAGTAATGTTTGTGAATACGGGCGTAAGCTCTTAAGTAAAAGCTACTTAATTATGTCTGTCATACAGTAAGGCACTTATTAAAACTGAAGACAAACACTTAGCTCTTAAAAACTTGATTTTGGTAAAGGGTGTGCGCAAGGAGCCAAAAAATTTAAAATGGAGGTGATATTTTGTGAAATCTATAAAAAAATTATCAAAGAATTTATGCCAAAATAAGGTTAAGCCTGTTACTTATCTTTTGTAAAATTGATCATAAGAATAATTAAATATAAATATATAATATAAATATAAATAATTTTTTTTTATTGGTTCTACCAAGCGGCCATTTTGTAAGTCATTGGAAGAAGTCTAATGTTCAGCAGTGCATGAACATTCTATCAGATGGAGAGCTTCGTCGTTGGGAATAAAAAATTATAACCTAGCTTAGGAAGGCGCTGGATGCAGGCCGCCACCAACCGGTCATTGTGGAAATTAGGAGGCCTATGTTTAGCAGTGGACGTCTTAAGACTGAAATGATGATGATGATGATCCTTGCTGAAATTTATGATGATGATTGCAGGCAAAGCGTTTTTGATAGTGGGGAATTCGAAAGATTTTTAATGACAAACAAAAACCCACGCTTAGTTGTAAGCAGAAGCTGTTTTATTAATAAAGATATCCAAATATTATACTCAGCTACCCTTCACAACCGTGTATCCCAAGTTTCATACATCCTCGTCATCTGTCCCAAAGTATCCAATGGCGCGAATTGACGAAGGCTTTTACTGAAAATTGTGACGGCACCCATCTTGAGGCTTTAACTTCCAAGTTGAAGGGTGGAGAAAGGCTTGGGCTCGTTGAAATATAATAGCGATTAACTATAATATGTCAGGAGTGACTGGAAGTATGCCAGTTACGAGGCAGACTTTATTGTGTTTCAAATTTCAAGACTGTTTTAAATTGTCTTCGTAGATTGAAAATACAAGAATGTTTTTCAGTTGAACTAAGATGTTTTGTTTGGAGCAGTTTGACAATGAGAATTCTATAATAATTATAAGTTTGCCTTTTAAATCACATAAAATAAACTGCCCAAACCACTGCACGTTGGAAGATTATAATGAATGCTATTGACAACGCCACTCTTATAGCAGAGTTTTGGGGGCTTTGAAGAAGAACTTATAGTTACTTAGTATAAAACTAATATTTACTTAATCTAACCGAAAATAGTTAAACTTCTACTCTAGATATTATGTCCATTTCTAGTATAGATTGAGGCTCAGTCTTTCAAAATGAGTGAATTTCAATATTTAGACTAATTTTAGTATAAATTCCGTAGAATGGACTTAAAATTAATCGTATATAAATACATTTTCGCAGAATGTTCGCCCCCAAACTCTAAAATAACACTTAAAAACTTCTTAAAAGTTTCAATAACTTGGAATTTATAAATATTATATTAAACTCTGGTGCAGGTGGTATCTCTGAAACTGAAAGTTTCTAATTTAATTAAATATCGATGGTTGGTTCGAGCCACAACATAATTTTAAGAAGAAGACTTACTATTCGAAATTATTATTAGTAAGAAAAAACTAGGAATGTAACTTACAATCAAATCATTTGCAAAAATCCCATTTATTAATGTTTTAATTACAGTTCTATCAAAATATTATGATATATAAAAATGAGTACAAACATTTTATGTAAAATTTTACTATCTTCCATCATTACTACATTTTCCATTTTTTGGAAAAGGACATTGTCAGAAATCGCCTAAAAAACCGCCCAAAAACATTNGTGAGATTATATCCAATTCATCTTTTTCCTTGAGGGAAAAAAATTGCCCCCATTACCTTTTACCATTGTCGTTCTTATCGTTAAATCGCACAAAACTACACAGAACTCAACACAACATCTATCAAAATCAATTTTCATTGTCATTTTTGGTGCAACAGTCATCTTGACATTTACTTTTTTTAAGGCAAAGGAAATTACATTATGCACCCAAACCACAGAGTACATAATAGTCCAAATATCTTTTTTTTCTTCAATAAAACCCAAAATGTCGGCCGTTTGGTGTAGTGGTTCGAATCGGACTACTATTCCGGAGGTTGCGGGTTCGATTCCCGCACAGTACAAACATTTGTGTGCATGAATATATTTGTTTGTATTGGACTGGGTGTTTTCTATCTACACTAATATTATAAAGAGGAAAACTTTGTTTGTTTGTTTAGTTGTAATGGATAGGCTCAAAAACTACTGGACCGATTTTAAAAATTCTTTCACCATTCGAAAGCTACATTACTCACGAGTAACATAGGCTAAATTTTATTTTGGAAAAAAATAGGGTCCTGTAAAATATTTGGGATTTTCGTAAGACGTTGAAAAGCGCCATCTATCGTCATTGGTTAAAATCTTCTCGCGCCTGACAAAAAATTTTGAGGTTCGTAAATATTCNTTTATAACTAATTTTAATGTTTGTACAAAAGTTATTGTAGGTACTTCATACTTCACAATTTGAATTATGAGTCTGTTGCTGCTCTCTGGTTTATTTTGTATGCTATTGTGGAAAAAATAAAATACAACTAGATTTTTGTCTGTGTGTCTTAACTTCACACAAGGTGGACTAACGACATCATAAAGGTAGCAGGAAGGCGCTGGACGCTGGCCGCTACCAATTGGGCAACATAGAAAGCATTGGGGGAGGCCTATGTTCAGCAGTGGTGCCGTGTGGGGACGGCCGTAAAAGAATACTTTTCCCCACCGCCAACAGGAGGCGTGTCGTAAGAGGCGACAAACTCCTGTAGCACCGGACGGGCAGCAGCGTCTGCGTGCGAAACCAAGTAAAAAACTGCGATCGCCAACCCGCCTGCCAAGCGTGGCGATTAGGGCAAAACCCTCCAAATGGTAGCACAAACAAAAAAACGGCCCCTAGTCCCCGGCGGCCCCACTATCCCGGACCACGGTAGCGGTCACGGTAACGGTGGGGCAAGGGGTGCGAAGAATCCCCGGGGGATGCCAGGCTACCAACACCGACGACCTCTGGCCCTGGCAACCTATAACGCTCGCACACTGCGTACAGACGTGAAGCTAATGGAACTCGA
This sequence comes from Ostrinia furnacalis, assembly GCF_004193835.3. Classification (NCBI taxonomy): domain Eukaryota; kingdom Metazoa; phylum Arthropoda; class Insecta; order Lepidoptera; family Crambidae; genus Ostrinia; species Ostrinia furnacalis. The sequence continues at coordinate 176,832 of NW_021130436.1, read as the reverse complement.
GGAAGAGTTGAGCAGGTTACGGTGGGATATCGTGGGATTATGTGAAGTCCGAAGAGAGGGGGAGGACACCATAATTCTTAAATCCGGAAACCTGCTCTATTTCCTTGTTTTTTTGACTTCTTACTACCCAGACAGAAATCAAACACCAGACCTATGCATGCAAGGCAATTCGCCGCGTCATAAAACCAATCCCAGAACTCGGCACCTGCGAACTTAATCAAAATTAACTCGCGTTCCCTTTAAACTATAAAACCGCGGATTGGCTTCAATCGGCCGATAGATTGGCTCGTCTTATTTACGTTCAAATTGACGGCCACTTCTAAGAACGACGAGCGACTGATGTGGTGAAGTAAGGCAGAGGTTAGGGCGCGTTTACACTGGTCTTATGAAAAAAAAACTCCTTCATTACATTAGAATATGTAAAATCATAAAAGAAAAATAATTTAATGTAATGCACTAACATTTCTTTTTCAACCGTACTTTCGATTCATTCATTTCTTCTGGAATTCACCATCCATAATGGCAATCTATTATAACGTTAAATTATTATTTTAGTATTCTGTCAATACATTAACTCGACCAAAAACTTCAAGCAATGTGTGGTCTCTACTCAAGAATGTTCTCGAGCCGTTGTTCTCTGAGTTACGTATTAAATGGCCCATATAAATCGGTCTAAGCTATAAATTTTGACTTCTTATAAATAACACAGGTATTATTAAGTATGAATCGATCGCCACCAAATCACTGAACTTCTCGGCACGCGGCGATTTGCGACGATGACGACGAAACGCGGCAATTTGCTACTGGTTTGTGCGCGCGCTTGATTCCAACGGTTTGACGTGATAGGTAATCATCGTTATTTATGACACCTGTCATATACGAGAATAATCAGAACTGTATATTTATAGCCGACACCATAGATGCAGGAAAAATCGTTACAAAGTCTTTAGTATTAAAAGAAAAGACATAGGTATTTTGCAAATTGTATATAGGAAGTAACAACTCCATAGTTCATATCAGAATCTACAAGCTGCGATAGGCATCATCAGCTTTCAGAAAACCAGTTTATTATAAGGCTGGGTTGCACCATCTTACGTTAACTTTGACAAACGTCAAAAATCTGTCAAACTCCATACAAAAAACACCGGTTATCGTTAAAGTTACGGTCAAAGTTAGGTGGTGCAACTCAGCCTAAGTCTGCAACGTTAGAACCAATCTAAGTAATGAAACAAATTTTATTTTATTTTTTATTTTATTTATTAGGACAACCAACAAGACAAACACGCATACATGAAATTACTATAACTAATAGTGCTTAAAACTAAGTGCTGTCTTAATTAAAGGCTGCCACGGCATGCAATGTGGACAGTTGCAAATATAAAAACTAAGAGATAGTAGGTAACACAGTGAAAAATTGAAATGTAATGAACATTATGAATAAATTTCTTTTACATTATTTACGTATTTGCTGTAGCTGTAAGGGACCTCAGCACAGCACGCCTGAATTTCAATGGCTTGTGATAAAAAATGTCGACGTCACATGTTTTGCACAGTCTGTTGTACTCCCTCTGCAGTCTGCTCATGGTGGCGTGGTAACCCAGATTGGTTTTACTAAGTTTTGTTGCGAAGGGGACATACTTGCAGGAACGTGGAAGCTTAAGCGGTACGTTAAAATTAATTGAGCTCAAAAGTGAGGGACAATCGACGGCTCCGTTGATGAGTTTGTACAATAGCATACAATCCAAGAGCATCCTCCGCTCCCGCAAGCTGTGCAGTTTGAAGTAGGCCAGTCGCTCTCCATATGAGGGAATCCATCCATCCATCCATCTCCAAATAGTTTTGTTTCTATCTCGTTTGCCCCAAGAGAGTCTATTCTAATAGATCATAGCAGCTTTATACTAATCACTTCTTGCCCGGTCATTGGAGAAATCCAGTCCATTTAGGGATATCAGTCAGTAAGTCAGTGATATTAACGAGTCATGTCAAGAATGAGTCAAGTTCAAAATAAGAACTTATCTTGCTGACAATCTTACCAATTACCAAACCCAAAATAAGCAAATTTAATAGCGGGTAGTTAAATGTAAAATATGACTCGAAAGAAACACTCATCATGTTCATCATACAAATAGGTTATTCAGCATAACAATATAATAAAAAGTTGCTAAAAATACTTTTTTAAAGTTTCCAGTAGCTTTATGGAAAAAAATCATAGGTAAAGGCCGCTCGCGACTTCATACGCGTGGATCCCGTTTTACCCCCTTAGGAGTAGAATTTTGCAAAATACCGTCTTAGTCAGCACCTACGTCCTAAAAGGAACCCCCATGCATAAGTCTCCTAGCACTTGTAGTTTCTAAGATTTCGTGATGAGTAAGTGAGTCAGTCAATCAGTGAGTAAGTGAGTTAGTCAATCAATGACCTTTCGGTTTTATAGATATAGATTTATCATCGTCATCATCATCATTTCAGTCATAGGACGTCCACTGCTGAACATAGGCCTCCCCCAATGATTTCTACATCGTCCGGTTGCTAGCGGCGGTATAATACGATTACTTACTTGGAAATCTCAACGTCATACTCGTAGATTACAATATTCAATTTCCCACGAGCGGATTTATCACTGAAACTTTTCCTAACTTCAAAATGTCGGCCATTAAAATATATCATTAGCGTGCCATTATCATAAGTGATGAAGATATCGGCATAATTTGTGTCAGCCGCAGCCCCCACGCGGACGCAAAGATTGCGCGACAGATGCGACACGACTCTAAGTCGTGCGTGATACGATGCCTACACTATAAGACGAAGTTCTGAGTCACTTGGCGCGATAAGTTTTCATAAAGTTTGTGATTCATACTTTCATTATATTTGCATGCACTCTATTGAAAATTAATTTTCATTCAAATAAAACCTTATGAAAAGTATAAAATATTTATAAATGTAGATGTTTAACTCATTTGACGGTAAAAAAATCAAACTTACAATTAGTCTAGACTAGTTATTTTTTATCGTTAATTGCATGTCACATTACAATTATAGTGGTGTTACAAAATAGAGATAGGTATAGGTAAATAAAGGTGTGTATAAAGAAACACAATTGAAATACTATTAAATTAAGCGCTGAACAAAAAAGAAACATTATTTCATTTCAACCACCGTCTATCTCACGTTTATTATAAAACTTCGTTATAATTATTTCTTAATCACCAGTTTTATTGCCCACGAAATGACACAAATTAATTTAATAAATTAAACATGTCAACTAAATAATCTAAGTTTGGTCAATCAGGTCTAGAAGATGTGAAATCCGATACTTCCCTTAAAAGTGCAGGTAATTAAAATGACATCATTCAAATTAATTTAGTCTTTGACCTAAACAGAAGCGCTTTTCGACTAATTGGTGGCTCATCTCCGGTGGCTATTACGTATTTGATGGCCACTGGTCTCTATGACTATAAACTCTTAGAGACTGCCCACTGGTCTCTATGACTGTAGACACATGAAAATAATATAACTCCGTTTTTGGATACGTTAATTAAATCTTCGGATAGATTATATCATGTCAGGGGCCTCACAAACTAGAGTTATAACCTATACGTTAAAAGTAGAAGTAAACTTTAAGAGAAGGATTTCAATTTGTAACTTTATGTGCACGCAAATCATCTTAACTTGCGGTTTTGTGGTTCATAGTTAGCTTTAAAACCTAACAGAAAATCCTGTCGTTTTCATTGACATTGGCATTTTATCTTTGCAGTTTTCTTTTTAACATCATACCACTCATCTTACTTTAACAAACGTCTAACTCCATACAAAAATCGCCGATAATGATCGAGTTACTATTAAAATAAGATTCAACTCATCCTAAGTTGTTTTTATATCACCAATCTTTAAAGCTTTACTTAATAAGACCTCAGTTTTGCCCAAACCGCGTATTGTTCGCCATCCACGCACGCTCTCAAAATTTATTTGATGGCCCATAAACGTTGATTGGCTTTTAATTAGTGCTCTAAACGGATTGTTTATGCCTTTATGGTGATCTGCCTGTTAATTGGGTGGCGTAACAAGCGCATAACAAAATCTTTATAATGTTAGCTACTTTGACGTGTCTCGAGTGTTTTGTTAGATATTTCTCATGGTTTATTTTTATTCTTCTTTTTTATTTGTTAAGGTCACCATTTTAATGTGTGTTATTTTTATTATCTGCCCAAATGTTAAGCATAAATATTAGCCTGATAGAGTCATTTAAAACAGACTGAAGGGATGTTTTTATGAAGAACGGACTTTCACTGAACTTCATAGTTACATAGTTAGTGGATTATAGGATTTGCAAAAATAATTCGCAGCTAAATAAATAAAATCTACATGAAAATGCTAAATTATTTCAAAGTCCACGTAGAAATTTCGTAGGCAAATAACAAATCTGTAAAATAAAAATAATTGGCCAATCACGCAATTTGTAAAAGGTGTAAAACACACAGCCAAGTGAAGTTTGAATAATTTCACACTTTCATTATGCTAGAAATTATTCTAAAAACCAGAAAAGTTTATGGACTGTAATTTGAATTAAACTTTCCAACTACGAAGAAATTATTCCATCATTGAGTCAATATTCAATAAGGCTGAGTTGCACCACCAAACTTTAACAGTAACGATAATCGGTGTGTTTTGTATGGAGTTTGACAGATTTTTGACGTTTGTCAAATTAAAGTAAGATGGTGCAACCCAGCCTAAGAGTGTTTATTTATTATCTCAAAATCTTAATTTACTTAACTTTTAAAAAGCTTGGAGCTTAACACGCACGGTTTTCACCAATCGCTTTCCTTAAAAGTGAACAACCGATTTCAATTTTAGTTGTTTATTAATTTTACATTAAGTTTTTAAGATATTGCATACAAATTGAAAGCCAAAATGACTCCAAAGGTAGTGACAATCTCTATCTCTGCGGTGTTTTGTTAATTAACGAAATTACAAGTCGTTTTGACGCGATCGCAATCGGCCGGACAACTTTTTACTTCGCGCTAACGGGAGCTTAAACGGAGAGCTTTTTTCTCACAGTTTTTCGAGGAGCTAAGAACTTTTTCTAATTTTGTAGTGATTGATAGTGTTACAAGTCTTGTTTGGTGAATTATAATGAGACATGTATCTATACTAATATTATAAATGCGAAAGTAACTCTGTCTGTCTGTCTCGCTTTCACGCCTAAACCACTGAACCGAATTTGATGAAATTTGGCATAGAGATGGATTGAGTCCCGGGAAGGACATAGGATAGTTTTATCCCGGTTTTTGAAACAGGGACGCGCGCGATAAAGTTTTCCTGTGACAGAAAAAAAATCCGAAGCCGCGGGCGGAAAGCTAGTATAAAAATAACTCTAAGAAGAAATTAAATAAAGCATTTTATGAATGTTATAATAAAATGCCACCCACAGCCGCTTAGTGACTAACGTAATATCTATAGATATAGCTTAGAATTATGATAAATAATATTAAATAACACCAATAATATAATTAAACATCTGCCTAGTTTTATTCTAGGTTGATCATTATCAGATAGCTGTAAAACAGACCGCGTTGTTCACAGATGTTTTCTAATTGTTATCAATTATGTTTACAATAGGTATTTTACAAACAAAACTAATCAAATCTCACATCGCTTGATGGTATTTGTAAATTGTCTTTTACGTCCTCTCAAGTCCTCTGCTTCTCTTTTGTTGTCAATTTCAAATTAAATGAAAAGCCTAAGTATGGTCAAGATCTTAAGAATATTTTTCGTAAATTCGCACCTCGCACGCTTTGGCAAGGACAACTTCCACTCAAGTAACGGGATTTGTATCGACCTAATGGACGATAACAGGTGTGAAATTTACGCTCAATTAATGGATCAGAGTCATCAGCACATCATTCAGACTATACGCTTACATTTTTGTTGCAATATCGCACTTAATACAACTACATAAGAGACACTGTTTTTGTTTCGACGTGCAATTTAAAAAGTGTCGTCTTAAACGACACTGAGTGCAGTTAACAACATGTAGGTATTTATTATCAGCAAATGAGTAAAAATCTTTTAACCGAGGTGCTTACCACAATTAACATTTATGGCCATACTTCAAGAGCACACAATACTATAGGCATACGTACCGTACAATAAAATTCGCAACCACTAACTATTTATATACCTACTAGCTGTGCCCCGCGGTGTTACCCGCGGTAGAACGTAGCCTATGTATTAATCCAGGGTGTCAGCTAACTCTATACCAAATTTTATTAAAAATCGCTCCAGCTGTTTAGATGTGAAGTAACAAACATACTACACACTCATACACTCATAAACTTTCGACTTTATAATATTGGTGTGATTTTACATAGGTTTACTATAATGTAATTATAAAATAATTAAAGAAAACGTTTTACTGCCGAAAAGATTATTTTAATTAAATAAATCAATAAAATAGATACTTACAAGCCCGGTGAATCATGGTAGCGATTTAGCATCTTCTAACGAGGTTATAAAACATAATAAAACTTTACACAGATATTACAACCAGCCATATTGTATCGCCCACCAAGATTACGGCTGTAATCCATTGTCCGTTTACGAGTTTTTAATTAAAAGGCTTATTGGGGCTTTAAATTAATTAAAATCTGTATACCAATTTATCATGGTCTTGTTAAGGTTATTAGACTGGACCATCTAACTACGAGTATAAATCGTAAATGAAATTGCGTATCGATGGATAATTACACACACACTCTCAAGAAATTTAAATCTATTTTATTATTTAAATGAAATATTTAAATATAATAAATATTTAAATTAAATCTATTTCGGTAAAATAAATGAATTCGAATTTGAAACATTAGGTAGCTAAACAGACCATTTTCCAATCATACTCGTAGACAGGTACGTCTCTAGCACTTAAATATAACAACTTGAAGGCTTTTAGAGTTGACTAGCGGCCGCCCGCGACTTCGTACGCGTGGATCCCGTTTTACCCCCTTCATCTATCTTACGCGGTTTAGGTTTTTTCATACAAATGTTTTTTCCCGCTAACTCCCGTTCCCGTGGGAATTTTGCAATATCCTGTTGTAACTAAGCTTTAAGTTTATTAAGGTACCTGCATGCCAAATTTTTAGGCTGTGCGTTGATATGTCAGTTAGTCAGTCAGTCAGTTTCTCCTTTTATATATTTAGATTTCCAAATTAGCCAAAATCGTTGCAGATTTGTTTAAACCTATACATCTCTGCATAAAAACAAAGAACTAATAAGATCATCTTTTTATGACTATCATAATACTTATGCGTTTTTTCTCGTTATTATTACAAAATGTGTTAACACGCAATCTGCTGCAAAAACCAATTTGCCGGTCTGACACCAGGTTAATTCGCTAAACAGAGCACTAATTTTTTGCTAAACTTCGGAGGAAGCTTAATTTTGGATGTGTGGTCCAAGAATAAAATGAATCGACTCACTATTCTTCCACAGTATTTGGTATTACCACAGTTTTGTCAGGCATGTTAAGGACATAAGTAAGTTATTTTAATTTACTTCTTAGTCTTATTATTTATTTTTTATCTGCAAAAAAAGCTGTTTTAAAGCTACTTTAAATTATTTTACCACTTTTTTTAGCCACACGTTCTTTTGTTTTTAATTTGGAACTGAGCAGCCATTTAGTTAATTTACTACCTCACTTTTTTGTTTATAATTTAATATTGTTTATCTATAATATAAAAATGAATCGCAAAATGTGTTGGTAAGCGCATAACTCAACAACGCCTGGACCAATTTTACCAATTCTTTTTTTTAAATGTTTGTTGAAGTCCAAGGATGGTTTTTACAGCGAGAAAAGTTTGAATAATTTCCGGGTAAACCCTAAAAAACTCGAAACTTCACCCCTAAGGGTAAAACGGAGTCCACGCGTACGAAGTCGCGGGCGGCCGCTAGTAATTTAATAAAAATACTCATGAATTGGGGGAGGCCTTTGTCCAGCAGTGGACGTCTTTCGGCTGAAACGAACGAACGAACTCATGAATTAATATGTTACTGTTTTCCTTATGTATTACGAGATTTTAATACCCATATTTTATGTCTACTATCGCGTTCCCCTATGAATTGTACCATTTACTTACTACAAATACATTATACATAATACAATTTCTCAGCCAAGCACAGCGCTAGTTCCAATCACATAATTACAGCATCCATAATAACTTAATATCTATCAGAGCCTTGGCATTTGTATTCAAATTATAATTCCGAAGTCTAGACGATTATGTGCCTAGGCTCAATATCAACATACCCTCGGGTAATGTGTGTTATTAGCGGATGAATGAATTATAGTTTGTGTGTTTTTTCTTGAGGAAAACCGTGTAATCTAATAATAGGGATTAGATAATGTTAGATAATTGGAATATTTAGAGTTCTAAGAACTATAACGATCCAAATTTTATTATTATGCTGTCATCAAACACATTTTTATGTTTATTGGAATTTTAAGTATGTAGGAGGTACCTACAGTGTCTGTCTACCCTTCAAATACCAGCGAATCGAGACACAATAGAAATCGATTGTTACCGCGGCCTCATGCGACATGCGACCACTTAGGAATCTACAAGCTACATATATGTAACAGATGGGTATACTCGTACAGTAACTATTGTGAACTATGTAAATATGTTTTCAATGGCAGTATAAAAAATCTTATCTTATGGTTACACTTACTTAACATAGATGAGTAGATACTTACTCAAAAATAGATAAAGTAGGTACCTACCTGTGTGCCTACCATGAGTTTACGTTAGGTGAGCTCGCTAGCGAATACGTCAAAAAATTCTATGAAGATTTTATTTCTTGAAAGTAGCCGCTAGGGGCGCTGCACAATATGTCATACATTTAAATGTCATTTTTTACGCAGTCGCTAGCGAGCATACTGAATCAATTTAATTCGCGTTTCAAATTACAAGTGCCCTGTAATAAATCTAAATGCAAATAGTACCGTACTCTTAGCCGAGTTATGTCCTGCAGCTCGGTAGCGGGGAACTCATGTCACGCTGTACACTCAAGCTCAAAAAACTTCAAACAAAATTCCATAAATGTACTTTCGTCGTTCCAGACTGATAAAGGCTTATTAATACCCAGAGTCCCTATACAAACACCCCTCAACTAATTAAAATAATGTTCTCAAATCACAAAATTTCAGTTTGTTTAAACTTTTGTTAACGCTGCCGCGACACAAGCGCAGCTTAATGCAGCGTGAGCCGTTTTGGCAAGCTCACTTTTGCTAAGTGCCATAAGTTCGATGTAAATTTTGTATGCTTTTTATGTACTTTATTTATTATTTATTATAAGTATAGATGTACGTAACTTATACATACCCGTATTCATAATAAAGAATTAAGTCTGTTTAAACCGCTGTCCTTAAGCTTTAATTTGGGACTAGATAGCGCACTGTGAAATTCCACGATATATCCGAACATTGCAGGGGTCGGACTGGCCGGTTCGAGATCCGAGTAACGCGGGTTCGAATCCCACCGAGTTCGACTATTGTGGTGAGCCCACTAGTTACACAAGCATATAATTTATTTAGCTTACCACGAGGGGCTAACGGGAGTATTAGTAATTTGTGCAAAAAAAATTAGTTACTAATAATCTTTTTACAAAAAATAATAAATGTCACTGTATAATTTATATACCTATTATAAAAAAGAAATGTCACTGTATATTTATATACCTATTTTTACTTAGTTTTTGCCGCTCACTGTATCGTGTAAGTTCATCTCGAAGCTCGCAGCGATACTCCGTGTCGAGCGTGCGTGTAAATCAGACGCACCTGTCGCGCCGCGTTAGCCGGACGCTACATGCGCGCGCGCCGGGAAAGCGCGAGCTACTTGCATTCCTATTGGAAATGAGGGTGGAATGTTCAGGGTTCTTAAGAGAGATATGAAGAGTCAACATTTAAGACGTCGTGTTTTATAAAAATAATAAAAAAAATTATGAGGCTTTCATTTTGATCTGTCTAATACATAAAATAATACTACTACTGTATACGATACGCGTACGAAGTCACGGGCGACAGACTTTGTGCGCGTGGAATCTTCAAACTCCCGTTTTACCCCATTAGGGATTGAATTTTGCAAAATCCCGTCTTAGTGAGCACCTACGTTCTAACCCCATGCAAAATTTGAGACTCCTAGCACTTGTAGTTTCAGAGATTTCGTGATGAGTGAGTGAGTCAATCAGTCAATCAGTGACCTTTCTCTATTATAGATATAGATTTTCTTAGTTAGAACAATAGCAGGTACCTTTAAAAACTATACGAGTACATTGATATTGTGTCGTATTAATATCATCTGTATGATGCACAGCAACGTATTGCTTAAATCTGATGGATTAGAAAATTGCTATTTTCCTCAATGAAACAACTTCCATAGTAACAAATTATAAGCTTTTAAGTTAGGCTAACGCCCCTATTCACAAACTACTATGAGGTCTCACAGTGCGCGTGGACGCACAGGGTGACACACGAACCACAGAGCCCTATTTCACGCTGTGCGTTCGATTTGCCTCTTCACTTACGCAAACATCGTTTGTGAATACGGGCGTAAGTATTCCAGGTCTGGTCTCTTACAAATTGAAATAATTAACAAACTAGCGTTCTAATCCTAAGTTACAGCTTCTAGTAACCGGCGAAAGCCAACTACAATAGTCTTTCAGTCGTGTTCAACAAATGCAATTGGGTCGGCGCTAGGGACGTGCGAGAGTATCGTGAGATCACAATCGCAATATGAACAGACCGATTGGTACCGATTTTTTGTCACAGATATAACAAGACTAAGGTAATATTTAAAACGTACTTAAGACAACATACGCAAATACATTTCTTATTATTAAAATTTCAAGGCGCCTAATGTGATTTTGACTCATTTTTCTTTCACAATTGAAAGCGCTTTCCTGAAAATTTTCATCCATACAGGCGACAAATTCCGTTTAAACTACCACCTATCGATTCGTAATAATCGCTGAAACGTATGTTTACTATCGAGTCGTCACATCCCTACGACTGATGCGGTTTCTCAGAATACGCCAATAATGTGCGAGTTCTAAATAGAAATGGTGGAAAACTGCTTCCTAGAGTTAAAATGGGAAACTATTTTCTGTTTGTTGTTGCTCTCTTTGTAATCTATTTCCTGCCCTGCATTTGTCACAATACTCAAATTTAAACAAACCATATCATATCACCAAATTGAGAACTCTAATTCCTATAAAAAACGTTAAAATTAATAACATGTCACTTTCAAAGTCAAAGTATTTATTTGCACAGAATAGGTACAATAGTTTACCACATGCCCTTTATTAACACGACCCAATATCAGTTGCGAGAAAACTTTCTGTTCCAAATAAGATGTTGTAACTAGTTTTTTTGGATTTGCTTATTATGATGGATATGGTTTGAAAACATGCATGTCATTCAATCAATGATCTTTTGGAAAGTTTTAAAAAAATTCCTACCAATCTTATGAAATTAATCTTAGAAATCAGGTCAGGTGGGGATTCTTGGATGGCTCAAACATGGAGTGCAGGTGCGGTTTTGTTCCACAGTCGATGAAGCACATGATGTCGTGCCCAGAGTGCCCGAGCACTCTTGTGGCGGAGTTTTGGGCTAACACTCTATAGGTTTCTTTTCGACACGATAAAAAGAAGAATCTTAGAAGGTTACCTATTTAAAACTGTGACAATAACGTAAACCTCAAATTGTCTCATGTTCAAAAACATGACAAACTGGCAACCTTCGCCGATGTTCCCAGCGCGGTCACCCATCAAAGTCAAGGCCCTGTATTTTTAGCCGCAAAGACAATCGCCCAATTAACTCATCAATTAGCGCGCAATTGTCTTGATCGGCACCGAATATGGGGTACGAATTTAGTTAATGGGATAGAAACTGGGACATAGAGTCTAACCGGTCAAAACAGGTGATTCTTTAGCAAGGAAACTAGTAAATTAGTCACTGTAGGCCTAGATACGATACTTTTATCGAGGCATGACGATACATTTGTCATCTTATTTATTTATTTATTTATTATTACATTATTTAGCCATTACATCTTTGATTTAAATAGTGTCTTAAATCCTCTTGAGGTTTGTCTAGACACTATTGTCCTCTATACAAATAAAAATAAAAGTTTTAGTATAAGCATTCACAACACTTTCAGAAACATAAAATCGTCGATAAAATTTTATCATGGCGTGCATAGGATAGTCGCTAGTTTTTTTTTTTTTGCAAATTACAATTTGGTGAAGTGCACAGTCGTAAGTTGTAACTTCGGTACGGTACATCAATTACCTTCTTATTGAGCTTAAAATTGGTAGGAAGATATCTTTACTGCTGTTCCATGCAATATGGCCACTGTCATCCGCCACCGTAATAAACACATCAAGTAAACACGTTGTAACTTACACCTATCCCACAAAGTCCCATACAAATACAAACAGCAAACGTTTCACCGACTGATTTATAATATTGGCGGGCCATCGCTCACCGGGCAGTATCGCTGGACGGATTGCCGTTTGATGTATGGCGATACGTGGTTAGGGCTCCGCATTGTGCAACAATATCAGCCTATCGTCTTTCACTGTATCCACGCAAATTGACAACAAACCGCCGTTTTGCGTTTCACCGACTGATTTACAATGGCTCTCAGTGGAATATTGCTGGACGGGTTGCCACTTGATGGATAGCGATACGCGGTTGCTTGCGTCCGCATTAACGTGCACGGTAACGTTCAGATTTCGTGTACGAACTCGTAGCAATGCGTTCACATTGACGCGTCGTCCGATACAGTGTCTGCATGCGACGGTGGCGATCAAATCACGCTTACTATTTTGACGTTTCTGATTTAAAAATTGCGGATTTTTTTCATGGTGATCGTCTGGAATGCGGACGCAGCAGTGTGAACAACTTGCACGCGCAGTGATTGCTATCGCGGACGCAAGCTGAACGTTTTGGCCGAAGCATTAGGCGCTACACATTATGCAACAGCTTCTTGCACGAAATCCCTTGCAAATTGACCACAAACCGTTTGCGTTTCACCGACTGATTTACAGTAGCGGCGCGCCATCGCTCACGCGCGGTGTCGCGACGGATTGCCCATTGATGGATAGCGATACCTGTGGTAAAGCGGAACGCATAGTAACCAACGTAGCTTTTTGGAAACCACCAAAAAACATAAATATCAAAATGTTTGGGTAATTTCTCTAACTAATAGGTAGGTACATTTTGGTATACGAGTACCTTTTGTACACACATAGTACAATAATAATTTCATATTCAAAATACAAAAACAGTGTAAATACTTGGTTACGAAAGTAGGCTAAGTAGCCGGCAAATTTCATACGTTTTATAATCTTGGCACCGACTCCAAAAGTATCAATCATGGTATATATGTATAAGTAATTATTTTTCTACTTTTTAATGCATGTTTTTTTAGTCGGTTTTATTTTTTTGTTAAAATTTTTACGCTAGTGTGGAACAATCTTAATGCCACCATAACGCTGCAATTTTGTCAAGCAGCTCGTTACGCGGCGCGACACAACTTAACACCGTAAATCGAAGCTTGTAAAACATGGAATTTGTACGATATGTCGACTGTTAGCTGGACAGCCGTGAGTTATGAACAACACTATTTCAAAACGTTCGGGCTGCAGCAGACATGATACTTTGGCAATGAGATATTCGATCTGAGTATCAAATTCGAAGTATATAGCAGTTATAACGAATCTGCATCACTATTCAACTAGTTTTGGTGTTCGAAAAGTATTTTATTTTATTTTATTTTGGATTATTTTGGCTTATATACGGGATTATTTTGACCTTTGCCACTCCTGTACAGCTAAGATCTGCAGCTAGGCCGTCAATAAAACTCTCGACTAGTAATGTCTGAATAGATAGTTTAAAATATTGAGTTTGAATTTCATCAGTAGAATATAAAATCGACGGTGTTAAAGTAGTATGTCTGATATTTCCCCTAAAGGCAGTTTTGTTTGGAGGCGTTTGGTGATTGCACCAATAACCACTTAGTTTCCATTGCAAAATCCAAAGGATAAATCATCGACAGTTATAGTACCTACATATTCTCTGAAGTGGTTTACTCTTAGCCTTACTGAGAGAGAAAAAGATATTATTTGTTTTTATTTTGGTAATATTTTTTTTCCACAACGAGGAAGCTCTTGGCCTGTATCTCACCTGATGGTAAGTGATGATCAGGCCGAAGGTGGAAGCGAGCTTCGCCCGGAATCCTCAACCACAGAGGAACTGGCTATCTTACCTCTAACTGACGAAACACAACAATGCTGTTAACATTGCTGTTATGGCGACAGACTTAGGCAAGATGGTGGTAGCTAACCAGGCAGACTTAGAACAAGCCCTACCACCAACCAAATCAGACAGAAAAATCTGCCCTCACTGGGAATCGAACCCGGGACCTCTGCGTCTGGAGCAAGTGGTCTTACCACTAGACCACAGAGGCGATTTGGTGTCATTTAACCGGGCTTGATGGACACTCTTCCTTCACATACGCACCGCAAAGGCGCGAGTGTGCAACTTGACGAATCAATCTTGGACAAGTGACTTTTACGAGAGGCGTCGGGAGGTGTCAGGTTACCGTGGGATTCATAATAATCACCGACGTTTACTTAATTATATTTACGTATGGAAAATTGATACGTCGTTATGAACGTAAATAGACTTGCAAAACTTAACAGATCATATTATTATCTTAGTTAATTCATCCTCTAATTTACAAATATCTATAGATGGTGGCAAAATTAATTAATGAAGTAGTTAAAATACCTCATCAGGCTTTTGAATATGTCAATTTATCAAGTTCTAATAATTCAGTTGGTTAGGTTAGTTACCTAAAAAGGATTTAGGACGCTATTTGGATCAAATATGTAATTGCTCAATAATGAATAATAAATAAATAAATAAATAGTACTCAACAATATTAATAAGTATTTTTAACACAACATAAACTGAAACTTTGAACAGTAAAAAATATAGCTTAGACATTTTACAATAAATTTTGGCAATATCAAATACTAATCAAAAGTCGCCAGCTCGCAAAAAGCTTAAGAAATGATAAATGTAATGGGCACTATATTTTATCGCGGTGTTTATCTCGAAATTGTAGGCTCCTGTCGACTCTATATGGCGCACAATAAAAATATCCGTCTATTAGCTGCACGTTTCCGCGGACAAACTGGTAAAAACCAGCAACAGATATTTTGGGCTGTCAATCACAAGCTACAGAACGTAAAGGTAAACCGCTAGATCATTCATGTTTTGACTGCACTATGATCAATGACAGTAGGCCATAATCTACGAGTAAAGTTGACAAGCCTCTAACGATTTTTTTTTTCGTTAGGTTCATTCTGAAAACTTATGGCTATAGAAATATATGTAGATCGAAAATCATGATAAATTATAATTTATATTCTTTAAATAATACAGGTAATATGTATCTCTAGGCATTGTGAAATAGCTTTCGGTATACTCCGACGTTCCAAATAAACTCGTGCGCAGGATTGGTCCTACCCAAAACTCCAAATTTTTTATCAAAACATAAGTGGAAAATATTTCTAAAGTATACCACTTTATGAAATGTTCATGCAAAACCAGCCCCACCCAGTGTTAGCGCTTCACAAAATGCCTTATTCTTATCGACGGACAGATGACCGGTGGCGATGGCGCCGTGAGGCCTTCAGCAAAAGCTGAGCTGATCGCATCAATTTAGAAAATGTTTTTTCTCAATCATGATCTTCGTGTGATGGGAAATGCCCTCGGCAAATATCCTTACTGCCTCTAAGAATGTATAAAAATACTATCGATAACGTCGCATACCATCAACGTTTTTAAGTAAGAACTTTGACGATCACAATCTTTAAGGGTTCGGACAAACCAACGCGATCACACCGCGATCAGCCGGCGTGCAGCGATGGCGACCAGACCTAAATGCATTGATCGCCATCGCTGCACGCCAGTTGATCGCGTTGGTTTGGCCGAACCTTAACGAATGTTACATTGTCAGATTCAAGTACCTTACGCCCGTATTCACAAACATTACTATGAAGTCTCACAGTGTGCGTGGACGCACAGGGTGACACACGAACCAATCACAGAGCTCTATTCAACGCTGTGGGTTCGATTTGCTGCTTCACTTAAGCAAGCATCGTTTGTGAATACGGGCGTAAGAGTAGGTACAGCTTTACTTGAAGATCATAACCCTAAAGATCTATCTGGATTAGAACCGATTCGAAATCTTAATAAAACTCGAAATACTTAATTAGAGTTTCATTTGAAAATAAAACTGTGCCCTCATCTTAGGGGATAAAATCAGTGTAGCTTGAACATGCCCTTAGCGTGTGTAGCAACATGCGGTGCAATCGCGTCGTGTTAGGCTAATGCTCAGTTAGAATTATGGCCTTAGTGGAGTTTACATGAGACGACTTTAAACTGTAGGAAATACCAAACAAAAATGATTTTGTGACTAAGAAAAGTTATTACCTAATTAAAAAAAATATAATTAATATTGTAAAATCGCTCCAAGTCTTGCCGATTTTCTTCGAGCGAGATCAAACGTGAAGCTCAGATCGAACGCGATGGAGGACTGTTGTGAACGCCCTCTACCCCATCTAAGGGACATTAGTCAAAATAAATGAAACAAGCAAAAATGAATTAACTAATTTATGATTTACTGTGCGTCTGTGTTTATATGGCTCTTTCTCTTTCTCTCCATATAGATTGTTTATAGATAGTGAGTAGTGTAAGAGTGGTAATATGGTTAAAATCTTCATAACTTTGATACTCCAGCTTTACAGCTCCTAGCTAGACGTATATTACAATCAACCAATGTCAATGGTAAACAAAGTGTATTTTAATAAGGTTGTCGATCACTGCCTTACTTGCTATGTCCTAGCTAAAATATCTAGTTTTAACGGTACGCAACATAATCTGTACCTCTAGTAGGAAAAACTTTCGAGTTCGTTTCGTTGCGTATTCAAAGTGTCATCGAAAAATTTTGTATGAAAAATTAAACAGCGCCCTCTATATTATAGCCGCCCTAGGGGGCGCTGTTTAATTTTTCATACAAAATTTTTCGATGACACTTTGAATACGCAACGAAACGAACTCGAAAGTTTTTCCTACTAGAGGTACTGGTGTTGTAAACGTGCCTAGGCCGACGGCGATCGGTCTAGATTACCACGAGTTGATCGATGGAGCTCTGTTCCAGCGGAGTTGGACTACAAATGGCTGTAGGAAATTAATGTTTTTGACTCGGGCACTCGGTGTTTTGACTCGAGCGAAATTTGATTGGAAACGATAATCGGAATTATTGATCTGTTGTAGTAAGATAGAACTTCCAAGAGACAAAGTTATAAGCTTATTCAATAACGCCCGTTTCCCATATTCAATACTTGTCCAAATCTTACAACTGTCTTTGAAGCTGTGTTCGATCAAATATCCATAATTTTTGATGCGGTTACACTTTCATATTGTTTAAATAGTCTTATAAACAATATGAAAATGGAAAAACAAAATATTTTGACCAAAACCTAATTGAAATTTGACAGGACGGACGGATTTGTATTAGGATTGAATATAGAAAACCAGAATTAGGTATTTATTTATTTATATCCGAAAAGCAAAACATGTCATATTTTTATTTTAAAACATATTTCGATATTAGCGATTATTAATTTTGCGACAGAAACAAATGAGCTACCACCTACTTCAACCGACTATTTTGTAATTTGTAATTCTCACGTTAAGAAACGTCACAACTAACAATTTATTAATTTGGTTGCTCAATACACGAACCTACTAAACGCCAGGAACAGCTTATCTTTACAAAATCAAATAATAATATATTGCCTTAAGCACTCACAAAGATTACAATTTGTTTGGACATTAGTTGGAGTCAAGTGGTCACTTAGGAGATTATTCCAAATGAACGCATTCAATCTTTCTTTGTACGGAACCTGTTCAGCGTCAAATTAAAGTGTTTAAGCCTGAGGAACGATAGTGCGGTAAGAAAAGATAATGTTTTGTTGAGCAGAAATGCGAAATGGTTAATGTTTAGTTAGTGTTTCATATGTTGTAACAATAAATACACTAATACTCGTATAATATGTACCCACTTGCTTTTGTCCACGGCTTCGCCCGCGTGAAATCAAAGTCACAAATCATTATTAATTATTATGGCCTATGTGTGTTGTTCTGATGATGTGTGTTGGTAAGCAATAATAGGTACCTACCGTAAAGTTTCATCAAAATCCGTTCAGTAGCTTTTGCGTGAAGTGTAACATACTTACAAACTTTCGCATTTACGAATATAATATTAGTAGGATTTTTTTAAAATATTTTACCTGCATGAAATAAAAGTTTCTACTACTAACTGTACAATCTACATAATCATTTCAAAAAGTTATCTAAAGCAGTATTCCCCTAGCTATCGCCAAATCAAAAATAAACGCCTATAAAATATTAATTAACTCTAATACCAAATGAATGATCATCGATGTCTTTGCAAATTTACTTTTACACGCACCTTAATCCGTATTTCAAGAGAGATAGAGTTCTAAATGTAAATGTTAAAGTAAATAGATTATGGCAAGATAGTTTGTTGGTTATTGGATTTATCAATATTTAAACAGAGTGCACGTTTAGAATTATAATTATAATAATCAGTTATTAGTGAGTCGGATGTTGTTGAAAATTAATATGACTGACGGTGGTCTCTATATTTTACGCATGGATATTTAAAAACTTCCACTCGAAGTTTTGTTTGTATAATTTAATTAGTACCTACTCAAATTTTATGGCATTTGAAATATCTTTGTTTAATTTATTTACTGTTACATAAATTTTAACTTTAACTTAGTAACAAGGCGATATCTTTATGAAGAAAACGATACGGTAAACGTAAAGTATACCATGCTAGACCTACATTCTATTTATCATCATCTACAATATTGACGTTTCATTAATACGAGTATAGTTAGTGTAGAAAATTACGAATAGAAGACAGTTACAGTTAAAGCTTGGAGTCAAAGACTTTACGTTAATCTCATTGAGATTTTGTGAATGGTCACTTGTAGCGGGAAAGCTATTAATATAGCAAAGATAATAAACGAAGCTGGTTCACGCTGAATGTAGAATTAGACGATACAAAATGTCATGCGCGTCGAGGGCTGTCGCGAACTAACAAATATGTAATTTCTATGATATAATTTCGCAATTTTTCGCTCCATCATAGAGCGCATCTGCTATATCCCTGAAAAACTTTACTTTTGAAATTAATGAATTTTTTTTTAAACGACCCTTTTTCAATGCGTTCCAGTGTATTTGCTATATCACGTGTTAAAAGTTCTTAATAATAGTACACGCAAGTACAAGTTTTCGTCTAGCAAAAACACTAAATACAAATTAGATAATAAGTATGGTTTAAATAGTTTTGTTATCAGCTGATTGAATGATACTATTGTTTAATGATTATGATTTATTTTCTCCCGATGAGGTCTGCCATCTGAAAAAGAACTCAAGAATTTCCCAAACCACAAGAATGCTTTGTGCCACCCCTTTGTTATTACATGATTTAATGCATGTTTGTTTCACTGGACGTAAATATACAGTGTGAGTCACGTTAAAGTGTACATATGAAAATAGATGAAACTAGATCTATTTTTATCGACAAAAAAGAGGTCAAAAATTTTTTGAGTTTTTTTTTAAATTTTTTATAGAATTTTTTTTCTTCCAATTACTTATTGTAAAGAAAACGTAATAACTTTTAAACTAAGCGGTATATCCTGATAAAATAAAAACAATAATAATGCTTAATAACAGGCAATGCTAAAAAAATACATAAAATACACAAAAAATGCCAACAAATAATAAAAAATGATACTTTTTGAAAAAAATCTGCTTTAAAATTCGTGTTTTTTTGGTTATTTAATAAATTTCTCCAAATAATGCCCCTATAACCGGTGTTTTTTATTACTTTGTATTATTCTCTATCGTATTACCTTTGTAAAACCAAAAATCGCATGTCTCTATCCCTATCACAACGTTTGCAATGATCGTTTAAAACTAATCCTCTCCGGGCGCGCCATTCAAAGCTTCGTTATCAACGAAACTGAAAATGGCTCTAGATTTGTAATTTTGATAAAGACAAGTTAGATTTCAAATAAAAACAAAAGATTTCGAAGTAAAATAAGCATTTTAGTTAAAATTAAAATTGTCTCTACCTGTAGCGGAGAATAATGTTGTGGCAGGCCTTTGTTCAAACGTTCATAGCAAATGTTGTGATAGGGATAGAGACATGCGATTTTTGGTTTTACAAAGATAATACAATAGAGAATAATAAAAAGTAATAAAAACTACCTGTTATAGGGGCATTTTTTGGAGAAATTTATAAAATAACTAAAAAAACACGAATTTTAAAGCAGATTTTTTTCAAAAAGTATCATTTTTTATTATTTGTTGGCATTTTTTGTGTATTTTATGTATTTTTTTTAGTATCGCCTGTTATTTAGCATTATTATTGTTTTTATTTTATCAGGATATACCGCTTAGTTTAAAAGTTATTTCGTTTTCTTTACAATAAGTAATTGGAAGAAAAAAAAATCTATAAAAAATTAAAAAAAAATCTCAAAAATTTTTTGACCTCTTTTTTGTCGATAAAAATAGGTCTAGTTTCATCTATTTTCATATGTACACTTTAACGTGACTCACACTGTATTTAATCTAGTGCATTCGTCCTCTACTCTTACGCCTTATCATCCGTAAATTCTTCTTGCTAAAGTTTAAAATCGCATAAAATCCGCTCTCTTATTTGTTTAATTCGTAGTCCATAGTTCATTTTAGTCCATTATATGTTTTGTCATAAAGTGCATTATCGTATAATTCAATTTCATCTCTTCGTACAGCGTCGCAAAATCTATGATACTGTTGTACCTTAATATTAAGGGTATAAGGTACATTTAAACAGGTTAATATAGTTGCAATAGTATGTAGTGTTTAGTTAGACGGTTCTGGTAACCAGTGCGTTCAATCAAATGATATTCCGCTGGAAGCACCTGCGCCGCCATGTTGGCATTTGGATGAAAAATTGTGCTTCGGACGGGACAGATTCAGTTTAGATCAGTAATTGAACAAATACTAATCGATGCTCTTCATTTTTAGAATAATGGACAAATTGCAAAATTAAAGTTATTTTTGACTGGGATAGAGCAAAAGGATCTGGTAGAGAAGTTAGTCCAGCATTTACATTGAACAATGTTACTTTAATGCCCGTTTTATCTTTATATGCATCATTACTCAGATAACCTTTGCTAAGCAGAAAAAAATACGTTAATAAAGTTTTTTTTATCGCAGGATTCGCAGGAGACCTTTTTTGGTAATGTAAGATGAAATGGTGTCAGGTCTACCTAGTGTGCTTTCCCCCTTGTATTATCATAGGGGTCACTTAAAAATCAGGGATTTATGGTGAAAACGGTAAAAAGTTCTAAAAAACAATCAAATTACAATGCATTTAGAAGCCAGAGTTGAACATAACAGTTTTAACTCAAAGATAAATAAATACAAAACCATCATCATTTAACTCATAAGATCGTCTCACCTTTAAGATCGAAAACAGTATCACTTGCATACATTAAGCACACATCACATCAGCACAAAAAGACGACAAAAGAGCATAAAGGCAGATCATTACTGCGTGAGAACATCGCCGTAATGTGCGCGGGCGCCGCGACCGGCCTAAGTTATTGTACTACTTCAAGATACTAGTGCACGTTGTATTTTACTTTTTTTAATAAAAGTATAGTGTGCATTAAAAATACCTTTAAGTTTTGTCTTCTTGAAGCTGAGACAGCGTGATAAACAACGATGCAATGAAACATACGTATTAAGGCTTGGTATTTCTGCTAAAGTAGGTATTTCGCGCTGTCAAAATCTGCGCGCGCAATACTTCGCCGAAGACAGCGCGCCAAAGAGCTCTCGCGGCTACACAGTATAGAAATACGCAGTTTAGAAATACGCAGTTAGGTAGGTTAGGTTGACTTCCTTCCGTTCAAGCGTCACACTCACAGCACTTTGTAATACAAATCATATCCAAGTGATACAAATTAAAACAACTTTCAAAATTTTTGGGAATATATTTTAGAATCGAATAAATATAGAATATAACTGCCAAAGTAAACACGGTTCAAAGAGGCGTGGCGTCACCCGACCTTCCGGAAGTTCCGCGCCGGCTAAAAGAATTTCAAGATTACGTCACCCGACATATCCGTAGATCCTCGGGAGCTTGAGCGATTGGAAAAGCATTTTATGATCAGTTACTCGTAGTAGCGATTATTTAGAGCTTGGATAATAAATAATAGTTGTTGCAATTCACAAAGCTTTGCATGTGGTTAATTACATTACACATTACACGNTAATTTTACTGTTTAGTGCCTCAAAAATGAAAAATGAAAACCTCATTTTCGCCATTTTCTCTGCTACCCGGCCTTAATGGTTTGAATGAATGTAGATTTGTTCCTGAAACTGAAACACTACATTTTGTAGAGTTTACCATTTCCATTTTTATAAATAAAATTTTACTGCTTATACTACCTATGTGAAAAAAATTTACAGTTAATAATTTCTCCATTACTTACCTAGGAATAAAAATCGTTTCAGTGAATTCACAATAACGTTGACAAATAAAATAAATACAATACTTCTTGGCCCGAGTGCTGGATAATAGCATTCTCATGTAAAATCGATTAAACGGCGTCGTCGCTCGCGCACCTCTCGGATCTTTTATCCACATAAAAACATCCGATAACGCGCGCAATATACATAACGCGTGTTGAAAGCCCGACTTATAGAGCTACAAACTATTAACGGTTCTTCTGTCACTCAGCTGACATTCAACCGGGTGTTTATTGCCTGTAAATATCTCCAATATCGCTTAAAACTTGAGCTGATGTAATCAATATTGTTTTAAATCGATACTCATCACACTCAAGATTTAGCTCCAGTGTGTAGTTCAAATATTGAAACTCGCTGAAATAGGTTTGTTTTTTTATACAAAGATAGTGTTAATAAAATGTACTTGGAATTGGAGCTAGTGGATATTCCAATTTCAGGGCGGTGATTTGACACTAAAGTGAGATTAGAATATATTAAAGTTTGTCTTAAAATAATAGGTACAATAGTTTGCCTTAGGTTAAATCCATGAGTTACAAGTTTAGTTATATTCGAACACGTTTATCGTTACGACTGTTGTAGCAAAGAGGAAGCGCTGCAAATTAAAAAGACTTAGTACGACAGCTGATTGTGATATCGAATGATTGATCTCGCAGAACTAATCAATGGACCGACAGTTGCTCTACAACAAAGAAAAAAGTCCATTCATTGTAATCAAGGATGAGTTTTTTATTAGCACTTCACGGGATTTTTGCAAAAAAATCTTATTTTGATCTTATTTATCTTATCGGGTTTTTTGTTGTTTTCATTTCGTTAATATTTTTTTTATCCACAACGAGGAAGCTCTTGGCCTGTGTCTCACCTTTTTAATAAAGTACTTAACCGCAGTTTAAAATATTTCGAGCCAGTGTAACGGTATATTTTACGCTGTGATGATGCTCTACCGACAACACACTTGAAACAAAAACAAAAAGCTCATTACCAACAAAACATATTTTAACATTTATATGAGTTCCAGCATTAACTCTTGCAATGAAGCCCAAGTGCCGATGACTCACCAACAAAAACATTGCCGATAGTACATAAACTATTATTAGTGCAAGTAAACCGCGGGCTATTTCGGCGACATTCTAACCGCTGCCAAAATAGACCGACACTGGCTAAGGGGGAAGGCACACTAGGCAGAAATGACACCAATTCATCTTATATTACCAGAAAAGGCCACTTGCGGTAAAGAAATCTTTACGAAAGATTTTATTCTGGTTACGCCAAAGTTTAACTGAGAAATACTTAATAGTTAATGCCTTGAATCAGCCTTATGTATATTAAAGTGACATTTTACACATACATAAATATAATTTGTTGTCTGTCTATGTACAAACAGATGGAAATGACTTCAACTGCCTGCCTCCAAATAGGAATCAGAATGTATGTGTGAGCTTTCTTATTGCTTCTGGTCTTACTGGAGGAGACTCTTATAGGTATACAAAAAGCTCGCTTAGAATTTAAAAAAATAAGCTCATTTCTTTGTTGGGAGCTGGACTCTCGAAACCTGAAGAGGTCTCCTTTTGATTCCCAGATAGGAAATCACTTTGAGTAGGTATTTTTATTTTATTTTATTCGGAAAACCAACAGCAATACAATACAAATAATGGGACCTTAAATTATGTATCTGCTTAGCCATTTATAGGTAATCGCAAATGGAATGGTATATGTTTAGATTGTAGAGTCTCTCTTTTATGCCCTGTCATAAACATTATAGTCCAGTCAATGAATGATTTAACGACGGTGTAGAGAGAAATCCCTGGAACACAATTTCTGACCTCGGGACTTTATTTAGACTAGTTAGGAGGTGAACACAGTAAAAGTCCCCGCCCTTAGCCCTTAAGCCGGCGGGGAGAGGGGGGTTTAAACGTACCACTTTTCGGTTTTTCGCTTAATCCTCGGAAACTATGCGTCCTAGTGACATGGCTACTATGAACAAAAAATAGCTTATTCAATTTGCTACAAGTGAGACAGTCAAGTTTTTCTATATCTTGTATAGTTTTCGCGGCATTTGCTCTAGAAGGTCTGTAATATTGGAAATTTTAATTTTGTCTTACATGTTCCCATCAGGAGAAAATCGACTAAATCAATATTAAGCAAATATTATAGACATGCGGAAGCATGTTAAGCCTAGTTCCAGGGAGGGGACTGCATCGTGCGTATATTTAGATGAACTAATTGGAGCCACTTTTGACTCCTCATCACTCAAAAACCACTGTGCATTAACACTTCAAATTAGGCTCATGTGTTGAGACTTCAAACGGTTATGTAGGCATTGACGTTCAAAAATCGACATTTAGGACACTAAAATCTATCTATCCCCTGTGAAATGTTAAAATTTACTGGATTTTTATTTGTTCCTTTGTATTTACACAACTAACTATCTGGATGCCAAATTTGAACCTTCAAGGTCATCTGGAAGTGGTTAGAATTTGGTCTTATAGGTCAGATATGTAGATTTTTGGACGTCAATACCTAAAGAACCGTTTGAGGTATGTTTATGAAATTTGAAGCTGATGTTTATCTTGCAAGTCTGAACACATGAGCCAAATTTGAAGTGTTAATGCACAGTAGTTTTTGAGTGATGAGGAGTCAAAAGTGGCTCCAATTGGTTCGTCTAAATATACGCACGGTGCAGTCCCCTCCCTGGAACTAGGCTTAACATGCTCCCGCATGTCTAGAATATTAGCTCAATGTTGATTTAGTCGATTTTCTCCTGATGGAAACATGTAAGCCAAAAATCAAATTTCCAATATTACAGACCTTCTAGAGCAGATGCCGCGAAAACTGTACAAGATATAGAAAAACTTGACTATCTCACCTGTAGCAAATTGAATAAGCTTTTTTTTCTTCATAGTAGTCATGTCACTAGGACGCATAGTTTCCGAGGATTAAGCGAAAAACCGAAAAGTGGTACCTTTAAACCCCCCTCTCCCCGGTGGCTCAAGGGCTAAGGGCGGGGACTTTTGCTATGTTCACCACCTAACTAGTCTAAATAAAGTCCCGAAGTCAAAAATTGTGTTCCACGGATTTCCATCTATAATGCTTTATTGACTGGACTATTAAGAAAACACAAGAAGAAAAAAGATTATTCATCTGTCATTTCCTTTGCATTGGAGGGAAGTCGATTCTAACGTCGAACAGCCATTCTGATGAATTTCGTTGCGGGTTCACAAACTTGGCCTTCATATCTTAGATGTTGATCCTGGATACTCAGGAGTTGCAGCAGTGGAAATTCACTGGTTTATTGTTTGTCCACAGTGCAGCAGCTGAACAGGCGAGTGCGATGGCGTGAGTGGGCGCGCTCACGCATGGCGCGCGCTCGCCGCGAGCCATGAGGCGATGCCTGCTTCAGCGGGCCCGCGGGCGCTGGTCTACTGCCTGCTGCTGCTCTGCGTCAGGTGAGCTGGCCCCAGTACAGGCAGCTGTGTCTGATGCCGCGAGCCATGAGGCGATGCCTCGCGCTGTCTGCCTCACGCGGCGCTGGTCTACGGCCTGCTGCTGCTCTGCGTCAGGTAAGCTGGCCCAAGACAGGCAGCAGCTGTGTCTGATGCCGCGAGACATAAGGCGATGCCTCGTGCCGCCTGCCTCGCGCAGCGCTGGTCTACTGCCTGCTGCTGCTTTGCGTCAGGTGAGCTGGCCCCAGGACAGGCAGCAGCTGTGCTCTGATGCCGCGAGCCATGAGGCGATGCCTGCTTCAGCGGGCCCGCGGGCGCTGGTCTACTGCCTGCTGCTGCTCTGCGTCAGGTAAGCTGGCCCCAGGTCAGGCAGCAGCTGTGGTCTGATGCTGCGAGCCATGAGGCGATGCCCTCACGCCACCGGCCTCGCGCGGCGCTGGTCTACTGCCTGCTGCTGCTCTGCGTCAGGTGAGCTGGCCCCAGGACAGGAAGCAGCTATGGTCTGATGCCGCGAACCATGAGGCGATGCCTCACGCCGCCTGACTCGCGCGGGCCGCGGGCGCTGGTCTACTGCCTTCTGCTGCTCTGCATCAGGTAAGCGTGCCCCAGGACAGGCAGCAGCTGTGGTCTGATGCTGCGAGCCATGAGGCGATGCCTCGCGTAGGCCCGCGGTACCATTTGCTGCTCTGCATCAGACTAGGCTGGCTCTTGTCCACCAGGCCGCAGCTGTGGATGCCATGGTGTGAGTGGGCGTCGTCTAAGATAACTTAGCGAATTCCAATTTTCTTTCGAACTCGCACTCTAAGATACAAAACCCATACACGAGTAATAAGGCTGCCTTTTTTGTTGGTGGATATTTAATGTCCTCATCGTTCTAAATAATCTACTATAAATAATTACCACTACTAGATGTTATCGAAAATATTATATTAATACATTTTTCACATTATTAAAACCCAAGCCTAAGTAAATATCTTTCTTAAAATACTTTCGATTAAAAGCTTTAAAAACTCAACACGTTATAATCGTAAGTTATTTGTCTTATCAAACCAAATACTTTCGTTACTGCCAACCACTTTCTTTTTAAGAAATGTTCGAGTCAAAGTAAAACAACGTTTTAATAATGTTTTCGTCGCTGGGAGCGCTCGCCGGAGCTTAATTGTAAAAGCTCCGCCCGCTGCGCCGCGCGGGACATTACTTACATCCAAGTAAACACGCTTGAAGCATGCTTCAAAATTAATACAATGTTTATTGGATTGGTAGCGAGCAATGCTCTATCTCGGAATTCGTTCTGTACCTTTTAGTGAAATGAGTCAGATTACATTTTGAATGCATAATCATTAGAATGGATTGGAGTTTGTACAGATATGTTTTGTACAAACAAATCTTAGTACACGCAAGATTTAAATTAATCGTAATAAGCTTGATAAATGTATAATAAACTTTATTAGATATGGTTGTTTTGGTTATGATGGAGTGGTGAATAATACTCAGTCTGACACACAGCCAGCTGAATTACAGTGCGACGTGAGAGCGTTACGTTTCGATTCCGTACAGCACACTCGCTTTCTTAAGGCCTTGTTAGACAGTCACAAGAAGTGTAGCTGGATTTGAAATTCAGATTCAATTTCGTTCATTTTCCATCCGATTCTCTACGCTCTCTGTTTGACGAGGTCTTTACAGATAATTTGTATGAAATTTTTCACACAGTGATTATGCGGCATGCATTGACATTCCCTGTTTGTCATTATTATCATTTCTGTAGAGCATACTTTGTAAGCGACAGACAAAATTGACAAGAAGTTTCGTCTTAATAAATTTTTTTACTTACTCTAAATTACTTTTCCAGTTGGTTCTACCCTGAATTCGTTATTTTAACTTAATTTTAAATTAATCATGTCACAAAAAACTGAAATTGCTTAATACAAAATAAGCATAGTGGGTGGCGAGCAATAACTCGCTGGACGGAATAGCTTAAAAAATTGAAGATCACCTTACGGACATGTAAATCTAAATTGGCATCCATAATATTATCATCGGCTACCAAAAATTGATCATCAAAAAGTGGTCAAGCCTGTACTTGGCTCGGAATTGGGTTCCTTTGGTAGTTAGGAGCACGTTAATGTGTTTTTTTGCATTCTTTTATTTTCTTTTGGAGAACATCTTGAAATTAGTTGTAACTGTTGTTTTGATAGAATAACACCTTAATAATAAGTCTATGCAAATACATTATTTTGTACGTTATAGTGACGTTTTTTATTAATTTTGATCTTAATTTAACCCAGCAAGGGATGTAGGTGTAAAATATTTTTACACACATAATGAAATGCTCTATAAGGCGTTGTTTAGCTACTGAACTAAGATTGTGACCGCGTTACATTTCCTACATTCTTACACAAGAATTTTCAAATACTAAGTACAACCACGCCATTCCATTTATGAATATAACTAAACTGCCACTCATGTTCTTCCAAAGGCTTGAACATCAACAAAATTAAAACATGCCTTCCGAAGATGCTCTGACAAAAAAACGGATCCCGAAACTGCCAAAAAACGGGCACAAATATGCCCAAATTGTTCTCCGTCCGTATTGATACCGCAAAAAACGCAAAAAGGGAGCGATTCACAAAGCACCCTATAATTACGCTCGATAACTCGCCGCGACTCGCGAACAATATTACAGCGAGCACACAACAAACACACGGGAACATTTCAACCTATTAAGTCGGGACATGCACCTAAATAGAGTTATGTAGGGTTGCCACTCAATTTATTATTTAAGGCGATTAGAGTCCTCAATGACCTTGGGCGTTTGACCTTAACGCCGCGCGAAACACCCGCGCACCCCGCACGAAAACTCCGATTTGACACCGATCAAAATTACACGGGCATAGGTAGATACAGAATAGAAGCTCTTTTTTCATGACATTACTGCCTTTTATTTTAAACTTGAATTGATGAACCTTGATGTCGGTGTCATTTAACTCAGGCGTAAAGGTATTTAATAATAAGTAAAATTTTACAAAAAAAATAAAACCGACTCCAAAAAACCTACACTAAAACGTAGAAAAATAATTACTAATTACCTACTTATTTATTAGGACGAATTATTAATATTTATGTAGGTATACCATGATTGATACTTCTGGAGTCGGTGCAGGCAAACTTTACATGTTTCATAATCTTGGCACCGACTCCAGAAGTATCAATCATGGTATACCTACATAAATATTAATGATTCGTCCTAATAAATAAGTAGGTAATTAGTAATTAGTAATTAATAAATAAGTAGGTAATTAGTAATTAGTAATTACCTACTTATTTATTAGGACGAATTTAGTAATTACCTACTTATTTATTAGGACGAATTTAGTAATTACCTACTTATTTATTAATTAAAAATTAAATTAAAAANTTAATGTGTTTTTTGCATCAATTCATATTCTTTTGGTGCACAGCTTGAAATTAGTTGTTACTGTTGTTTTGATAGAGTAACGCCTTAATATTAGGTTTAAAAAAATACATTATTTGTACATTATATTGAAGTTTTTTGTTCATCTTCGTCTAAATTAACTCAGCAGGGGATGCGCAGGTGTTAAATATTTTTACACTCATAATGATGCTCTTGGCGTTTCTTAGCTACTGAACTAAGTTTGTGACCGCCTCACATTTCGTAAATTTCTCACACAAGAATTTGCGAATACTATAACCACGCCATTCCTTTTATGAATAGCACTAAACTGCCACTCACGTTCTTCCAAAGGCTTGAACTTCAACAAAATTAAAATATGCCTTCCGAAGATGCTCTGACAAAAAAACGGATCCCAAAACTGCCAAAAAACGGGCACAAATATGCCCAAATTGTTCTGCGTCCGTATTGATACCGCAAAAAACGCAAAAAGGGAGCGATTCACAAAGCACCCTATAATTACGCTCGATAACTCGCCGCGACTCGCGAACAATATTACAGCGAGCACACAACAAACACACGGGAACATTTCAACCTATTAAGTCGGGACATGCACCTAAATAGCGATATATAGGGTTGACACTCAATTTATTATTAAACCATGATTTCGTGCTGCGGATAGCGCGTTAAGCCATGGGTCCGATTGAAGCTATGTCTAATACATAAAGTTTGACATTAGTGTTATGACAATAATTGATAGCAAAAAAATAAGTTTTCATAAATTGTAAGATTTGGAAAGGCATCTATGATAATAACAATACTATTAAATTCATACTTAAAGATTGCCTAAATACACACCTAGTTTATTTATTTATTTATTTAGGACAACCAACAAGACAGACACAAATACAAGCAGAGGGGTTTACATACATATTTTTCTTAGGACTAGGTGCTATCTTAATTACAGGCTGCCACGGCATGCAAAAGTGGACTTTTACTTAACTTTACGTAGTTTACTTTACTTTAAGTAGTAGACTTCCAAAAAACTTTTAAATATATAAAAGTTATTTCAGGCATGGCCCATAAAAGTATAACTTTTAATTTATACTCACGGCATGTTTTAATAATAAAATAAACAATGGAAATCCTGCTACTAACCCTAGATACAGGTATCGCGAACGATCTGCGAACGTGACGCGAGCATACATACAGTACGTAGCGTGTAGCGAGCGTCGTGATATCGTTTGCGAGCCCTCCAAACGACCAGTGGTGCGATTGTCTAAGGCAATCGTATTCATTTGACAGTTCATAACGTATGTTATGATGTGTCAAACGGCTAATTCTAATTGTGTAAGGAGTTCATAAAACGATAACGATATGATAACGATTTGATCGTAATTTTATACGATGAGTGATTAATAAAACGCAAATCCATGAAACGATTATATACGACCGGTCACTTTTCGGTCTTCATGGAATGGACAAAATTACACAATTCGAATTTAGATATACGATCGATGATCAATTGTATTCATTGTCCATCCATGAACAACTTTACACAATCGCACTTCAGATGTACAGTCAATGCTGTAACAAATTAATACATAGTCCACCAAAGGGCAGAACCAAATACATTAGTGACTCTTGGAAAAATAAACGAGTGTCCCAGCTTTTTAATGCCAAAAAAAATGCTTTTAGTATCGAATATTAGCGCGCTCGCTATCTGAATGTATCTTGTGTTATTTGACATTTCTTAGAATTATGACGAATTCTTGTCCATTGTAAAATAGTAGGGCTTCAAATTACCTACTTGAAATAACAGTTTGAACTGTGTGTGTGTATATCTATAACTTNGAAATTATTCAAACTTTTCTCGCTGTAAAAACCATCCTTGGACTTCAACAAACATTTTAAAAAAAGAATTGGTAAAATTGGTCCAGGCGTTGTTGAGTTATGCGCTTACCAACACATTTTGCGATTCATTTTTATATTATAGATTTCATTTTGAGACAAACAAAATCATCACTTTAACTAATTAATTATCATCACATTCTTTGAAGCAAACTAAAGTCTGCGCTAGTGGAAAAAAAGTACGTAACCTCGATAGAGCCGATCAAGCTTTAATGATAGAGAAGTGACTAACATCGAAAATATCAATTTATTGATTGACAGCCGCAACAACCTCACGAACGAGCATTGAACCTTTTTTGCGTTTACGTTACGTTTCCTTACAAAAATGTACAGAGGGATTGCGTAAACCTTCGTGTGAAATAGAATACACTTTGTGGTATTGCGTCTCGGTGGGCGGAGCCGTTAAGTTCTAAATTTGAAATGATCAGCTGTCATAAAGACGTTCTACAATACTGAATTTGAACTCAAAAGCTAATGTCTCTAGGAATATTTTCGAATGAAACAGGAAATCTTAAGGTGATTTCACACTGTCATTTATGGTCTGTAAGGATTGGCGTAATGATGGGTTGTCTTCGTTCGGAAATCAAGCAAAGTGATGTTTTGACCATAGACCACGTATGCCATAGGATAAAAGCCAGTTTATCACTCTTTAATTCGGTGTTTTTGTTTGTTGTGTGTGTGTTGTGAACAGCAAATTCTACAATCTTGTAGAGTGGCAGTTGTCCACTTTCAAATTTTTTCAGCATCAATTCTCAGTAGTTTATTTTATTTCATTTTATTTATTAGGACAACCAACAAGACAAACACGCATACATGGAATTACTATAACTAAAAGTGCTTATAAATGTAATACAATAATTTATGGTAGAAGATTTATAAAATAATTTAGTTTGAAACTAGACCTTATCTTCTGAAATTATCGAAAGACTGACAATTTTATGAAAGTCTAAAGTTATTGACAATTAAGGTCTTAACTTAGTAAAAGCTATTCATAAAACTACTTACTGTGAAACACGTCTTATAATTATTATGAATTGTCTTTGCCTTTCTTCAAAATGAGCTGGCTGTTCTGTTTAACCTGTGATGTCCAGACATAGGCGCGGTTTCTCGGTCGGCTATTGACAGGGGAAATTACCTAATGCGTGTGCAACGAACAGTACCGACACGCACTTTGTCTCGATCTCTGGCGATTGTTATTGCCATTTTAGTATTTACTAGCGGCCACCCGCGACTTCGTACGGTACCTGCATGCCAAATTTCAAGCGTGTAACTTAAGCGGTTTAGATTTTTCTTACAAAAGGATTTTCCCGCTAATTCCCGTTCCCGTGGAAATTTCGGGAATTCCTTTCTTAGTGCTACGGTACCTAAGCTACGTCCCTTGCAAATTTCAAGTGCCTACGTTTAGCCGTTTAGGCTGTGCGTTGATATGTCAGTCAGTCAGTCAGTTTCTCCTTTTATATATTATATTTAAATAAAGATAATTTCAGTTAGTAATAGACTCATTAATTGTAAAAAATATAAAATATACTTATTAAGCATTTTTAAAATATTGTATTTTCACATTCCTCTATTCTAGACTCAACCCCCTTGAAATATACGAGTAGCTCGTACTTTTGTTTAAACCCGGTATTAATATTGCTTGACTGTCTGCGTATTGAAAGAAAAAAAGAGAGAAAAATAATTATGTATTGCCTATATGTATTTAGTACAGGAAATGAAGGTAAAATCTGATTTTAAATTAGCCAGGGCACTTTGATGAAAAGCTTCCCAAATCAGTTTTACAATCCACAGTTTTGAATGCAACCGCAGCAGCTAAACGTAATTTTCGCAGGTAATCGTATCTCCGACTTTACTAGCTCTTCCCAACGAAACAATCCGTGGAATCTTTCCTAACTCAGTGTTAGCTTGTTGGACTAAATTGACAGCCGTCTGGGCTCCCGGGCCGGTTACAGCGAGGCGCGTTAACAGCCACTAATCACTGAGTTTATTTTACTTGTAAATTACGTGCGAGGCAGTTGGCGGTCGTTACAGCAAAGGTATGTGCAGTTGTTAAAAGTTTAGGTCCATTTTTAATTTACTCTTCGATTGTTAAATACATTAATAGGTGCCAAGACGGTTGGGTTCTAAAATAATAAGTAAACAGTTTCAAGATTAAACAAGAAAATAATTTAGAAAATAATAATAAGCTACTGAAATCATGGTAACTTCAATTAAGTACTATGTCATGTTTCACTGATACGTAACATGATTACGAATCACTGAATTATTCAATCAATGAATGAATATCCACTTCAGTTTTCACCCCCTTCACAGACTTGTCTGTTTGCAAAACACTAGTCCCGCCCGCGACCCGGCTTATTTACCCTCGTCCTAGTCTGGGTACTTTTCAAATGTTTGCGTTACAACTTCTTTGCTTACTAAAAGTTTATCAATTAAGAGGGACCAGGCTTAAACTGTAGATTTCGTTTACA
This sequence comes from Ostrinia furnacalis, assembly GCF_004193835.3. NCBI lineage: Eukaryota > Metazoa > Arthropoda > Insecta > Lepidoptera > Crambidae > Ostrinia > Ostrinia furnacalis. The sequence goes on along the minus strand of NW_021130436.1, from coordinate 142,860 downwards.
CATCTTCGGCGCACGCGCATGCGACGTTTACGACACGATACGATACGTGTGCGCTAAAACCCGCCATTGCTTTATAAGGCGCGGAAACGTTCAGATTCACTGTTTTTACAGCTCAGCTGGCATTTAACCTGTTCGAGCCGTGTACTCACTTGGAGGTCTACTTTGGGAAATGACTTGGATTAATGGACACTATAACGGCTCTTTCGGTCATGCCGATATCCGAGGGTTAAAAAGGAATGTACTGAAAGCTTTTCCTTACATATTTTGATAATCTAAACTTTAATTGATTGTTCTGTCATCTTGAATCTTGAATCCGCCTGTCAGAAAAAAGGTTTTAGACAAGTTTTGTTACCTCGACGTGACACGTATTTCTTGCCTCCTGTTGCCACTTCTATTATGTCACATGTTTGCGGTCTAAAAGAGAATGATTTCGAAATACACTACGTTCTCGTTTATTTCATAATAATTGAAAACCATTTGTTACATACAGTTGATACAGTTTCCATGTAAAAACGTTGCAGTACCTACGGGACTACACGTATTACCATCTCTCGTTCCCACTGCTGCAACTCCTATGTGTGTAGCCAGGATCTACAGCTTTACAGTTTTGCAGTATCTACCTTGGAAATTATGTTTCATTGATAAAAACTTCGAATTTCAAGATAAACTGTGATGTCTGGCATACAACACTGATGCCACACAACGAGGATAATGCCTCCAAGGCCTAAATGATTTCCAGATGTTTCAACTTGCAAAGTGAATGATTGGGTCCACCGTCCATGCCTTCTCGATGTACCACTTGCGATTAATTACACTTTAAATGTCTCTTGCTCAAAATAATGACATCAACGCCGCCAAGAACGCGGCACTTGCGACTACACGTTGCATCATTCACAAAGCGGTGTACCTTTGCATTGAAACATTGAACATGTTGCTTACTCCTGTGTGCCTACCATGAGTTTACGTTAGGTGTGCTCGCTAGCGACTGCGTAAAAAAATGACATTTAAATGTATGACATAATTGTGCAGCGCCCCTAGCGGCTACTTTCAAGAAATAAAATCTTCATAGAATTTTTTGACGTATTCGCTAGCGAGCTCACCTAACGTAAACTCATGGTAGGCACACTGACCTTTAGAAGTCGTGTTTCAGTTCATGAAAGTTATTGTTTTGAAGTGCACTTTCTAGAGGCTTCGAAAGTCGGTGAATGTTAAATATTATAGCGGTCATGCAAACAGAGATAGGTATGAGAGATATAAGTAACGTAAGGTGAATGATATTTATTATCATCTCTATCGTCCACCCACAAGGTGGACCGACAACATCATAAAGGTAGCAGGAAAGCGCTGGACGCAGGCCGCTCCCAACCGGGTAACATGGAAAGCATTAGGGGAGGCCTATGTTCAGCAGTGGACGTCCTATGGCTGATATGATGATGATGACGATGATCATCTCTATTATCTTGTATCGAACATAATATACTACTGCAGCGGAATCCGTCCAACAGCAGTAGTTTCTTTTTCTTTCCGTTAACATGAATTGCTAGCCGAGATCATTCAATTAACCACCACTTACTTAACCACACCCGTACCGTCGCTTCCTCATCATTTGCTTGCTAAATCGCTAGTAACAAAAAAAACTGACTTTTAAGTGACCCAAACCCCACTTAACCCTCACAATATAAAAACTCTTTAATTCTTCTGTGGAACACAGGTTTTGTTTTCCTTCTCATTAATCATCTCATAACCAAGCTAATCAACCACCGTGTTTAGCGCATCATAAAAACATAACCGCCGATACTTACTCAAGCAATCTCAAGCACCTCCGTAAGATTGCTCCGACTTAATAACATTCATCGAGCCCACATCCTACTCGGCGGAATATGAAGTTATTAACTGTAATACCATAAATTAGAGATGCCACAGATTACGACGCTACGCTATGGGCTATGGTTTGGGAGGCAATGACATGGACGATCGTAAAGAATGGGAAGCGATAAGTATATTCTAAGCTTATAGGTTCTTTCTTTGTCTTCAGTAGTTTAGTTAGTAGTATTTCCGTTAAAATTTTAACTGCTAACAAATTATCTGAATTTATTGTAAACATGCTTTCCGCCCGCGGCTTCTCCCGGGGGTTTTCCGGAAATTATTCGAATTTTTCTCGCCATAAAAACCCATCCTTGGACTTCAACACAAAAAAAAGAATTGGTGAAATTGGTCCGGGTGTTGTTGAGTTATCAACACATTTTGCAATTCATTTTTTAGGGTTCCGTAGCCAAAATGGCAAAAACGGAACCCTTATAGTTTCGTCATGTCCGTCTGTCCGTCTGTCCGTCTGTCCGTCTGTCCGTCTGTCCGTCTGTCCGTCTGTCCGTCTGTCCGTCTGTCACAGCCGATTTACTCGGAAACTATAAGTACTACAGTGATGAAATTTGATGGGAATATGTGTTGTATGAACCGCNTCACAGTGCGCGTGGACGCACAGGGTACTGGGTAACACACGAACCAATCACAGAGCTTTATTCAACGCTGTGGGTTCGATTTGCTGCTTCACTTAAGCAAGCATCGTTTGTGAATACGGGCGTAAGAGTAGGTACAGCTCCTTACTTGAAGATCATAACCCTAAAGATCTATCTGGATTAGAAACAATCTTATTAAAACTCGAAATACTCATACCTAGTTAGAGTTTCATTTCAAAATAAAACTGTGCCCTCATCTTAGCGGATAAAATCGAAGTAACCATCAGTTACCTATGTAGTTTGTCCAGGTCAGTGTAGCTTGAACATGCCCTTAGCGTGTGTAGCAACATGCGGTGCAATCGCGTCGTGTTAGGCTAATGCTCAGTTAGAATTATGGCCTTAGTGGAGTTTACATGAAACGACTTAAAATGTAGGAAATACCAAACAAAATGATTTTGTTACTAAGAAAAAGTTAGTTATTAAAATTAATATTTATAAAATATTCTTAAATCTATATAAATAAAAATGAATTGTTGTTCGTTAGTCTGATTAAAACTCGAGAACGGCTAGGCCGATTGAGCTGATTTTGGTTTTAAAGTGTTTGTCGTAGTCCAGAGTTTAGACCTAACGGTGAGCAAATACGCGCGCGATATTGTTTTTCTGTGACAGACAAAATTCCACGCGGGCGAAGCCGCGGGCGGAAAGCTAGTTAGTAATATTAATATTCGCTCAAAGAAAATCGGCAAGACTTGGCGAAGCTCAAGACCGAACGCGATGGAGGACTGTTGTGAACTCCCTCTGTCCCATCTAGGGGACATATAGTAAGTCAAAATAAATGAAACAAGCAAAAATAAATTAAATCATATATGATTTACTGTGCGTCAGTGTTTAAATGGCTCTTTCTCTTTATCTCCATATAATACATATACATGGGTATACATAGGGTTACATGGGTATGTAGATTGTGTAGGTATGGATAGTGTGTAGAAGGGGTGATGAACTAGTATTATCTAACTAGGTTAATCTTCATAACTTTGTCACTTCAGCTTTTCAGCTACAGTCTAGATGTATATTGCTATCAACCAATGCCAAATGCCAATGCCAAAGTGTATTTTAATAAGGTTTTAGATTAATGCGTTACTTGCTTTGTCCTAGCAAAAATATCTAGTTTTAACGGTACGTAACATAATCGGGTGCTGTAAACGTGCCTAGGCCGACGGCGATCGGTCTAGATTACCACGAGTTGATCGATGGAGCTCTGTTCCAGCGGAGTTGGACTACAAATGGCTGTAGGAAATTAATATTTTTGACTCGGGCACTCGGTGTTTTGACTCGAGCGAAATTTGATTGGAAACGATAATCGGAATTATTGATCTGTTGTAGTAAGATAGAACTTCCAAGAGACAAGGTCTAAGCTTATTCAGTAAGAGTTCAATAAATAATTATAATAAACTTAGTTCGATTTGTTTATGGCACATGTTGAACTCTGAAACAGCAATGTAAGATATCTGTGATGATAAATTGCATTTAATTATAATATTTTGTATATCAGAAAAACAAAACATGTCATATTTTTTATTTTAAAATATTTCGAATGAAGTTAAAGTTTTCGTTATTAGCGATATTAATTTTGCGACAGAAACAAATGAGCTACCATACTTCAACGGACACTATTTTGTAATTTGTAATTCTCACGTTAAGAAACGTCACAACTAACAATTTATTAATTTGGTTGCTCAATACACGAACTCTACTAAACGCCAGGAACAGCTTATCTTTACAAAATCAAATAATAATATATTGCCTTAAGCACTCACAAAGATTACAATTTGTTTGGACATTAGTTGGAGTCAAGTGGTCACTTAGGAGATTATTCCAAATGAACGCATTCAATCTTTCTTTGTACGGAACCTGTTCAGCGTCAAATTAAAGTGTTTAAGCCTGAGGAACGATAGTGCGGTAAGAAAAGATAATGTTTTGTTGAGCAGAAATGCGAAACGGTTAATGTCCAGTTACTGTTTCATATGTTGCAACAATAAACACACTAATATAGCAATAGTACCTATTTGTTTTTAAATGCTTTATCTAATCAAATCTAAAATATTTATGAAAGGTGGTAATATTTTTCCAGCTTTATTTGTATTTTTCCGGGATAAACCACAAGAAAAGGAAAGTCCTCGCTCCGTCGTAATACAATCGTCTTCTGCTTCTGTCTTCTTCCAAAATCACGTCTTTCTTACTCACTTACTCTTTCATTCCTTCTCACTCACTTCCGTTTCACACTCCCACATTAAAATTCAATTTTGACCAGTATTTTGGCGCTTATGAACGTCAAAAATAGTAAAAAGATAACCCATAAAGGGGCACTTAATGCAGCACTATCTACATGAAATAAAAGCTTCTACTTAATAAATATAATCATTTCAAAAAGTTATCTAAACCAGTATTCCCCTTAAGCTATCTTCAAATCAAAAATAAACGCCTATAAAATATTAATTAACTCTAATACAAAATGAATAATCATCGATATCTTTGCAAATTTATTTTTACACGCACCTTAATCCGTATTTCAAGAGAGATAGAGTTGTAAATGTTGTGTATTAAAGTAAATAGATTAAAACAAGTTTGTTGGTTATTGGATTTATCAATATTTAAACAGAGTGCACGTTTAGAATTATAATTATAATAATCAGTTATTAGTGAGTCGGATGTTGTTGAAAATTAATATGACTGACGGTGGTCTCTATATTTTACGCATGGATATTTAAAAACTTCCACTCAAAGTTTTGTTTGTATAATTTAAATAGTACCTACTCAAATTTTATGGCATTTGAAATATCTTTGTTTAATTTATTTACTTTAACTTAGTAACGAGGCGATTTCTTTATGAAGAAAACGATACGGTAAACGTAAAGTATACTCGTACCATGTTAGACCTACATTTTATTTATCATCATCTACAATATTGACATTTCATTAATGTAGTTAGTGTAGAAAATTACGAATAGAAGACAGTTACAGTTAAAGCGCTTGGAGTCAAAGACTTTACGTTAATCTCATTGAGATTTTGTCAATGGTCACTTGTAGCGGGAAAGCTATTATTATAGCAAAGATAATAAACGAAGCCGGTTCACGCTGAATGTAGAATTAGACGATACAAAATGTCACGCGCGTCGTAAAGGGCTGTCGCGGACTAACAAATAAGTAATTTCTATGATATAATTTCGCAATTTTTCGCTCCATCATAGAGCGCATCTGCTATATCCCTGAAAAACTTTACTTTTGAAATTAATGAAGTTTTTTTAACCGACCGTTTTTCAATGCGTACTCGCAAGCACAAGTTTTCGTCTAGCAAAAACACTAAATACAAATTTGATAATAAATAAGTATGGTTTAAATAGTTTTGTTGTTAGCTGATTGTTTAATGATGATTATGATTTATTTTCTCCCGATAAGGTCTGCATCCTGAAAAAAAAACTTAATAATTTCCTAAACCACAAGAATGCTTCGTGCCACCCCTTTGTTATTACATGATTTAATGCATGTTTGTTTCACCAGACGTAATATATTGGGTCTCGTGCATTCGTCCTCCAACTCTTACGCCTTATCACCCGTAAGTTTTACTCACTAAAGTTTAAAATCGCATAAAACACGCGTTCTCATTTGTAAGATTTTCAATCGTGGTCATTTTAGTCCAATGAAAGTTTTGTGGCAAAGTCATAAAGTGCACTATCGTATAATTCAATTTCATCTCTTCGTGCAGTCGTCGCAAAATCTATGATACTATTTTCACCTTAATATTAAGGGCATAAGGAACATTTAAACAGGTTAATATAGTTGCAATTGTATGTAGTGGTTAGTTAGACGCCAATTCTGGTTACCAGTGCGTTCAATCAAATGATAATCCACTGGAAGCACCTGCGCCGCCATGTTGGCATTTAGATGAAAAGTTGTGCTTCGGACGGGACAGATTCAGTTTGTAGTTATTCATTAAATACTTGTAAGTAAGTGCCTATATTTAGATTAGTAATTGAACCAATACTAATCGACGCTCTTAATTTTAAAATGATGGAGAAATAAAGTTATTTTGACCGGGATAGAGCAAAAGGATCTGGTAGAGAATATAGTCCAGAATTTACATTGAACAATGTTACTTTAATGCTTCCTCGTTGTGGATAAAAAAAAACGGTAAAAAATTCTAAAAACAATCGAATCACAAAGCATTTAGAAGCCAGAGTTGAACATAACAGTTTTAACTCAAAGATATAAATACAAAACCATCATCATTTAACTCATAAGATCGTCTCACCTTTAAGATCGAAAACAGTATCACTTGCATACATTAAGCACACATCACATCAGCACAAAACGACGACAAAAGAGCATAAAGGCAGATCATTACTGCGTGAGAACATCGCCGTAATGTGCGCGGGCGCCGCGACCGGCCTAAGTTGTTGTACTACCTACTTCATGATACTAGTGCATAATTGTATTTTACTGTTTTTTTCTTTAAAGTATACCTAAGTAATGGTGTGCAATAAAAATACCTTTCTGAGTATCTGATGCTTAAACAGCTGATAGAGCTTTAAGTATTATTCTGAAATATGTAGATTTGAACGTGCAATGCATATTGGTGCTTAATGAAGGTACTACTATTTTTTGTTGAAATAAGAGCTGGATCCACACAAATTATTTCTGGAAAACAATTCGCTGCAGTTTAATTTGTAAATTAGGTTCATTGAAAAAAATATTTTACGATCCTGTGTCAAAAATTAATACTGTGGCATTAAGTCCGCCACTGTCCATCAGTATTATGTGCAAATGTATAAATAAATAAATAATAATAATTTGAAATTCTCCATCACTTGTGAATAAAAATTATTTCAGTGAATTTACAATAACGTTAACAAATAAAATAAATACAATACTTCTTGGCCCGAGTGCTGGATAATAGCATTCTCATGTAAAATCGATTAAACGGCGTCGTCGCTCGCGCACCTCTCGCTCACATATCCACATAAAAACTCCCGATAACGCGCGCAATATACATAATGCGTGTTGAAAGCCCGACTTATAGAGCTACAAACTATTAACGGTTCTTCTGTCACTCAGCTGACATTCAACCGGGTGTTTATTGCCTGTAAATATCTCCAATATCGCTTAAAAGTTGAGCTGATGTAATCAATATTGTTTTAAAACGATACTCGATTACAAATCACACTCAAGATTTATCTCTAGTTTGTAATTCTGATATTGAAACTCGCTCGATATTGAATGTGCTTAAGGCTTGATTTTGATTATTTTTTTTTCACTAAAAGCACTAAAAATTACATTAAAATAGCTTATTTTATGTGTTACAAGTTGAGTGATGTTCGAACACGTTTATCGTTAAGACTGTTGTAGCAAAGAGGAAACGCTGCAAATTAAAAAGTCGTAGTACGAGGTACGACAGCTGATTGTGATATCGAATAATTGATCTCGCAGAACTAATCAATGTCTGACAACAAAGTAAAAAGTCCATTCATTATAATCAAGGATGAGTTTTTTATTGTTTTCATTTCGATATTTTGGGCCTCTATAACATTTTTTGTAATAAAGTACTTAAACGCCAGTTTCAAATATTTCAAGCCAGTGAAATTTCACGCATTACCGACAACACACAAACAAAAACAAAAAGCTCATTACAAACAAAACATATTTTAACATTTATATGAGTTCCAGCATTAACTCTTGCAATGAAGCCCAAGTGCCGATGACTCACCAACAAAAACATTGCCGATAGTACATAAACTATTATTAGTGCAAGTAAACCGCGGGCTATTTCGGTGACATTCTAACCGCTGCCAAAATAGACCTACACTGGCTAAGGGGGAGGGCACACTAGGCAGAACTGATACCATTTCATCTTCGTTCGTTCGTTTCAGCCGAAAGACGTCCACTGCTGGACAAAGGTCTCCCCCAAGGATTTCCACAAAGACCGGTCCTGCGCCACTCGCATCCAGGCACCTCCCGAGACCAGATCGTCGGTCCACCTAGTGGGAGGCCTGCCCACGCTACGTCTTCCGGCTCGTTGTCACCACTCAAGAACTTTCCTGCCCCAGCGGCCATCAGCTCTAAATTAATGCTATGTGCCCCGCCCACTGCCACTTGATTTTAGCGATTCTGCGGGCTATGTTAGTCACTCTGGTTTTCCTACGGATCTCCTTATTTCTCATTTCATCTTACGTTACTAGAAAATGTCACCTACGATAGCGAAATCTTTACGAAGATTTTTTTTTGCTTAGCAAAGGCTAACTTAGTAATGATGGTGAAATAGATAAATGCCTTGAATTGTAGTTCTAGGTACCTTATTATCGTGACATTATAGACTTATAAATATACCCATCATTGTTGTCTGACTCTGCACAAACAGTTATTCATTTCAACTGCTTGTCTCCAAATAGGAATCAAAATGTCTGTGTAAGCTTTCTTACTGCTTCTGGTCTCACTGCAGGAGAACCTTAATAAGGTTATTATAGGTTTGGTTAAGTATTAATTAATATCCTGTCCCAGAACTGTGTGGCCTCAGCCTAAACAATACTAATGGACACGGACAGTCCAGTGAATGGACAGGACACATGAGTTATGGTTCTGTGTTCTAAAGATAAGGTTAGATGTGACATAAGCCATTTAACTTACGACTGAATACAAAGCATCGTCTTTGAAATCTAACTGTGCGATTATTATTAGATTTTACTCTTTCAATTCCTTGGAAAATCCTAGCAACCTTCTGTTGAGCGTGTCAAGTGTTAAGCGAAAACTAGGTATACAAAAAGCTCGATTAAAATATCTAAATCCAAAAATGAAGATCATTTATAACAGTACTGTTTTTGCGCCAAACGGCGTAAACGCTCTTAATATTTGTTTTATGATTTTATTGTTTGTATTTATGTTAGGTATAATCTGTGTGTTTCTTTGTTTTTTTTTTATTTTTACGGCGACCCCAGTGCCCCAAAGGTCCTTGCTGAAAATCAGTGTCGTGGCATCTTTGTCACGACTAATGCTGAGTCAGGGACCTTTTTGGCACAGGGCACTTAAATCTATTTTATTTTTATTTTTTGTTTTTTCTATGTTTTAACCTTGTATTATGCCTATATCATGTATTGTGTATTATGCCAAATAAATAATATTCTATTCTATTCTATTCTATTCTATTCATTTCTTTATTGGGAACTGGACTCTCGCAACCTGAAGAGGTCTCCTTTTGATTCCCAGATAGGATATCACTTTGAATAGTTATTTGTTTGGATTATATGAGAATAGATAGAAGAGTCTCTCATTATACTATGTCACATTAAGAAAACACAAGAAAAAAAGTTTTAAATTCATTTGTCATTCACTCCCATTACTTCTGATGAATTTCGTTGCGGGTCCACAAACTTGGCCTTCATATCTTGAATTTTGATCGTGGATACTCAGAAGTTGCAGCAGTGGAAATTCACTGGTTTATTGTTTGTCCACAGTGCAGCAGCTGAACAGGCGAGTGCGATGGCGTGAGTGGGCGCGCTCACGCATGGCGCGCGCTCGCCGCGAGCCATGAGGCGATGCCTGCTTCAGCGGGCCCGCGGGCGCTGGTCTACTGCCTGCTGCTGCTCTGCGTCAGGTGAGCTGGCCCCAGGACAGGCAGCTGTGGTCTGATGCCGCGAGCTATGAGGCGATGCCCACGCGCCGCTTGCCTCGCGCGGGTCGCGGGAGCTGGTCTATTGCCTGCGTCAGGTGAGCTGGCCCAGGACAGGCAGCAGCTGTGTTTGATGCCGCGAGCCATGAGGCGATGCCTCGCGACGCCTGCTTCAGCGGGCCCGCGGTGCTATTTGCTGCTCTTCATCAGACTAGGCTGGCTCTTGTCCACCAGACCGCAGCTGTGGATGTTATGGTGTGAGTGGGCGTCGTTTGAGATAACTTAGGGAATTCCAATTTTCTCTCGAACTCGCACTCTAAGATACATATGTTATATTTGATGTCCTCATCAGTTGCTCTAAATTATCTACTGTCAATATTGCCACTGCTAGATGTTATCGAAAATATTAATAAATTTTTCACATTATTGAAATGCCCAAGTAAGTATCTTTCTTAAAATACTTTAGATTAAAAGCTTTAAAAACTCAACACGTTATAATCGTAAGTTATTTATCATATCAAACCAAATACTTTCGTTACTGCCAACCACTTTCTTTTTAAGAAATGTTCGAGTCAAAGTAAAACAACGTTTTAATAATGTTTTCGCCGCTGGGAGCGCTCGCCGAGCTTAATTGTAAAAGCTCCGCCCGCTGCGCCGCGCGGCACATTACTTACATCCAAGTAAACACGGTTGAAGCATGCTTCAAAATTAATACAATGTTTATTGGATTGGTAGCGAGCAATATGTAAGATGTTCTATCTCGGAATTCGTTGTACCTTTTAGTAAAATGAGTCAGATTACATTTTGAATGCATAATCATCAGAATGGATTGGAGTTTGTACAGATATCTTTTGTACAAACAAATGTTAATACACGCAAGATTTAAATTAAGCGTAATAAGCTTGATAAATGTATAATAAACTTTATTAGATATGGTTATTTTGGTTATGATGGAGTGGTGAATAATACTCAGTCTGACACACAGCCAGCTGAATTACAGTGCGACGTGAGAGCGTTACGTTTCGATTCCGTTCAGCACACTCGCTTTCTTAAGGCCTTGTTAGACAGTCACAAGAAGTGTAGCTGGATTTGAAATTCAGATTCAATTTCGTTAATTTTCCATCCGATTCTCTACGCTCTCTGTTTGACGAGGTCTTTACAGATAATTTGTATGAAGCGAGTGACACAACCTCCCCGTCTGAAGGCCAGCGGCCGACTGCCGCCCGCACCCCGCGAAGGCCCCCTCAACAGCAAAACGTTCGGAATTTATCAAAAGTAAAATTTATGAATGAAAGTAATGTTCGATTGAAAAACCCAACGTGTCATTTAAAGATTAAAGAATTCCTAATCTATTCGTGCAAAAATCTTTTAAATTAACATAGCCGTTTTGGAGGAGTAGGGAATTTAAGTAAAAAATCGATGTCCCGTATTTATTTTTTTAATCCAAAACAAAGAGACGTAGCGAAAATTCAAACGTCACAAATGTAGTCCTTGAACTATTGTATAACATATATTTTTTTCAACTATTTCTGTCCAGCAATAAAAGAGGAGTAGGCTTTACAAAATGCCCATTTGACGCGGATTGAGGACTCTAATCGCCTTAATAAACCACGATTTCGTGCTGCGGATAGCGCGTTAAGCCATGGGTCCGATGGAAGCTATGTCAGATACATAAAGTCTGACATTAGGGTTATGACCTTAAATTATAGCAAAAAATTAAGTTGTCATAAATTGTAAGATTTGGAAAAGCATCTGTGATAGTTAATTAAAATATAAATATTATTAAATTCATACTTAAAGATTGCCTAAATACACATCTAGTTACTTACATTAGACTTCCAAAAAACTTTTAAATGGATAAAAGTTATTTCAAGCATGGCCCATAAAAGTATAACTTTTAATTTATACTCACGACATGTTTTAATAATAAAATAAACAATGGAAATCCTGCTACCAACCCTAGATACAGGTATCGCGAACGATCTGCGAACGTGACGCGAGCATACATACAGTACGTAGCGCGTAGCGAGCGTCGTCGTGATATCGTTTGCGAGCCCTCCAAACGACCAGCTGTAGGCACAGTCTTTGCTGAAACAAGACTTACATAGTCCAGAAAAGGGTGGAGCCAAATGCATAACGGCTTTTAAAGCTCTACGTTACTAGCTTACTCTTGGAAAAGTTTAGGAGTTTCCCAACTTTTTAATGGCGAAAAAAAAATACTTTTAACACATTACGAGTATTAGCGCGTTTGTTATCTGAACGTATGTTGTGTTATTTGTATTTCTTTGAAGATGAATATAACGAATTCTCGCTTAAGGTCCTGGAAATCCTTGTCCACTGAAAAATAGTTAACTTCAAATTTCTTGAAATCATAGTTCAAGCTGTGTGTGCCAAAAATATCAAGGACAGAAAGTTGGGTCTCGAGCGCGTGTTTTGCCTTACACACGGTCATCAAAAATATGTCAACATTCATCATTTTTGTAGGCAATTTGTTGAATTTTGACATGATTTTGTTGATTAAGCTATAAATAGTTGTATGATGCAAACAGACCTTAGCTAAATCATTCGTATACCAAACATATAAGTATTTGCAAGAATTGACATTACCTACTAACACAGGCCTTGTCAGTCGCGAGTTTACAATGCATTCGAAATTAAAAGCTAATGTATGGAGTCCCTGCGCAGATCATTTCGGATTCTTATTGCCTGGTGACGTCGTTGAGCCTTCATTGTTGATTGTGCGCAACAAATTGATGGCTTTATTTAATGTTAGTAGAAACTGGAAGTCATAGGTCACTTGGTCTGATGGTTTGAGGACTAGCCAGATACATTGCGAATACGAATCCTGCCGAGGCCGGGGGCAAATGTTAGTGATGACGATAGGCATTCATACCTATTTTATCATTTACATTTTTCTAACTACGAAGATTCAAGTTCTTTTACAAGCACTGTTTAATGTAGAGTTTGACAGTTATACATGGCATTTGGTAGTCCTTTTACTTGGAAGATAAATCAAAATCCTCTGTTTAAATTATTTATTCTACCATCACATTATTTAAAGCAAACGCTTGTGGGAAAAAGTACGTACCTACTCGTACCTAGATAGAGGCCTTCTATTGCTTCGTAAATATAGAGAAGTGACTAACATCGAAAATATAAATTTATTGATTGACAGCCGCAACAACCTCACGAACGAGTATAGAACCTTTTTTGCGTTTACGTTACGTTTCCTCACAAAAATGTACTGAGGGATTGCGTAAACCCTCGTGTGAAATAGAATACACTTTGTGGTATTGCGTCTCGGTGGGCGGAGCAGTTAAGTTCTAAATTTGAAATGATCAGCTGTCATAAAGACGTTCTACAATACTGAATTTGAACTCAAAAGCTAATGTCTCTAGGTATATTTTCGAATGAAACAGGAAATCTAAGGTGATTTCACACTGTCATTTATGGTCTGTAAGGATTGGCGTAATGATGGGTTGTCTTCGTTCGGAAATCAAGTAAAGTGATGTTTTGACCATAGACCACGTAGGCCATCGGATAAAAGCCAGTTCATCACTCTTCAATTCGGTGTTTTTGTTTGTTGTGTGTGTGTTGTGTACCGCAAATTCTACAATCTTGCTGTGTGGCAGTTGTCCACTTTCACATTTTTTCAGAATAAATTCTCAGTAGTTAGTATATTATGGTAAAAGATTTATAAAATAATTTAGTTTTGAAACTAGACCTGATCTTCAGATATTGTCGAAGAAAAGTCTGTCAATTATTGAAAATCAAAAGTTATTGAGAACTTGAGACTTAGTAAAAGCTCTGTATAAAATTACCTACTGTGAAACATGTTTTATTTTCATGAATAACCTTTGCCTGTCTTCAAAATGAGCTGGCTGTTCTGTTCAACCTATGATGTCCAGAAATAGGCGCAGTTTCTCGGTCGGCTATTGACAGGGGAAATTACCTAATGCGTGTGCAACGTGCACAGTACCAGTACCGACACGCACTTTGTCTCAATCTCTGGCGTTTTAATACATATTTATTGGGATTTTCGCATTTTAAGGTAAACATTTCACAAGCTGGTTAAAAAATTGGAATTAAAAACATTTTTCGAGCCATATGTAGCACGGATCCGGACTTTCGCAGCGTGTTTGGAATCGTGCCATGTTTTTTATTATTATGGGACAGGATACAAACGAGCAGACCGATCACAATACATGATGGTAAAGTGATTACCGCCACCCAAAGACACCCCTAGTCCATGTTAATGGAATTTTGCATCATTGTCATTATAATTTATTATTTCACGGACTACATACCACTTTTATTCCAGGTAGTATAAATAGAGCGTATTTTATTTTCCAATAGCCCTAGGCCAAAACGCAATATAATACAAAACTGCCCTAAAGTATTTCTCAAACCTCAGTTACCAACGCAACCACCCATAGCAGCACTCACTGAACGTTATTTTCGCAGGTAATCGCATCTTCAACTTTACTGGCTCCTCCTAACGAAACAATCCTTGGAATCTTTCCTAACTCAGTGTTAGCTTGTTGAGCTAAATTGACAGCCGTCTGGGCTCCCGGGCCGGTTACAGCGAGGCGCGTTAACAACCACTAATCACTGAGTTTATTTTACTTGTAAATTACGTGCGAGGCAGTTGGCGGTCGTTACGCCAAAGGTATGTGCAGTTGTTAAAAGTTTAGGTCCATTTTTAATTTAGTCTTCAATTGTTAAATATGCATAAATAGGTACCAATGTAGACGTTTGGGTTCCGAAATAATAATAAAATAGTTTCAAATATGAAAATAAATAAATAATAAATAACATCTTTATTGAATAACTCATTTGGCAGTTTAAACTCTAGCTAGACTAATCATGTGCTAAAAAGGTAAAATTATACATGTGCCTGAACTAGGAAAAAATATTATTTAAATAAAAATAAACTACTGAAATCATGGTAACTTCATGTAGATTCTCCAATTAAGTATTTAGATAATAATTATGTGATATGATTACGAATTACTAAATTTTTCATACAATCGCATGAATGAATATCTACTTCAATTTTCACCCCTCCATGGGACTTCCCCTTCACAGACTTGTCTGTTTGCAAAACACTAGTCGCGCCCGCGACACGGCCTATTTGCCTTCGTCTTTGTCAGGGTACTTTGTAAATATTTGCGTCAATTTCTTACTAAAAGTTTATCAATCAAGAGTGAATAGCCTTAAACTGTAGTTTTCGTCTACACATCTTCGGCGCACGCGCATGCGGCGTTTACGACACGACACGATACGTCCGCGCTAAAACCAGCCATTGCTTTATAAGGCGCGGAAACGTTCAGATTCACTGTTTTTACAGCTCAGCTGGCATTTAACCTGTTCGAGCCGTGTACTCACTTGGAGGTCTACTTTGGGAAATGACTTGGATTAATGGATACTATAACGGCTCTTTCGGTTATGCCAGTATCCGAGGGTTAGAAAAGAATGTACTGAAAGCTTTTCCTTACATATTTTAATAATCTAAACTTTTGATTATTCTGTCCTTACATCCTGAATCCGCCTGTCAGAAAAAAGGTTATAGACAAGTTTTGTTACCTCGACGTCACACGTATTTCTTGCCTCCTGTTGCCACTTCTATTATGTCACATGTTTGCGGTCTAAAAGAGAATGATTTAGAAATATACTATGTACGTACACGTTTATTTCATAATAATAGAAAACCATTTGTTACATACAGTTTCCATGTAAAAACGTTGCAGTACCTACCTACGGGACTACACGTATTCCCACCTCTCGTTCCCACCGCTGCAACTCTTATGTGTGTAGCCAGGATCTACAGCTTTACAGTTTTGCAGTATCTACCTGGGAAATTATGTTTCATTGATAAAAACTTCGAATTTCAAGATAAACTGTGATGTCTGGAATACAACACTGATGCCACACAACGAGGATAATGCCTCCAAGGCCTAAATGATTTCCAGATGTTTCAACTTGCAAAGTGAATGATTGGGTCCACCGTCCATGCCTTCTCGATGTACCACTTGCGATTAATTACACTTTAAATGTCTCTTGCTCAAAATAATGACATCAACGCCGCCAAGAACGCGGCACTTGCGACTACACGTTGCATCATTCACAAAGCGGTGTACCTTTGCATTGAAACATTGAACATGTTGCTTACTCCTGACCTTTAGAAGTCGTGTTTCAGTTCATGAAAGTTATTGTTTTGAAGTGCACTTTCTAGTGCCTTCGAAAGTCGGTGAAATGCTAAAGATTATAGCGGTCATGCAAACAGAGATAGGTAGGACAGACATAAGTAGAGTAAAGTGAATAATATTTATTGTCATCACTATTATTCTGTGCTAACACATTACTGCAACATAATTATTGCTATTGAATCCAACAGCAGTGGTTTCTTTTTATTTCCGTTACATGGTTTGCCTCCCAAGAACATTTAATTAGTCACCACTCATTAACCATATTCGTCCCGTCTCCTTGTCATTATTTGCTTGCTAAATCGCCATCAATAAAAACATTCTGAATCTTAAAAAATATTAAGTTTAACCCAAACCCAATTATAACCCTTGCAATATAAAAAACCCTTTAATTCTTCTGTGGAACACAGGTTTTGTTTTCCTTCTCATTATCATCTCATAACCAAGCTAATCAACCACTGTGCTTAGCGCATCATAAAACATAACCGCCGATACTTACTCAAGCAATCTCAAGCACCTCCGTAAGATTGCTCCGACTTAATAACATTCATCGAGCCCACATCCTACTCGGCGGAATATGAAGTTATTAACTGTAATACCATAAATTAGAGATGCCACAGATTACGACGCTACGCTATGGGCTATGGTTTGGGAGGCAATGACATGGATGATCGTAAAGAATGGGAAACGATAAGTACCTATATTCTAAGCTTGAAGGTTCTTTCTTTGTCTTTTGTAGTTTTAGTTAGTAGTATTTCCGTTAAAAATCTAGCTACTAACAAATTATCAGAATTTATTGAAAACTAGCTTTCCGCCCGCGGCGTCTCCCGGGGTTTTTCCGGAAATTATTCGAATTTTTCTCGCCGTAAAAACCATCATTGGACTTTAACAAACATTTAAAAAAAAGAATTGGTAAAATAATAATTAGACCAGGCGTTGTTGAGTTATGCGCTTACCAATACATTTTGCGATTCATTTTTATATTATAGAATAAAACACCATAATATTATTTTACAATAGAAACGGGCGCTCACGTGAATATCTACTGCTTCGATAGGCAATGTTAAAGTGTTGATTTTGTCATTATCACAAAAATATGACCAACTAACTGACCTCATTTTGCCAAAATCAAACCCTGTTAATTAGTTTGAAGGACAAGGTTTCTATCAAGGTTCCCAAATACTTCTCGTTTGCTATACAATTACGGAACCCTAAAAGAGGTTAAGTCTATTTTACACCTTAATAAGCACGTACAAACCAATAATTTGGTGTGATTTGTTTTTAATAGTTCTCACTAGAAGCCATAACTATTGGTAACATCTTTCTTATTAAGCAATATTCGATGATCTGAAATGTTTATTATCCGATGTTGATTAACTATATAATGAAGCAATCACAGCACGTTAACTTAGATTAAGATAACTCCAAATTATGTAATAAGTAGGTACTCTTCTTTTAAACTTGTACCTAATTGAAAAAAAGTTTAATTTTTGTGAATTTGGGAAATGAAATTGAGTAATTGGACTGAAAATAAGACTGACTAACAAAACATTGTATCTGTAGTTTATTTTATTACCCATGCAAATCTCAATAAAATAATTATTACAATTTCTTAGCGATAGCGAGTCGCTTCTCAAACTAAATTATTCGAACTGCCATAGCTAATATTTTGTGGCAAATAATTCCCCATCCAACTCAATTTCATTTTGAAGTCCAATTCAATGAATGTACAAGATCACAGTCATACGCTGTCCTTGGTCCCCTTTCCTGGTCTCATAACGTTGCAAATTACTCAGCAACTCCTTCATCAGACTGACAGGAGAGGCACGGTCCGCCGCACAAATTGGCGCATTGTCTCTGGGACAGAACGGCCCTGATGTACGGTTGGAGATCAACAAAGCCTATTGACAATGTGTTTGTGATCATTTGAGTTATGTTAATGTGCACGATCTTTGCATGACCTTAAATTAGTTATGGTTTTCCGGATGATATAAAACAGATTGAAAGATTGAATTGAAAGATAAACCTGGTTTTAGGCCATACTTCAGCTTCATACTTTTAGCTTTGCGAGCTGGGGCTCGTACTATGACTTACTATGTCCAACATCTAAGATCCTAAAAATCTCCTTTAAATTCGACATCATAATTATTAAACTTCTCCACGTATAATACCTATTGTAAATACGGTAGGTACAGTGTTATAGGAATGCTAATTCGAGGCTTCCGGCGACTGGGACCGCAATTAACTGGGACCGCGGTCCCAGTCGCCGGATCCGTAAAAAATAAATAATTTTCTTCCGGCAACTGGGACCACTCATAGATAACTTAGAAAAATATTATTATTCAGGCCAAAATCGGTACAGTCATACGAAAAAAAATTCTAAATTATTTATATGATTATCATTGACTCGTTCTAGACACGATTTATACTATGCGCTTAGCAATAAGTAGTTTAAGCTAGGCCATTTTTACATACTTTAATACAAATACTAATATTGGACTGAATACTGTAAAGCATTTTCTACCAGTAAATTATTATTTACTGAATTTCATTAATGTAGTACCGTAGTACCTACAATACAACATATTTTAATGCTTATTATTTTCCCCTTAGAATCTACTATAAATCCACTATAAATCTACTATAAGTACTATAAATCAAACGAATGATTTTTTATTAAATCAGCTATGGCGTATATTTTTTTCCCCAGACACTTTTATTCATGAATATTTCAAATAACACAATGTATTTTATTTTTTCTTTCAACCGGTATGAGATGACAAAAGAAAAATAATAAAAGTACCTATTCATGTGGACAATTAATTCCGCGGCATAAGTTTTGAGCAGTATGAGTTTGAGCCGTTTTTAAATAAATATTTTATATTAATAAATGATGTTTTTAAATTAAAAAGGATTTTCTTCAATTATTACACCTAATAAAATTTCGTTTGACTGTACATTTTTTGATTTCAGTTATCATTTACGAGTGGTCCCAGTTGCCGGAAGAAAATTATTTTATTTTTACGGATCCGGCGACTGGGACCGCGGTCCCAGTTAATTGCGGTCCCAGTCGCCGGAAGCCTCGCCAAACAGCAAAAATCAATCTAAAGTGAATTTCCAGTTAGGACAATATTTGGAATCAAAAATGTCTTATTTCCTGTCTGACTTCAAATTAAATTTATTCTTATTACAGGGGTTGAAAATATACTTCACTATTTATCTTCAAAAGAAGGCTGACTGCTCAATCGAACTCCCACGCGTGATGTGTCGTCTCATAATATAGAAGTTGTTGAATATAATGTGCTGATGTTAATATGAAGATTAATACAAATTGGTTACTTATTATACACAATAATAATAAATAAAGTAGCTTGTCATCAGCCCGCAGCCAGCATTCAATTCTAAAGACTGTTGTTTTTGCTATCACTATAGACATAGACTCAGTAGGGTCACTTCACTATGGCAGCCTGACCTGACTATGAGCTCTAGCAGAAACATTACGTTTTCTATGATGCGTAGCATGCGCAGATATGTACCTAGTCCTACAAATATATTGTTTCCTTAAAAATTAGATATATCTATTTAAAGCCACTGTAACTTTTAATTTGTGTATCAAAAAAAAAAAAAAAAAAGTATATAAGTAGTATATCCGTTAAGCTAGCACCCATAACACAAGCATTAAGTTGCTTACTTTGGGGCTAGCTGGCGCTGTGTGAAATTGTCCAAAGATTTATTATTATTATTTTCGGTTTACACTTTTGTGTCTCAGCTCATGGCTGGTATCAGAGGAANCGATCTTTGCATGAACTGAAATTAGTTATGGTTTTCCGGACGATATAAAACAAATTTAAAGATTGAATTGAAAGATAAACCTGGTTTTAGGCCATACTTCAGATTCATACTTTTAGCTTTGCGAGCTAGGGCTCGTACTATGACTTACTATGTCCAACATCTAAGATCCTAAAAATCTCCTTTAAAGTAGACATCATAATTATTAAACTTCTCCACGTATTACGGGAATATTCCCACCTCTCGTTCCCACCACTGCAACTCCTGTGTAGCCAGGATCTACAGCTTGACCGCCACAAAAACCCAACCAATGAAAGTCAAGTTTGTCCCGGGGGAAAGTTAAACTGTCATTGGACCCGCAACGAAATTAATCAGAAGAACATAGGAGGAGTTCGAAATTAAGGTTCGACTTCCCTTCAACAAACAAAGGTTTAAAACCTTTAAGAAAAATCTTCTCCACAATAATACTTATTGTAAACACGGTAGGCACAGTGTTATAGGAATGCTAATTCACCCAAACAGCAAAAATCAATCTAAAGTGAACTTCCAGTTAGGACGATATTTAGAATCAAAAATGTCTTATTTCCTGTCTGACTTCAAATTAAATTTATTATTATTATAGGGGTTGAAAATATACTTAACTATTTATCTTCAAAAGAAGGCTGACTGCTCATTCAAACTCCCACGCGTGATGTGTCGTCTCATAATATAGAAGTTGTTGAATATAATGTGCTGATGTTAATATGAAGATTAATACAAATTGGTTACTTATTATCCATAATAATAATAAATAAAGTAGCTTGTCATCAGCCCGCAGCCAGCATTCAATTCTAAAGACTGTTGTTTTTGCTATTTCTATAGACATAGACTCAGTAGGGTCACTTCACTATGGCAGCCTGACTATGAGCTCTAGCATAAAAACTACGTTTTCTATGATGCGTAGCATGCGCAGATATGTAGGTACCTAGTCGTACAATATTGTTTCCTTAAAAAATAGATCTATCTATTTAAAGCTACTGTAACTTTTAAGTTGTGTATGGAGAATGGGACTAGTGAAGTGACAACATACGAATCCTGTAGTTTCATATTTGGGAATTGCATAACTCCAGATAAAAAATGTAACCTAAGGCACACCTAGAAACTGAGTTTATCAATCAGTTCTCTGAAAAAAGTTTGGGAAAATGTGCACATTTTCCTGTCTTTTTCATAACGCGCATAAGCACGAAGTGCATGGTGTCATGTTTTTTGCGAAGTAAACTCACTGTGTTCTCGCAGCCTGTGACTATGCACTCAAAATGGTAATATGCCGATTGGATCGGACATTCATTTAAATTAAATATTTATTGTGACTACTTTATTGCCGATCTGCCCACTCGAGTCAATTCGATTATATTTCACATTATTTAATTGACTGTCGACGCGCAATAATTGATAATGTGAACATAATTTACTATTGCGATATCGTCGAAGAGATCTTTTATCTGAAAGAAAATTATGGATATTTAATACGCGTGTTTGAAGTAAAGTGCAGACCACACTGACAAAAGTTAACTTTTCCTGGCAAGTTACTTTTTTTAAATAAAACTTACGACTCAAGATCCAGATTCGTCGCGTTGCTGTTCGTAAGTTTCGTAGCTACGAGTAGCTAGTCGATTTCGATTCCAAAACGATTCCAGTAAAGTCAGAAGCTAAAATCTCTGAAATATTGCCAAATATTTGACTTAGCTCATTATAAAAAAACATAATAATACTTTTCAGGTCGTTGTAAATGTAAAAAAACTGAAATATAATATTTTCAACATACTTGAATGTCAAAGATATTTTCTTACAATCGCGTAATCGGTAATAATAGACACACGCATTTAGGCAAAGTGCATGTAAGGCGATCTGACTCGATAACATTCAATAATGAATAAACATTTTACTTAGTCGATCGTTTATGCGATGCTTCTAATGATATTTATCTATCGTACGTAAAAGCACTCGCAAAGCTCGCGCAATCGTAGTCATTGGCGACGTCGCTAATCGCTCCAAAGCTCTTCAGCTATCGCTTTGGGCACGCAGCGTTCTTTACAAGGACAGACTTTGTCTACACGGAAATACATACATAAATCAAACGATTGCTTGTACATTATGCTCACATAGCCTGGATTAGTGTTTAAATGATTCTAGAGCAACATGAAAAAAAATTAAAAATAATGAGTTTTAGTTAGAATACATATATAATTTGACTTCTTCGTATCTTAGCAAATATAATTTCCAAGAAAGGAACAATTAATTTCAGTTATTAATTAAGATCATCTACATTGCCATGCACGATCTCTATTCGAGAATATTAATTTATTCCCTATCGCCCATCGGCAATTAGTGGTACGTGCCACTTCAGCTTTCTAATTTGTTAGAATTTATTCAAATACGAATATTTTAGGTAGGTATATCAGTAACCCTTTTATTTTATTTACTTATTTTCAAGGAAATACTTAATATAATACCTTTATGATTTTAGTAACATATTCAGCAAACATAAAATAAAGTAGCACATGAAGATAACTAACTCACCGAAGAAAAATTAACGTGACACGTCAAAGAAACATTAAAATATTTATTTCCTTTTTAAACTACCGCAGATTTCATAATTACACATTATATTATCTTGTCACGGAATACGATATATTATTATGTTGTTGCGGTATCCATCGTGTTGCGTTATCCATCGCACCGTGTAAACGCGCACTGAAGTGCATCTTCAATAAAACAACAAGTTTATTGCATTGGCATTGATTGAAACTCTACACGGGCGATTAGGCCAGCGCTGACAGTCCCGGCGGTTACGGGGTGTTTATATGCTAATAAAATGGATTGCACGACAAATACCATGTGATATATTATTATATTCATGATGTTATTACTATTATTGCAGTAATGGCAGCATCACGAACATTGTTTGCAGTGATGTATGAAATTGATTTGTTTATAAAATGACTCACCTTTGTGATTGCTGTTATTTCGCGCCATAAACAAAGGTAAAGTGTTAATGCCACACTTATATTTATTTATTGAACATGCATTATTCAGTTGTAATAAAATGATCATTTTACGAGACATAGCTCGTTCGTTTATGCGATAGTTTCGGAGCTTCAACTTAACTTAGAGCTTCCTCGCCAAAATCATAAAGTTCTCTTAACGTATGAGTTTTAAGATTTTTATGGTGGATTAGACCGATAGTTAAAAACAAACACGACAATCTCATCAAGCCCAGTCTAGAGAATATCTGTATTCTATACATAAACGTGCTTGAAAAACATTAACCGCTATTTTGAAGTCGGGTAAATAAACACACATAATTTAACTATGACAATGAAATCTGTAACTAATCCCCAAACTTCACCAAATGGGTTCTGCTCTGTCTACTCACAGGGTAGAAAGGGACAGTGGGCCCATTCCATTCTAGCTAGATAGTTAGAACACACTTCATTGTGCACCACACAAAACAAGAAAATAAAAAAGAAATACAAAGTATACGGGACTATTTATTTCAGGTCTCATTCACCAACAATTTAAGCTACATTTTTACATGCTTTCGCTCAAATTATTTGTATGAAACTACTTTACGGTGTATGTTGTTTGAATATACATTATTCTATACATTATTATTTTAAATCAATAACATTTAACCAAGCAGCTGTTTCCTAACTTACTGACTGGAGTCAGAACTAGTTAAAAAAGTTTAACAGCTTTCACACTCAGAAGCTACTAAATAAGATTTCAGTGTGGCGGCGCGGTGACGCACCTGCCCGTAATCCAATATGTGTTAATAGGGTATGATTACCGCACTGATGGGCTCTGCTAGGGCTGACACGACATATTTGGCACTTTAATCACAGAATAATAATAAGTACTACGTACAGAAGTTTAACTTCGCGAAGGTATTTAAAAAAATGTGTGCTCAATGTCATTAACAATATGGTGTAATTTAGCCTGTCTCAAGAGTCAAGCACCATTTTGTTGACAAACGTCAGTGATCGGCACTGGGCCGAAGCTATAGGGCTGACTTCGGTAAAATGATGTGACGTGAGGTGCCAAACTGCGGAAAATGGCGGAGGAAATACATGATTTAGCATGAATTATCATGAATAATCATCATCATCATTTCAGCCACAGGACTTTCATGAATAATATTAACTACTTATTTACCTCTCAGTGTCTTGAGGCAACTTAAAAAAGTACATTCTGTGTATTTATATAGGCAGTTATATACTGCACAGTATTCAGTACACCATTTTTTTTTATTTTCTTCCATCATACAGAAGAATACGCGTGTGTGAGTCAATGTTCGCTCGTATGTGAGGCCTTGTCGAATAGTATCCTGTAGGTGGGCCATCGTGCGTGTTTTGTTTTCAATGTAAACTCGCGGAGATGAACAGGCCTGCTTTAATTTAAAGCGCGGATATCGGATGAAGCGCAAGTCAGTTATCAATTTCAGCGCCTCGTACATTTTAGAAATTGTCTCTCACGTGAGAATATCTCAACTTTTTCTCTATGTACTGTACGCCAGTTAGAGACAATGGGAACAGATTGTATGAAATTTAGGTAATTCACTCTGAAAACAAGAATAAACACTTTCAGCGCTTTTTTAGCGAGAGTGAGATTTGCAATTTAGTTTTGGCAGACCTCTTACTTTGCGAACCGATGATCTGATGAAGGTTGCGGAAAGTAGGAACCTGGATGCGGGCTGTGCACGACTAGTTGTTATGTATGGGCATATTGGGCGAAGCCTTTTTTCTCCAGCTATGGACGTCATTGACGATTTTGACGGCTGAAACTAACGAACTCTTCGACACACTTGTTTCGCCTGAACTAAAGCAAGATGAATAAGTTTCCCGCGTGTCAGCCCTATGGCCGGATGGGCGCACAATGCGCCACGCTCGGCGGTCCCGCGATGCGATCTGTCCTCGTCTAGCACTGACGGACATTGTCACGGCTGGTGGCGGGCTGTCTGCCACGCGGCGCACTCGTGCCTGGCACATGGGGACAATCGGCGAGGTATTGGCATATCGAGTCATTTACGGAACTATTGATGGACATTTTTGTAAAGACAGACTAGGCATTGTAGAGACGACAGGCGCTTACATTAAGTTAGCACAAGGGCATCTCATACTATATGATGCAATTTTGCAAGACAAAAATAGGTCACTATGTAATTAAGGTACAGACGAGGAAAATATAGCCGAATACCTATCAGGAATGAGGCATTTGTTTAATTTAATCGACAACTATACATTATTCATACATGGTAATAATTGACAGTTAACTCTATCTTATGAAACAACTGACTTAAAGAAAAGTCATGATCAAGGAACCCTGAATGCCGGTCAAATATTGACCCTCTCGTGATTCGAGGGTTTGCTCGCGCACTGACTCGGCGAATTGGTGTTTGTTCAGGATGACCAGCGCACTCACAGAGACCTTGCGTATATGACTAAATCTTACATTTATATGTGTTTATAAAAAAGAAATGTATAGTCAATACTCAATTGCATAACCACATTAACACATTCACATTAGGTCTTACAAAGTAGTCAAAATGCTGACTACCCTGAGTTAAATAAATATAAATAATTGACACAATAGGTATACATAATAAAGAGGAAATGAGAATAACGCATCATATTAGATACCTTTAAGATACTGTATATTAGAAAGCTTGCCTAGTTCTATAAAATACGAGTAGCAAAGTTCACAAACTACTTATTTATAAATGGATCACTAAGCGAACAAGCTTAGCAGCTAGAGGGGTCATAACATTTTAATTTTAATGTATTTCACATTATAGACAGTTCCTACCATAAAAACTAAACTTTGAAATGAGAAGTAATAAATTATACTAATCCGTGCTTACATTGATGAGGTGAGAACGAAACCACAAAGACTTTAATGTAAATCGACAGGTAAAAGGCAATTCCTATTAATGAGGACAGTCCGGAATGAAGACGTGTAATGAGTCCCGGTCCCGTTGAGGGACCCCTAAATTATTACATTACGATAATATTAAAGGGACATAATTTGTATTCGATTTGTTAGCTGCGTTGCTGGTAGGGATGTGACGTGATCGATAACGATGTTACTTCACGTATATTTCTTAATTGACTCTTCTAGTTATTTGAATTATGTATGCGTAAGATAACTATAATAGAACGCCTGTAATAATAATCATCTAACATTCTTGTTATTACTCCTGTTAATGCGGTTTTTAAATTATCGAAAGATGAAATTTAGCTCGTAGAAAATCTTAATAAAGTTCAAAAATAAAAAAAATAGTATTAGTAGGTACACAGAAATATCCTCAGATATTTTAAGAGAATTCCAAGTTACTTTGGCGAATTCTATTAAGGCTGGGTTGCACCATCTTACTTTAACTTTGACAAACGTCAAAAATATGTCAAACTCCAGGTTATCGTTACAGTTACCGTCAAAGTTAGGTGGTGAAACTCAGCCTAAGACTATAATCTATCACCGACCCATCGAACTATCGAGACCCATCGATACCTATCGCTAGAGCCCATCCCTAGAGGTCCCTTAAATCACCGTTACGGTATGTTAACGAGGTCCGCCGCATTATTGTGGATAATATATCGGCGCAGGCGCATACTTACAATCCGTCGATTACGTAACTCTTTGTAGGAATTCGGTTTTGGGCAAGCTCTAGTCTAGGGCAGGGAAGGGAGAACAGCCAGATCAATCCATTCCATCAATAAAGAAAATAAAGATAAAAAAATATAAAAAAATCCTTTATTTGAATGTGCTTTAGTTTCCGACTTTCCATTTACTTAAGCATCAAAGAAATTGCGATCGTTGTAACATGAGAAAATTATTTTCAGCTGTTGCAAGATTTTGCTTAATAAAAAATAGAGTTTAAATTGTGAGTGTTTTTAATCCATGATTTAGAGACATTTACAGAATAACTTTGGTAGCTAACGTGACTACTGAAATATAGTTTTTACTGGTAAGGAGTCAGGACTTTAATATAAAATATTACATTAAGTAATACCTCAATAAAATTATCTCTATTTCACGACACTGCGATTAAAATAAATGTCTCTAAAATTGACTAGCTGTCTCGCATAGACTGTGGCCATAGTGGGACCACCTTTGAAAACATTAATCCTTTTTCCTGTTGCATTTTTGGAATAGATTCGCCGAATATGGCCGCTGGCGCAGGCGCGGGCGCTCATATTTCCTAATCGACCCACCAATTAATGCTACTTTAATTATAGATTAATGGATTTGTGGTATTCCGTAAGATAAGCGGAGATTAAGCGTGGCTACGTTTGGCTTTGTTCGAGTTTAAAGTGATTTTTAATTTCTTTTGACCGTTTAAAGATATTGGTGTAATGGAAAAGATCGTAAAAAACCTGACATGTTGCATTTGGGACTGGACTATGCCCTCTGTTCCGGCAGCGAGAATTACGGCTTGATGCAGAAACACAAGTTACAGGTAGATAGAGTCAACTTCAAAATCGGTAGGTAAACACTGTATTGGAGAAATTAGAAAGGAAAAATTCGCATTTTGGCCTTATCACATTGTCGTTGTATTTGTTAATCTTTGCGTATTGACAAAACTTAAATAGTAGGTATTCGTGTTTCTAATCAAATGTTTTTTCGTACCTCAGAATTGGCTGTAAATTCAGTTTAATACATAGGTATGTATTTGCTTTGATTTTTGAAATAAGAATACCTTCTGTAAGCAGTCACCGTAAACATGACGGCATGCTTTAGTTCAAAGGTTTTATTTCATTTTAATGGTCCACTGTTGGGACATACGGCTAAATATTTTAAAGAGCATTGTAAATTGACGCATTTTTTTTTTATATGTGACAGGAGGCAAACGAGCAGACGGATTACCGGAATTAAAAAGCTGGCACTTATTTACATGCTCTTCTTCATTTTTTTATTGGATAGATGGCAGATACTGCATGCTTTGCTGATTTAGTTTTGATAAGCCGTTGAAAAAAA
Organism: Ostrinia furnacalis; assembly: GCF_004193835.3. Classification (NCBI taxonomy): domain Eukaryota; kingdom Metazoa; phylum Arthropoda; class Insecta; order Lepidoptera; family Crambidae; genus Ostrinia; species Ostrinia furnacalis. The sequence goes on along the minus strand of NW_021130436.1, from coordinate 114,739 downwards.
TGTTCTAAAATAATTATTTACCAAGTAAATCGAACCTGACATTTGAATCTTAAATAAAATCTTTTTAAAGTTTGTAAAAAGCTCTCGACTTTAACGGCCCGTATTTCCAAAGCTGTACATTACCGTATCGCGCACTAAACTCGAGTTTATCTTCGCTCATTGAGTTTATTGTAAACACGACGATACACATAATTTATAGCCCGATATTGTTATCCTTTTAACGTCAATAAAACTACTCAGAGTCCTTTAAATACGAATAAAATCCTTTAAATATGAACCGCGAAGATAAAAATAAATAAGCTAAACCGAATGTATGTTATGGGCTTGCTCTTAACACGTCCAGTTGATAAAGTTTATTTGTTTATTGAAGTCACCGGGTCACCCTGAAAACCTGGCAACTCTAAGAATAACGACGTCAAGTAGCGTCATCACAATTTCCAAGATGACAATCACGCATAGCTCATGCAGCATCCTTTAAAAAACATATGTTAGTTTAGTAAATAAATCATGTCCTTTCATGTAAAGAAGATCTTTATTTTCGGCTGAAAATCCCGTTTAAAGGGTATTGATAGCATTTGAGCATCAGTGAGTACCTATATCTGAATAAGAATAAGAATCACCATTTCGCAAACTCTATTAGTTATTACCAACAACCATTACTGTAACCTTCGAAGCCATACATTCCCCTTAACAATAACAAACTTCTAAGTACTTCAGAACACGTAACCCTATTTTTTTTAAAGATTATTAGTAATTTGTTATTACACAAATTACCAATAGTCCCGTTAGCCTTACATTAGTTTAGTAAGTACCCACCACAATAGCCGAGCGGCGGCGGGGACCGAACCCGCGTTCCCTGGATCACGAGTGGTCAGTCTGACCCCTTCACCGTTCGGTTATCGTGGCTTCAATTATAATACTACTAATATTTTATTTTTATTAATTAACTAGCGTGGATCCCGTTTTACCCCTTTAGGGGGGGGGAGTTTCGTAAAATTCTTTCTTAGAGGATGCCTACGTTATAACATCTACCTGCATGCCAAATTTCAGCCTGATCCGTCCAGTGGTTTGGGCTGTGCGTTGATAGATCACTATGTCAGTCAGTCAGTCAGTCACCTTTGAGTTATATATGTATTATATTTAGATTATTATATTCATTCTACCTACCCGCTAAGACACTGTGAGGATCGCAAGCAGCAAGTCGGCTGGCCAGGCGCACGCAGCCACATCCTTGGCCCGTGAAAGTTGACCCGAATGGGCCCAGCTGGACTGGACCCAACATTAATCACACACCACTATTACTCCTACCAATAAGCACATTTATCATCCTCTCATTAACTACCTATTAGCACAAAAGATGGACACGCAGTAGAACCTGCCCCCTAGACAAAGCGCACTTTTTGATCGAATCGAAAATCGAATCCGTCAAAACTCCATACAAAAAAGGGGCTTTTCGACCACTTCTCGACTGGTTTGCGATTATAATTTGAACTTTGTCTAGACCCACTGATACACCGATGGCTTAGCCATTTGACATTTAATATGGCCTACAATATGGTCAAACTTTTTTTTGGGCGCTGTTGTCAAAATTTAAGGGCCGCAAGACGTAGCGTGGGTAGGCCTCCTACTTGGTGGACTGACGATCTGGTGAAGATCGCGAGAAGAGCATGGATGAGGGCAGCGCAGGACCGGTTGTTATGGAAATCCTTGGGGGAGGCCTTTGTCCAGCAGTAGACTTCATTTGTCTGAAACGAAACGATGTTCGTACCAACAAGGAGTAAGCTTACTGCACATGACTCTATTTTGGTATTAGATATTAACTTGTACTTCATAAAACTAAAGCCAGAACACTTAATCGAAGTGATATCGTGTGCCTGTCGTGGAAACTTATGATGTTCCATTATAATAATCTATTTCTTAATGAAGTTGGTTTAATAATTATGTAACTGTATTTGGTTAATTGAATATGTTAATCGTTTGACACACTAATAGTTAACACTGATTTGAACTTTGACACTTTTTACTCTAGTCATCTTCTTTTTGAAGTATTCTTCTTGTTGTTGTTGTCTCTACATCTGTCAGGTCATTAATTTAAGCTGCAAGAACTAGAGCACCGTAAATAATTTTAATTTGACAAAGGTGACTGAGTTTCTTCCGCCACTTCTTCTCAGCACCAGCCCATATGGTGTCGAAGTGGTGGTAGAGCCAGCTATGTACATTTGGGACGTGTATAAGTGCCCTGGAAAGGGCCTATGTACTGAATAAAATATTTGAATTTGAATTATAAATAAATAAATAAATAATACATTTTTGGACAATTTCACACAGCGCCAGCTAGCCCCAAAGTAAGCAACTCAATGCTTGTGTTATGGGTGCTAGCTTAACGGATATACTACTTATATACTTTTTTTTTTTATTAAATACATACATATTATACATATTTACACCCAGACCCGTCACAGAAATTAAAATTCATCATTTCAATTTCTGCCCGGCCGGGAATCGAACCCGGGACCTCTCGGCATAGCAGAATTCTCTGAATTAAGAGCAGTACTAACGGTCTGCCTTAAATATTAACTAACTATGTCTAACTTTTAATCAATTAGTTCTCGAAGAGTTTGTGATAAGTTCTTCCGTAGCAGCTGCCAGAGGCTACAACATAGTTTATCAGCTACCTTTTTAATATTAAGGCTTTAGTCTTTATTTTTATCTGCAAACCGTTACAGTCTGACTCGTGATAGGTAATTTCCAGTCCCGCGGCTCCCGGCGATCTATGACGCCATCTAGCATCTAACTATTGAGTTCAACTATCTTACTGCGTCTCTTCATGCGATTATCACCCGGATTATCAGTTAGAAATAAAACGGCCAGTAATTTAAATGCCTAATACAGCATCATTACATTAATTAACATGCTCTAACAAGATCCAGTTCGTACCGATCCATCAATCCTGTCTCCTTAAGGAGTGCTTACCTATATGGGGAAGCTTTTAAAGCTGATATAGTATGATCCACTTGTGAATAATATTTGTACTGGATCTCAAAAAGGGTAGAGTTGAATCATTGAAAAACAGAGTGTATTAATTTTTAGTAGAATGATCAATTCATGATCGTGATGCTGCTTTGCATTTTGACATGGAAACTTCTCTAAGTTTCTTGTAAAATATCTTATTTACTCTTGTATTGCACCCTGGGTATTTTTGAGTTCAATTTTAAGCTAATACCTAATATCTAAGTAGTACTTAACTAGTATTTATTAAAGCTAAGAAGGAAGCCATAAAAGGACATTAATCGACAGTACATACCGACAGCTAGAATTATTATTTTTACGACTTCTTTACATAACTAAACAATACTCGTAATTCACCGCACAGATTCTAATAGATTAATAATTTAGTAATGGAGTAAAGCTCGTAATCCGTACTAAATATCGTAAAGCGATTGTTGGAAAGTGTTCGCCGCGGGGCGCGCTTTATCGCTTTTTAATTGTGATTTAGTGCCGGTAATTAATATAAACAAATATGTATTGTGCTTAATTGCGGCCCCCACGCGTTATGCAACGACTAGTTCCGACGGCCTGATATTTCCAATAGTGATTTATTGCGTTTCGAGATTTGTCGAAGCAGAATTATTATTGTAGGCACCGGTGAATACTTAAGCGTTTATATTGATACAAAAAAATAATATTTGTTATAATTGTTTTTCATTCTGCATAAAAACGCGAAAATCAAGATCAATCTTTTATGAGCAATTTTTGTAAGTTGACCTAGTAGTAGTAGTAGTGTAAGTAAAATGTCCAATTTGTTGTAATTGTTTAGAATAAGGCGGTTTCTTTTCACACTTAGGACAAAAATAATGACCTAAATTGGCTAATATAACCTTAATTTGTTGTTTAGGTAAGACATTGTATCAGCAGTCGCTCTCAGCCCGAGGTTTACACGATCCGAAGTAATTGGAAATGTATGAGCAACGGCTCTATTCAGGGATTAACTTCTTCACAAGTTCCAAGATTCAAGCTGCTTTCTTTAGCTCCATCAGTCGGCTCTAGCTCTACGGAATTGAAAGTTTCACCTGTCTTTGTTAGACGCCTGTCGCGATAACTGCCTGTACACTAATTTGATTCATTAACATACTGCAATTTCACCGAAGTGAAAATTAACTCATTTGTGCAAATATCATCAAAAAATCTTCAGTTTTAAATCTTAGTGCACTGGAATAAGCGCTATGTGAATATTTCCGATATTCTGTACAATATTCCCACGCTTCTGAATGTGTACAATTTAGAAGTCGTAACATTGTCGTCTTTATTGATATAACAATAGAGAGCGCCAAATTTTTATGGAAATTTGCAATGAGAACTCAACGGTAAACTTACATCGATTGTGCGAAATTTTTACCTAGGTGGCACTGGAAAAATATTTTAGTGCATCGACGAAAGTGTGAATTATCTATGATTTATTTAAATTAAGAGGTATACTGATAAATATATGTAGGTTGTATTGGGGGAGGCGTATGTCCAGCAGTGGACGTCCTGTGGCTGAATGATATGACATGATAAGTTGTATATTATGTCAACATGTAGCTTAATACCGAAAATATTTCGATAAAGGCCCTTTATAGGCATTTATCTAAACATGTTCCTTAATAGCTGACTCTACCACCCCGAGAAAACATTATCATTGTTGATATTAAGAAGAAATAGCTCAAGACACAAGAATCCTCTCCTCGAGAATACCTGCCTAGGTATTCTTGTCACTTTCTACACTCGCGAGCAAAACTATGGAATCACTTACATGAAGTTGTTTCCACGCGAACTTGTGTACTAACGAATTTGTTAGTAACAAAAAAAGTGGCACCATTTTAAAGATTAAACTTTTATCTTTAAATTGATACCAAATTTATTTAAAACACAAGAGTATTTAAAAAGATATCCCGGCTGATGTGAAGAAGTAACGAAAAAGACATGTATGAACTGTTTGATACGTCGCGAGTTGCGGCCTGTTTACCCCCTATAAAAGCACGCGTTTTCGGATTTTTGCNCTTATATTGATTTATTGAACATGCATTATTCAGTTGTAATAAAATGATCATTTTACGAGACATAGATCGTTCGTTTATGCGATAGTTTCGGAGCTTCAACTTAACTTAGAGCTTCCTCGCCAAAATCATAAAGTTCTCTTAACGTATCAGTTTTAAGATTTTTATGGTGGATTAGACCGATAATTAAAAACAAACACGACAATCTCATCAAGCCCAGTCTAGAGAACATCTGTATTCTATACATAAACGTGCTTGAAAAACATTAACCGCTATTTTGAAGTCGGGTAAACAAACACACATACATAATTTAACTATGACAATGAAATCTGTAACTAATCCCCAAACTTCACCAAATGGGTTCTGCTCTGTCTACTCTACTACAGGGTAGAAAGGGAGAGTGGGCCCATTCCATTCCAGTTATATAGAAATAGATAGAACACTTTATTAAACACCACATAAGACAAGAAAAGAAAAAGAAAGAAAAGTTAAAAAAAGATCCTGCACAATTTAGTTATATCTTTCACAAACAAATTACGCTGCATTTTTACAGGATTTCTATCACTATTTTAAGGTGTATGATGTTTAAATCATTTCATCGTAGAAAATGCCGGAGTGGGTCGCTAGTGTATAAAGAAATTGTTATTATTAACTTCAACTTATTATTTTAAATCAATCAAAGAAGCAGAGCTATTTCTTATTAACATAATATAGACTTCTAAGAAAGCTCTGGAGTCAGAACTATGTAGTTAAAAAAGTTTAAAAGCTTTCATACTCAGTCAGAAGCTACTAAATAAGCTTTCAGTGTGGCGGCGCGGTGACGCACCTGCCCGTAATCCGATATGTGTTAATAGGGTATGATCACCGCACTGATGGGCTCTGCTAGGGCTGACATGAAATACTTAGCACTTTCTAAAGCGAGCGTACTGCGGATAAGGCGCAAGTCAGTTATCAATTTCAGCGCCTCGTACATTTTAGAAATTGTCTCTCACGTGAGAATATCTCAACTTTTTCTCTATGTACAGGTACGCCAGTTAGGGGCAATGGGAATAAATAAGATGAAACCTACTCTAAAAAGGAGAATAAACATTTTCAGCGCGTTTTTCCATTCAGCGAGAGTGATTGCAATTATAAGTTTTGGCAGGCCTCTTACTTTGCGCACCGATGATCTGATGAAGGTTGCGGAAAGTAGGAACCTGGATGCGAGCAGTGCACGAACAGTCGTTATGGACATCCTTGGGGGAAGCCTGTTTTCTCCAGCTATGGACGTCATTGAGGATTCGGACGGCTGACACTAACGAACTCTTCGACACACTTGTTTCGTCTGAACTAAACCGAGATGAGTAAGTTTCCCGCGTGTCAGCCCTATGGCCGGATGGGCGCACAATACGCCACGCTCGGCGGTCCCGCGATGCGATCTGTCCTCGTCTAGCACTGACGGACATTGTCACGGCTGGTGGCGGGCTGTCTGCCACGCGGCGCACTCGTGCCTGGCACATGGGGACAATCGGCGAAGTATTGGCATATCGAGTCATTTAAGGAACTATTGATGGACATTTTTGTAAAGACAAGCTTGGCATTGTAGATATGACAGGCACCTACATTAAGTTAGCACAGTGGCATCTCATATTATCTGATGCAATTTTGCAAGAAATTTTTGCAATCGCCAAACTTTACAATACGTAATATAAGGTACAGCAGACAGAGGAAGGAGGAGGACAGAGGAAAAAATAGCCGTATACTTATCTGGAATGGGGCATTTATTTTGTTTAATTTAATCGAGAACTATATCATAAATGGTCATAAATGAGAGTTAACTCTATCTTATGTAACAACTGACTTAAAGGAAAAAGTCATGATCAAGGAACCCTGAATGCCGGTCAAATATTGACCATCTCGTAATTCGAGGGTTTGCTCGCGCGCTGACTCAGCGAATTGCTGTTTGTTCAGGATGACCAGCGCACTCACAGAGACCTTGCCTATATGATTGTAAATCTTACATTTATATTTATAAAAAAGAAATGTAGCGTCAAAATGCTGATTACCCTAGATAAATAAACTTAAATAAAATGATACAGTAGGTAGACAATAAATAAGTCATAGTAGGTACCTTTGAGATACTATAAAATATTATCTTTAGAAAGCTTGCTTAGTTCTATAATAATATAATACGAGTACATAGCAAAGTTCACAAACTACGTAGTGAGTTGGGTCGAAAAAGCGTAGCAGCTAAAGGCTCATAACATTTTAATTTTAATGCATTACATATTATAGACAGTTCGTACCATAAAAATTAAACTTTGAAATGAGAACCAATAAATTATACTAATCCGAGCTTACATTGATGAGGTGAGAATGAAACCAGAAAGACTGAAATGTAAATCGACAGGTAAAAGGCAATTCCTATTAATGAGGACAGTCCGGGAATGAAGACGTGTAATGAGTCCCGGTCCCGTTGAGGGACCCCTAAATTATTACATTACGATATTAAAGGGACATAATTTGTATTCGATTTGTTAACTGCGTTACTGGCAGGGATGTGACGTGATCGATAACTATATTAAAATTTATTACTTCACGTATGTTTCTTATACGTGAAGTAACATATAATAATTGACTCTTCCAGTTATTTGAATTTTGTATGTGTAAGATAACTATATCTTCGAAGCACTAGCGGCCGCCCGCGAATTCGTACGCGTGGATCCCCTTAGTGGTGGAGTTTCGTAAAATACGTTCTTTGAGAGCACCTACGTTCTTAAAGGAACCCCCATGCAAAATTTGAGATTCAGTTTCTGAGATTTCGTGATGAGTGAGTGAGTCAGTCAGTCAGTGACCTTTCGTTTTTGTAAATAAAGATTCTTATTACTATAACTCTTGTTAATGAGGTATCTAAATTATCGAAAGATGAACTTTAGCTCATAGAACATCTTATTATGTACATTTTGTTCAAAAAGAAGCCAGTTATAGTTCCTACCTTTTAATAAAATATAATATATTGTTTTGTTTAATAGTAGTGGGTCCATTCCCCCGCATTTTTTTTTTCGTCGGGAAATGCTTTGCGCATACCCACTGGTCTATGGGGACGGCCAATTGGTTATGTGGGACTCTCCCCGCCTACCCACTAAAGGCGGGGCCTACCCACTAAAACCCGACGGTTTCCACCAGAGCCCAAAGAAACGGAGCCGCGAGTTATTGTCCTGGTTGGACATTCGTCCGCAGCTCCGCCTCAGGCTAGAAGCTCGCTCACAAGCGAGCCTCTCTGGCTTCGAGGGAACCCCCAATCTCCTCCTCCAGTTGTTTTTTATAGAGGTTTTCTCCTCGCGGCCCTGGTAAAACAGGACCCCCGGCCCGCCGTAGCGGGTTACGGTCTGCTCTATGCCGCTGCTCGGTCAGCTCTGCTGATCAGAGAAGTACCGTGAGCGGCCCTCCAAAGAATGGGCCCCCGCAAATGCCCCGCCAGCCCCCACCTGTGGGAGTTTTTAAAGATGTCCCCTGCATCGTGGCCCGGGCAAATGCCTCGACGGCCCCTGGCCCCCAGTTGCCCGACAGGCCCACCGAGTTGACGAGACCTGCCGCGCAGGTGAGAAGTTAGCCACCCGCGTGAACAGACCACGCGGACGTTGCCCAGGGTGCACCACGAGGAGGTCCCTCACCATCGCACCCCTCAATTTCCCCGCCTTAGGCAGTTCAATTTTTTCAAGTTATTTATAATTTTCAAATTAATAAAATATGCTCAGATATTCTAAGAAAATCGATTCTTTGGCGTTTCTATTAAGATTATACCTATCACTAATTTACCAATCCATCGAATTATCGAGACCCATCGATACCTACCGCCGGGCCCATCCCTAGAGGTCCCTTAAATCACCGTTACGGTATGTTAACGAGGTCCGCCGCATTATTGTGGATAATATATCGGCGCACGCGCATGCTTACAATCCGTTGATTACGTAACTCTTTGTAGGAATTCGGTTTTGGGCAAGCTCTAGTCTAGGGCAGGGAAGGGAGAACAGCCAGATCAATCCATTCCTTAAGTTGAATGTGCTTTAGTTTCAGACTTTTCATTTACTTACATCAAAGAACTTGCGGACGTAACATCAGAATATTAGTTTCTACTTTCTGTATTTTCAGCAGTTGCGAGATTTTTTGTAATAAAAAATAGAGTTTAAATTGTAGGTAATTGTTTTTAGTTCATGATGTACACAACTTTGGTACAACAACTACATAACTTTGGTAGCTAACGTGGCTACTGAAATATAGTTTTACTGGTATAGGAGATACAGTATATTTACATAATAAAGATTTCTAACGTAAATCTATTTCCATTTTTAACGTGCCTTCGATTCCTTAGATATAAGTAATACTGCGATAAATACTCTAAAATTGACTAGCTGTCTCGCATAGGCTGCGGCCATAGTGGGACCACCTTTGAAAACATTAATCCTTTTTCCTGTTGCATTTTTGGAATAGATTCGCCGAATATGGCCGCTGGCGCAGGCGCGGGCGCTCATATTTCCTAATCGGCCCACCAATTAATGCTACTTTAATTATAGATTAATGGATTTGTGGTATTCCGTAAGATAAGCGGAGATTAAGTGTGGCTACGTTTGGCTTTGTTCGAGTTTAAAGTGATTTTTAATTTCTTTTGACCATTTAAAGATATTGGTGTAATGGAAAAGATCGTAAAAACTTGACATGTTGCATTTGTAACTGGACAGACCTATGCCCTCTGTTCCGGCAGCGAGAATTACGGCTTGATGCAGAAACACCAGTTACAGTTAGATAGAGCCAACTTCAAAGTCGTGAATAGGTAGGTAAACATACTGTATTGGGGAAAATAGAATTTTTCATTCGCATTTTGGCCTTATCACAACATTGTCGTTGTATTTGTAAAATCTTCGCGTACCTACTTATTGACAAAACTCAATAAATAGTAGGTACCTATTCGTATTTCTAATCAATATTCTTTTTTCGTACCTCAGAATTGGCAGTAAATTCTGTTTTATACACATTTGCTTTGATTTTTGGAATCGTACCTACTGTAAGCATTCACCGTAAACATGACGGCATGCTTTTGTTAACACCTTTGCTGCGGCAGTAACTTTCTAATACTTTCCATTCCTTCGGTACAAGGTCAATAAACCTGGTATTAAAACTTACATTGTGGCGGCACAAGGCTTAAAGACCTTGTAATATTTAAGATATATTAATTTTATTTTTGGCTTCATGTTAATAGATATTGTGTTTTTTTTCTTTGAATATTAATAATAATGAATTTATTGACATACACCTGAAGGCGTTCGTGAATAACTTGTTTAGTATAAAAATTATAGCTATATTCAAAATACAAGGCTTATGCACCCTGTGCCGCACTGAAGTAGGGAAGTCTGGTGTGTATTCTAGGGATGTGAAATACAAATATCGATAGTTTAAATTAAGTTTTAATAAAAAATTAAAAAAGTAACAAACAAAGATGTTTTAATAAATTAGTCTAAATATTTTACAAATAAGACATACGTGCATAAATACTTAAATAAGCTATATTTAAAGAAAACATATTATTTAATAACATTTAGTTACAACTTCAAAATTTGTCACGAAAAACATTATTTAAATTACCAATAAATCGTGTAGCAAATTAAATTATAATCAATTTGCAGTTTTATTTTGTTTGTTTTTCTTGACGCCATGTCGACATGTGCGTTTCTTACGAATGCGAGGCAACACTGGCTGCACGAAGCTAGCGTGGGGTGCGGTACCAGGTGCGCAGAGTACAAGGTGCTTCGACCTGGTTTCGCATTGTGAAGACATTTTATTACTTCCGTGCGGTACCAGGTCTAAAAACCTGGTATTAAGGTAGGTACATCATTGGATTTTATTTTAAGAATACATCATATATATATATTCATCATTTTCCTACACCGGACCCAATTGAAGTTATGCCTTTCGCACGACAAGGAAGACTATAATTTTCTTAGCCGCACGGTAAGCGAGACGTACACAAGGTCTATAGACCTGGTTTCGCACTCAACGTGTTAAAGGATTTTATTTCATTTTAATGATCCACTGTTGGAACATACTATTGGTGTTGGGCTCACTATTTTGTAGAGCATTGTAAATTGACGCTATTCATCTAGCAGTTATTTATTGTGTGATTTGTTGATTTAGTTTTGAGAAACCGCTGAAAAAAAATGTTCTGAAATAATTATTTACCAAGTATGGGCTCGATTAGCCTAACATATGAATTCAAAATAAAATCTTCTTTTTTTTTTTCAAATAAGTTTGTAAAAAGCTCTCGACCTTTATGGCCCGTATTTCCAAAGCTGTACATTACCGTATCGCGCACTAAACTCGAGTTTATCTTCGCTCATTGAGTTTATTGTAAACACGACGATACACATAATTTATAGCCCGATATTGTTATCCTTTTAACGTCAATAAAACTACTCAGAGTCCTTTAAATACGAATAAAATCCTTTAAATATGAACCGTCAAGATAAAAATAAATAAGTTAAACAGAATGTATGTTATGGGTTTGCTCTTAACACGTCCAGTTGATAAAGTTTATTTGTTTATTGAAGTCACCGGGTCACCCTAAAATCCTGGCAACTCTGAGAATAGCGACATCAAGTAGCGTCATCACAATTCCCAAGATGTGAATCTCGAATGACCATGCAACATCCTTTTAGTTTATCATCATCATCATCAAGAGCCCTTTACTGTCCACTGCTGGACTATGAGCCTCCTCCACTATAGTGGAGTCTTAGTCCTTTTAGTTTAGTAGTAAATAAATCATGTCCTTTCAGGTAAAGAAAATCTCTATTTTCGGCTGAAAATCCCGTTTAAAAGTAATTGATAGCATTTGGGCGTCAGTGAGTATATCGCGCTCACCATTTTGCAAACTCTACCTACTACCAACTGCCACACCACACCGTAACATTCGAAGCCATACATTCCCCTTAACAAACTGCTAAGCACTTCAGAACACGTCGTAAACTTATATTGTACCCTCTAAGACGCTGTGTGAGGATCGCAAGCAGCAAGTCGGCTGCCCAGACGCACGCAGCCACATCCTTGGCCCGTGAAAGTTGACCCGAATGGGCCCAGCTGGACTGGACCCAACATTAATCACACACCACCATTACTCCTACCAATAAGCACATTTATCATCCTCTCATTAACTACCTATTAGCACAAGAGATGGACAAGCAGTAGAACCTGATACACCGATGGCCTAGCCATTTTACATTTAATATGGCCTACAATATGGTCGAACCTTTTTTTTGGGCGCTGTTGTCAAAATTTAAAAGGGCCGGAAGACGTAGCGTGGGTGGGTAGGCCTCTTACTAGGTGGACCGACGATCTGGTGAAGGTCGCGAGAAGAGCCTGGATGAGGGCAGCGCATGACCGGTTGTTATGGAAATCCTTGGGGAGGCCTTTGTCCAGCAGTGGACTTCATTTGTCTGAAACGAAACCATGTTCGTACCAACAAGGAGTAAGCTTACTGTACATGACTGTATTTTGGTATTAGATATTAACTTGTACTTCATAAAACTAAAGCCAGAACACTTAATCGAAGTGATATCGTATGCCTGTCGTGGAAACGTATGATGTTCCATTATAATAATCTATTTCTTAATGAAGTTGGTTTAATAATTATGTAACTGTATTTGGTTAATTGAATATGTTAATCGTTTGACACACTAATAGTTAACACTGATTTGAACTTTGACACTTTTTACTCTAGTCATCTTCTTTTTGATTGAAGTATTCTTCTTGTTGTTGTTGTCTCTACATCTGTCAGGTCATTAATTTCAGCTGCAAGAACTAGAGCACCGTAAATAATTTTAATTTGACAAAGGTGACTGAGTTTCTTCCGCCACTTCTTCTCAGCACCAGGCCATAAGTTGTCCCGAAGTGGTGGTAGGGCAAGCTATGTCGTATATTTGGGACGTGTATAAGTGCCCTGGAAAGGACCTATGTACTGAATAAAATATTTGAATTTGTATTAAGAGCAGTACTAACGGTCTGCCTTAAATATTAACTATGTCTAACTTTTAATCAATTAGTTCTCGAGGGGTTTGTGATAAGTTCTTCCGTAGCAGCTGCCAGAGGCTACAATATAGTTTATCAGCTACCTTATTAATATTAAGGCTTTAGTCTCTATTTTTATCAGCAAACCGTTACAGTCAGACTCGTGATAGGTAATTTCCAGTCCCGCGGCTCCCGGCGATCTATGACGCCATCTAGCATCTTACTATTTAGTTCAACTATCTTATTGCGTCTCTTCATGCGATTATCACCCGGATTATCAGTTAGAAATAAAACGGCCAGTAATTTAAATGCCTAATACAGCATCATTACATTCATTAACATGCTACTAACAAGATCCAGTTTGTATCGATCCATCAATCCTGTCTATTTAAGCAGTGCTTGCCTATATGGGGAAGCTTTTAAAGCTGATACAGCAGCGGTTCCCGAATGGTGGTCCGCGGAACCCTGGGGTTCCGTGGAAAGGCCGCAAGGGTTCCGTAAAAAATATTATCCCACGTTTCGTGACCGACGTTGTTCGCTCGCACCGACTTGCTTACGCACAAGGGAGGGGCAGGGCGTGCGGGCGGAGTAGTACGGGGGTTCCGCTAGGAAAAGTATAATCAATTAGGGTTCCTTGGCAAAAATAAATTGGGAAACCCTGTGATATAGTATGATCCACTTGTGAATATTTGTAACTGGATCTCAAAAAGGGTAGAGTTTAATAATTTAAAAACAGAGTGTATAATTATAAAAGAATGATCATCATTATTGTTAACATAAACTTCTCTAAGTTTCCTTGTAAAATATCATAACTAAATATTATGTAACACATATTATTATCTTATTTACTCCTCTATTGCACCTTGGGTATATTTAAGTTTAAGCTACTTGCCTAATATATAATTTCTAAGTAGTACCTAACTATTTATTTAAGCTAAGAAGGAAGCCTTAAAAGGACATTAATCGACAGTACAATACCGACAGCTAGAATAATAATTTTTACGACTTCTTTACGTAACTCGACAATTCTCGTAATTCACCGCACAGATTCTAATAGATTTAGTAATGGAGTAAAGCTCGTAATCCGTACTAAATATCGTAAAGCGATTGTTGGAGAGTGTTCGCCGCGGGGCGCGCTTTATCGCTTTTTAATTGTGATTTAGTGCCGGTAATTAATATAAACAAATATTGTGCTTAATTGCGGCCCCCACGCGTTATGCAACGACTAGTTCCGACGGCCTGATATTTCCAATAGTGATTTATTGCGTTTCGAGATTTCTCGAAGCAGAATTATTATTGTAGTCACCTGTGTGCCTACCATGAGTTTACGTTAGGTGAGCTCGCTAGCGAATACGTCAAAAAATTCTATGAAGATTTTATTTCTTGAAAGTAGCCGCTAGGGGCGCTGCACAATATGTCATACATTTGTCATTTTTTTACGCAGTCGCTAGCGAGCACACCTAACGTAAACTCATGGTAGGCACACTGGTGACTGTTTAATTATTATCTAAACGTTCATATTGACGCATAAAATAATATTTATAATTATTGTTCGTTCTGCATAAAAACGCAAAAATCAAGATCAAACTCAGAGCACAATTTTTGTAAGTTGACCTAGTAAGTAAAATGACGAATTTGTTGTAATTGTTTAGAATAAGACGGTTTCTTTCCACCCTAAGGACAAAAATAATTACATAAATTGGCTAATACAACCTTATTTCGTTGTTTAGGTAAGACATTATTTCAGCAGTCGCTCTCAACCTGAGGTTTACACGATCCGAAGTAGTATATCAATAACAGTGGGCCCCAAACTAGGCATAGCCTGTATCTTGGTGGCCCAAACAGTGCAGTTTGCAAAATTAAAGTGACTGGCACAGCGCGGCAAGTAATTGGAAATGTATGAGCAACGGCTCTATTCAGGGATTAACTTCTTCACAAGTTCCAAGATTCAAGTTGCTTTCTTTAGCTCCATCAGTCGGCTCTAGCTCTACGGAATTTAAAGTTTCACCTGTCTTTGTTAGACGCCTGTCGCGATAACTGACTGTACACTAATTTGATTCATTAACATACCGCAATTTCACCGAAGTGAAAATTAACTCATTTGTGCAAATATTTATAAACAAAAAACTTCAGAATTGAATCTTAGTCCACTGGAATAAGCACTATGTGAATATTTCCGTACGTACAATATTCCCACGCTACTGAATGTGTACAATTTAGAAGTCGTAACATTGTCGTCTTTATTGGTATAACAATAGAGAGCGCCAAATTTTTATGGAAATTTGCAATGAGAACTCAACGGTAAACTTACAGCGATTGTGCGAAATTTTTACCTAGGTGGCACTGGAAAAATATCTTAGTGCATCAACGAAAATGTGAATTATCCATGATTTATTTAAATTAATAGTTAATTCGTATAATTACCGATAAATGTAGGTTGTATTGGGGGAGGCGTGATAAATATAGGTTGTATTGGGGGAGGCCTATGTTCAGCAGTGGACGTCCTGTGGCCGAATGATGATAATGATAAGTTGTATATTATGTCAACATTTATTTATTTATTTATTTATTTTCACCAACTTAAACTATCTTTACAGGTAACATGTAGCTTAACACCGAAAATATTACGATAAAGGCCCTTTATAGGCATTACAAGTATAATATTGTTACTAACACAACTCTGTATGGATCTTAATGGTCTGAAAATAAAAAAAAATAAAAAAATAAAAAAGTTATCTAAACATGTTCCTTAATAGAGAAAACATTGTCATTGTTGATATTATGAAGAAATAGCTCAAGACACTTACGCCCGTATTCACAAACGATACTTGTTTAAGTGAAGCAGCAAGTCGAACGCACAGCGTTGAATAGAGTTCTGTGATTGGTTCGTGTGTCACCCTGTGCGTCCACGCGCACTATGAGACGTCATAGTAATGTTTGTGAATACGGGCATTAATCACCTCTGCTTAACCTCGAGCAGGCACTCTTGTCACTTTCTAGAAGCTAGACAGTTGTTACAATTAGTGCCCGCAGCATGTCCAGCTAACCACGTTTTGTGCAAACGTTCATTAATGCCCTGCCGTTAATGAGGCGTGCCTGTTAGCGAGTCGGAGGCACTTCACACCGCCCACCCGCGCGGATGGCGATTCAGAATATCGGCGCATAAACTCTGACACCACATTCAGAATCGGAAAACGGGGTCGTGTCGTGTCGCCTAATCAGGAAACAAACCACTGGACGGATCAGGCTGAAATTTGGCATGCAGGTAGGTAGATGTTATAACGTAGGCATCCGCTAAGAAAGGATTTTACGAATCTCCACCCCTAAGGGGGTTAAACGGGATCCACGCGTAGTAGTAGTAACGCTAGTTTCAGATAAAATAAGTATTTTTTGTAAAAGAACTGTTTCGTTCGTTTCAGCTGAAAGACGTCCCCCAGGGTTTTCCACCGGTCCTGCGCCGCATCCAGGCCGTTTACTTCTATTTGACTAAATATTCACCTAAGTCCTTGACTTCTGGAAAGTATCTGGAATGGTTTACTGGTTGTAATTCAAATAAATAAATACAAACAGTCAAATTTTAATTATGAGTGGTAAAGGGTTTTTTTTTTAATTTTATTTAAGGCACAGCTACTATTTATTTATTCATGAATAGAACGGTAGTACCAATTACACTATTCAAACAAGACGTAACGTACTATGTTTTCTATTCACTGCTACAGGGACTACACATCAAACAGAGAACGGGCAGCTGCGCTCTCTGAAAAACATCAATCTTTTAAACTGCGATCTCCAACCCGCCTGCCAAGCGTGGGGATTATGGCAAAACCCTCCAATATAGTGGAGGAGGCTCATAGTCCAGCAGTGGACTGTAAAGGGCTGTTGATGATTCTACTCACTGATGACACCGCTCAGATCTAACTGAGCAAGCTCAAACTTAAACAGACGCTAAACAGGAATTGGTTACATGGGGTCAATCTATCAAATGAATGAATCCGATGTCAATGACGATGCAGATTTGATGCTACAATATTGATTGAACCAGCTAATGCAGCCGACCATCACGAGCACATTTAGCGTGTCCGAGCATCCGTTTCCAAACCACTGTGGCAAGGATGTTATGCACATCCGTAACCGTAACTCTCGGATATCCGAAATAAAAAAATATCCGTAACCGATTCAAAAGTTTCGGATAGTTTTGTATGTAGGCAGTTTAAATTGTTTTTTTATAGCATTAATGTAGAGGTATAACAGCCTGATTTACCTTGATAATGCCATCTAGTATCAATTTTTATTGTTTTATTAAGTACGAGTAGGTACTTTTTATTCGATGTAAAGTGTGCGGCCATGAATAAACCGTGTTGGACAACTATTGCAAATGCATTCTAAAGCACAGATATCCGTAACCGTAACCGTAACCGTAACTTTCGGATATCCGAAATAAAAAAATATTGGTAACCGACACCGGTATAATATTATTCCTAATCCGTAACCGTATCCATAACCGAAACTGCATAGGTATCTATAACATCCCTACCTGTGGTTTTGATTGAATGGCAATCACCAGACGACTCATGTCATTATTAGCGCGCGCGCTACGGTCGGTGCGCGCAAATTGCGCGGACGCATGTCGCTTCCGCCGCGCACAATGACGCCGCATGTCACTTCCGGTCTGGAGGTATGACGTATTTTGTAATGAGCGTGATGTGAAATATTTTTACTGTTGTGTTGTTATCATTTTAACGGTTAACACTTTCCTTTGTTGTACTTACATGAAACTGTGTGAAATTATGATAGTCCAGTCATTTAAGCTTAAATTAGGTAAAAATCTCGGAATTAGAGATACCCAGCTGTAAGTCTGTAAATACTTGTATATTGACACCCTAAAAGTTGTCTCAAAACCTACATATGGTAGGGTGTAAGCAACTATTAAATTTTAAGGTCAAAGGTCGCTTTTTTTTGGAAATATCTCATTTCCTATGGGTTTTTTGCTATTTGTATTTATTATCAATATTGTAGAATACTAAATTCTCTACAAAATTTGTTTTAAAAAATTTTTTATACGGTGAACCGTTTTCGAGATAGAGGGCGGAGAACGCGCGGTCACTGCATCACTTCAGGTCAACTTAAGCGGTTTAGGTTTTTCATACAAAAGGATTTTTCCGCTAATTCCCGTGGGNGTGAAAGCAAAAATCCGAAAACGCGTGCTTATATAGGGGGTAAATAGGCCGCAACTCGCGACGTATCAAACAGTTCATACATGTCTTTTTCGTTACTTCTTCACATCAGCCGGGATATCTTTTTAAATACTGGTGTGATTTTAATGAATTTGGTATCAATTTAAAGATAAAAGTTTAATCTTTAAAATGGTGCCACTTTTTTTGTTCCTAACAAATTCGTTAGTACACAAGTTCGCGTGGAAACAACTTCATGTAAGTGATTCCATACTTTTGCTCGCGAGTGTAGAAGCTAGACGGTTGTCACACTTAGTGCCCGCAGCATGTCCAGCTAACCACGTTTTGTGCAAGCGTTCATTAATGCCCTGCCGTTAATGAGGCGAGCCTGTTAGCGAGTCGGAGGCACTTCACACCGCCCACCCGCGTGGATGGCGATTCGGAATATCGGCGCATAAACTCTGACACCACAATTAGAATCGGAAAACGGGGTCGTGTCGTGTCGGCTAATCAGGAAACAAACGTCCAATACAATTTCAGATAAAATTAGTAATATTTGTAAAAGAACACATTACTTCTATTTGAGTAATATTTATTAAGTCCCTGACACCTGGAAACTATCTGGAATGGTTTACTAGTTGAAATTCAAATTAATAAATAAATACAAACCATCAAATTTTAATTATGAGCGGTAAAGGTATTTTTTTATGTTTTTCTATTCACTGCTACAAGGACTATACATCAAACAGAGAACTGGCAGCAGCGCTCTCTGAAAAACATTATTCTTTTAAACTGCGATCTCCAACCCGCCTGCCAAGAGTGGGGATTATAGCAAAACCCTCCACTATAGTGGAGGAGGCTCATAGTCCAGCAGTGGACTGTAAAGGGCTGTTGGTGTTGATGATTCACTGCTCAGATCTAACTAGGCTCTGTGCAACTTTAATAGACGTTAAAAAGGAATTGATTACATGAGGTCGATCTATCAAATGAATGAATTCCCGATGTCAATGACGATGCAGATTTGATGCTACAATATTGATTGAACCAGCTAATGCAGCCGACCATCACGAGCACATTTAGCGTGTCCGAGCATCCGTTTCCAAACCACTGTGGCAAGGATGTTATGGACATCCGTAACCGTAACCGAAACTCTCGGATATCCGAAATAAAAAATATCCGTAACCGTAACCGATTCAAAAGTTTCGGATAGTTTCGGATGTAGGCAGTTTAAATTGTTTTTTTTTTAGCATTAACCATCTAGTATCATTTTTTATTTTTATATTAAGTACTTTTTATTCGATGTAAAGTGTGCGGCCATGAATAAACCGTGTTGGACAACTATTGCAAATTGCATTCTAAAGCACAGTATCCGTTCCCGTAACCGAAACTTTCGGATATCCGAAATAAAAAAATATTTGTAACCGAAACCGGTATAATATTATTCCTATATCCGTAACCGTATCCATAACCGAAACTACATAGGTATCCATAACATCCCTACCTGTGGTTTTGATTGAATGGCAATCACCAGACGATCATGTCATTATTAGCGCGCGCGCTACGGTCGGCGCGCGCAAATTGCGCGGACGCATGTCGCTTCCGCCGCGCACAATGACGCCGCATGTCACTTCCGGTCTGGGGGTATGACGTATTTTGTAATGAGCGTGATGGGAAATATTTTTACTGTTGTGTTTTTATCATTTTAACGGTTAATGGTCAAATCCATTGACACACTTTCCTTTGTTGTACTTGCACTTACATGAAACTGTGTGAAATTATGAAGTGAGCCTAATACAATACGACAAAAATCAAACAGAAGAGGACTTCAGTCTTCAACTTTCAGTTAATAAAATACAAAATCTGATGGATTTTTCTTTCATATTGATCGAGCTCAAGTTTAAAATGCAAGACTACATAAAACATTGATAAGCGCCTGATACAGCTCATGTAAGAAACATCACAAGAGCAGAACTGGCCGAATGGAGACTTCCCAATCAGAAAAAATATGACCATTTCCGTAATCTCTGAATGAGCATTTCTCCAGTTCTCACAGCCCGACCACGGAAAGGAGGGCAATGTTTTTCCCGGTGTCC
This sequence comes from Ostrinia furnacalis, assembly GCF_004193835.3. Classification (NCBI taxonomy): domain Eukaryota; kingdom Metazoa; phylum Arthropoda; class Insecta; order Lepidoptera; family Crambidae; genus Ostrinia; species Ostrinia furnacalis. The sequence goes on along the minus strand of NW_021130436.1, from coordinate 94,405 downwards.
ACTTGTTTATCGCCGCGCCAAAATCGCGTTTCATAAAGCGAACTCGGCAGGAAACATAATTCCCGCAATCGTCAGGCGGATCGGTCGATCGCAAACCGGTGGTACCCACACAATCATTGTATGATTTATTTGTGGGGTACAGTTAGCCAGGGAACGTGGCTTAAGTAATTAAATAAATAACGCTGTTGCTACTTCAACTTTTTTTTATGAAATACAAGACGACGACGTCGACGAAGCACATGATGTCGTGCCCTGCGTGCACGCAGGAAGATTTAATGAAGGCTACTGACAACGCCATTCTTGTGGCGGAGTTTTGGGCCGTCTATTTTATCCCATGCTACGTAACGTAGAAAGAAAGAAAACCACAAAGAGAATATCCTAGTACGAGGAAGATAATATATTTTTTGAAGCTGATTGTACAGAACTGGATTAACAGATCGGTGTTATTCGACAGGAGAAAACATTAATTCAAATTATATCATACCTCTCTGTCTTTAACGTGCTATTAGCCGATTGAATCGGGACTTGTAGATACAGCTCGACGCTAGAAATATGGAGTGTTCAGAAATAGGCACTGTGTTAACTTAGATTGCACATTGTTACTTTGTTGCTGTGCTTATAACGTTAAATAAAGTCTAAAGAGTCAGGGAAATTTCAATAATGGGTACATTCATTACAAAATAATTAGATTTTCCTTTTTTCCTTGGATTATTGCTCGAACTTAACATACCTACCTGTCTCAGAAGCTTGAGCCATATTATACTCGTAATAATGCTCAAAAATAAGTAGTAATACCTTGTACAGAGGTAATGGATATCATGTCACAGTTTACTACTAGACTAATATTTTCCCTCAATGATAAATCTCAATATAGATAAAAACTGAAATATCGTGGATTGTTAAGCTGAACATTACTAGCCGTAACTTAGCTGGAATCTCTGCGGCCTCACGATTAACCACTAACGTCTGAATAGCCCGTAATGTTTGTCTTCGATGCATTGGCACAACAACACTAGGTATACAATGGCGGCCCGTTACCTGCTCGCCACGCGGTGCAGATTAGTCACGACCTAACAACCACTTAATATTGATTAATTATTTGATAGATGATTGAAGGATATAAATCTATAGCTTTTGATAAACAACCTATGCCCTTTAGTTCAAAGTAAAGAAATCAACTTGTTTAAGTTTATCGCTATTCCTTTGATAGAAGAGGTCCTTCTCTATTTTTTTTTTATCCTCTACGAAGAAGCTCTTTGTATCTCACCTGATGGCAAGATACGATCAGACCGATTACCACCGACAAATGGAAGATTTGGCCGACACTCCCCTAGTCCCCACGCCGGGCCAGACATGTTGTCCCGTAATCGCTTCTTACGACCTCTACCGTAAAAGTGGGGGTCCTTATTCAACTCTGGTGGTACCACAACAACTGTTGGTTTATTTACTTGTGGATTCTCAGATGGTTTAAACTTGGAGTGCAAGTGTGGTTGTGTTCCCCAGTCGTTGAAGCACATGATGTCGTGCCCTGCGTGCCCAAATAACTGCATGCAGAAAGATTTATGCTGGATTTCTATATTCAATCCTAATCCAAGTTGGACGGATTTGGATTGTCAACTGTCAAATTTTAATACGTTTTTGGCCAAAAAATTTTCGGTTTTTGATGTTTTTACAATTTTATAATGTTTTTAAGACTATTTAAACAATATTAAAGTGTAAATGCATCGAACATTTCGGAAATATAATCTAAAACTGAATTCAATTTGACAGTTGTAATCCGGATTTGGACAAGGATTGAATATAGGAAACGGGCGTTAATGAATACTACTAACAATGCCATTCTTGTAGCAGAGTTTTGGGCTGACACTGTGTAGTTTTGTTGTCGACACGACAAAAATAAGATTTACTTGAATAAAATGTTGACTTATCCACCAGAAAGAAAAGCATTCCTGCAGGCAATCCTGAGATTGAATAATAGACTTTAAAACCTACATTATATGAGCTATATTTGTTTATGCAGGTGGTCCCGGTGCGGCGCGCTGCTGGGCGCCAACATTNCTACTAACAATATCTATAGGAGGAAGTTCCAAGATCAATTACAAAGAATTAGAGAATTGGTTGTCATAGCCAAATCTCTAGCTAGGAATCCCACGCCGCGCCCGCCACCGTCGCCGCGCTCGGCAACGGGCTCAGGTAAGATTTGCTGATTCGGAACTGTATGTCTAAAGTGATAAGCTTTAAGATCGATTAGAGAGATTGAGAGATTGGTTGGTTGTCGTAGCCAAATCTCTAGCTAGGAATCCCACGCCGCGCTTGGCAACAGGCTCAGGTAACACGCCACGGATTGTGGACTTTATATCTATAGGAGGAAGTTCCAAGATCAATAACAGAGAATTAGAGAATTATTGGTTGTTATAGCCAAATCTCTAGCTAGGAATCCCACGCCGCGCCCGGCAACGGGCTCGTGTAACACGCCATCAGGGATTCTGGACTATATCTATTGGAGGAAATTCCAAGATCAATTATACAGATTGAAAGAATTGGTTGATTGTCATAAGCTACAATCTACGCCGAGCCTAATTTGACTCTCCATAATTAGAAGTGCTAGCGAAACATGGCACTAGTCCTTTTTGTCATTATATGGAAGAAACGTGAGCCGAGAATCTTTGCAAAAGATGTACCTGAGTTAGCTACAAGTTGCTCCGCAACTTCTTTGCGCATTCTGGCACCGGTTAGCTATCTGCCTTCAGCCTCTGCTGAAAGCGGAGACGAGAGAAGATGTCACATTTTCTATAGAATTTGTGCCGCGAGTCCCGGAGTAGCGTATAAGAAGCAGCGAGTAATGCTTGGGGCTTATATTTATATATATACATATATTACCATTTTTGGTTCAAATTTAACTAGGTACCTACTTAGTAATTATATTGTTGTAAGTAGTCTAAGGATGTTTGGACTAAATAAAAATATTTTTCTTTCTTTCTTTCTATATCTGCAGGTGTCATGGAAACGATCCTTGCTTAAATGAAGCAGCAAATCGAACGCATAGCGTTGAGTAGAGCTCTGCGATTGGTTCGTGTGTCACCCTGTGCGTCCACGCGCACTGTGACACCTCATAGTAATGTTTGTGAATACGGGCGTTAGTGCTGTATATTTTTTTTTTATCCACAACGAGGAAGCTCTTGGCTTGTATCTCACCTGATGGTAAGTGACGATCAGGTGGAAGGTGGAAGCGGGCTTCACCCGGAATCCTCAACCACGGAGGAACTGGCTATCTAACCTCTTAACTGCCGGAACACAACAATGCTGTTAACATTGTTGTTATGGCGACAGACTTAGGTAAGATGGTGGTAGCTAGCCAGGCAGACTTAAAACAAGCCCTACCACCAACCAAACCCAACAGAAAAATCTGCCCCCACTGAGAAATCGAACCCGGGACCTCTGCGTCTGAAGCTGGTGGTCTTACCACTAGACCACAGAGGCGGTTGAAAATTGTGAATTTTTTGAAAAATGATTGATTTTGTATTTGCAGCATGGCGTACGCGGAGTGCCGCGCACAGCTGGCGGGCCGGCGCTGGAACTGCTCCGGCGTGGGCGACGACCCGCGCCTCGGGCACGTGCTGCCGCTGGGTGAGTCGGCATCATCACCATCATCATCATCATCATTCCATCAGTTATACAGGGTGTGGTTTTGTAAAACTACGACCATCTCAGGGGTGGTAGTATGCACGATACTGATGCCAAAAAAAAAACAATTTAAAAAAAGTACCTTAAATTTCTCGGGGCCTCTCTTGGGGCCTCTCTTGGGGCGCGGCTGCATGTGCTCGGTGGTGTAGCGGGGTACTCGGGGGGTTAGTGCGGTCTGTAACAAGCGCGTCTCTAAAGTTTTAGGATACGTATGAACAAGGTTTTTTATTAATAAAGTAATCAAGTGGCAATCGCTAAAATCAAGTGACAGTGGGCGTTGCACATAGCTCGAAGAGCTGATGGCCGCTGGGGCAGGAAAGTTCTTGAGTGGCGACCACGAGCTGGAAGACGTAGCGTGGGCAGGCCGCCCACTAGGTGGACCGACGATCTGGTGAAGGTCGCGGGAAGTACCTGGATGCAAGCGGCGCAGGACCGGTCTTTGTGGAAATTCTTGGGGGAGGCCTTTGTCCAGCAGTGGACGTCTTTCGGCTGAAACAACAAAAGTAATAGTTAAATATTTATTAATATTTTTCTTGTAACTACTTTCATGTGCCACTACCACCTCTGAGATGGGCGATGTTTTGCAAAACCACACCACCTCGCTAAAGTACCGAGGCGTAACAAGACCTCTCTGGTGTCAGTGACGGTCAGAGAAAAACGCGCTAGTTCCATACGGCCTGCTGCCCCCCTAGACAAAACGCACTTTTTGATCGAATCGAAAATCGAATCCGTCAAAACTCCATACAAAAAAGGGACTTTTCGACCACTTTTCGACTGGTTTGCGATTATAATTTGCACTTTGTCTAGACCCCCTGGACTATTGTGATGAACCCGCGCTGAAAACATGCACACCTTTAGCTTAGCCCTTTAAAAAATTTAGAGTTGCAGTCTCCGGTCATGATGTGCTAAGCATATCGTTTCTTCTTTCTTTCCGTGGTCTTCATTTACTTAGGCTCCCACTATTTATTTATTTATTTATACAACGTGTCCCAAAATTCAAGGATAAGCCGGCGCCGCAGGGTGAACATAGTCATGACTGCTTTAGGNTGTAGGTACGTAGTGCTGTGCGAGCTGAATTCCACTGTATCGCGTCGTAGCAAGACTCGCATTTATTTAAATCGTCTTGCGGAGTAATCCTTCTGTACCTGTACTATTACTTATTCTGTGACATTACTAGCTGTAACTTAGCTGGAATCTCTGCGGCCTCACGATTAACCACTAACGTCTGAATGGCCCGTAATGTTTATCTGCGATGCATTGGCACAACAACACTATACAATGGCGGCCCGTTACCTGCGCGCCAGTGCAGATTAGCCACGACCTAACTACCACTTAATATTGATTAATTATTTGATAGAAGATTGAAGGTAAGTCTGTAGCTTTTGATAAACAACCTATGCCCTTTAGTTCAAAGAAAAGAAATCAACTTGTTTAAGTTTTCTCACATAATATTTTTATTCAATCATCATCATCATCAGCTAATTTTTAGTTTCCAATACAAGAAGAGGACCTTCTCTAATTTACCAGTGACAAATGGAGTATTTGGCATACACTTCCCACGCTGCCGTGCTGATCAGTGTTGGGGAGGACTGATATTCGCTTCTCCTTAGTTGCCTCATACGACATTCACAGGAAAAGTGGGTCAACTCACATTATACTTTAATGAAAATATTTCCCTTGCAGTTTGAATATTAGAACTTTGAGTTATCTATCAAAGTGCCACTGAATTTCTTCCGCAACATCTCTACACCAGCCGATATGGTTCCGAAGTGGTGGTAGGGCAAGCTATATTATTTGGGACGTCTATAAGTGCTTTGAAAACTGCCTACCTAGTATTTTAAAATGTTCCCGCCTTTGTTAGTTATCCCAGTAGTTCGTTTCAGCCAAATGACGTCCACTGCTGGACAAAGGCCTCCTCCAAGGTTTTCCACAATGCACGGTCCTGCGCTGCCCGCTTCCAGGCTCTTCCCGCGACCTTTACCAGATCGTCGGTCCACCTAGTAGGAGGCCTGCCCACGCTACGTCTTCCAGCCCGTGGTCGCCACTCGAGAACTTTTCTGCCCCAACGGCCATCGTCTCTACGAGCTATGTGCCCCGCCCACTGCCACTTGGTTTTAGCAATTCTGCGAGCTATATCGGTCACTTTGGTTCTCCTGCGGATCTCCTCATTTCTGATTCGATCACGCAGGGAAACTCCAAGCATGGCCCGCTCCATCGCCCTTTGGGTGACCTTGAGCCTTCTTATGAGGCCCATAGTAAGCGACCACGTTTCGGATCCATAAATCAACACTGGCAGCACACACTGCTCGAAGACTTTTGTCTTGAGACACTGCGGTATTTCGGACGTGAGTATATTGCGTAGCTTCCCGAACGCTGCCCAGCCGAGTTGGATTCGACGATTGACCTCTTTCTCGAAGTTGGCCCTACCTAACTGGACTGTTTGTCCCAGGTATACATAATTGTCAACAACTTCGAGTGTAGAGTCTCCAACCTTCAAAGGAGTAGTACTTATTATTATTATGTGGTTATACTTGCTCAAATCCGTGGTGGTGGGGGCCCGGTGACCTGTAACACAGGTATTCATTTACCTAGCTCAGGCTCCGGTCTCACACACTCATTAATGTGTTTTCTTTAAATGTATTTAATCCTGCATTTTGTGTGAGAAATAAACCTACTAAACATTTTAATTTAAAAAAGATCTACTTCAAATCTTCTGTTTGAAGGTGCATTTTGGCCGTGTGGTGACGGCAGAGTAGAATACATTTTGTCACCAACCCCTACTCTTCCCGCGGGTGTCGTAAGAGGCGACTTAGGGACTACACATCAAACAGAGAACGGGCAGCAGCGCTCTCTGAAAAACATCAATCTTTTAAACTGCGATCTTCAACCCGCCTGCCAAGCGTGGGGATTATGGCAAAACCTTCCCCTACAGTGGAGGAGGCTCATAGTCCAGCAGTGGACTGTAAAGGGCTGTTGATGATGATGATGAATAGCCTTTATTGCCTATATTATATGAGCTATATTTGTTTATGCAGGTGGTCCCGGTGCGGCGCGCTGCTGGGCGCCAACATCGTGTGCGCGCGCGGGCTCACGGAGCGCCAGCGCGCGCTCTGCCACGCCGCGCCCGCCGCCGTCGCCGCGCTCGGCAACGGGCTCAGGTAAGGTTAACATATTAGCAACTTTATGTTTAAAGTAATAAGCTTCAAGATCAATAGGCTAGTTTCCTAAAAAAAATTGTTTAGTCCTTCATGTTTAATATCAAAAAATATTGGACACATGTATTTTTATTTGTCAATCTAACAAATAATTACATAGTTATGGTGCGTTGAAGTTCCGCACGACGTCACAACGTGCGGCACTTTTATGCAAGCATTGACGTCACGGGCCTCTTCTTATGAACTTTGGCGCGCTTTATCTCTTTAAATTTTCATTAGTTTGAAAAAGTGAAAAATACATGTAGAGTATTTTTTGATAAGTTAACTGACGGACTAATTAAAACTCTTGCTTTTTGACCCAGGAAACATCCCTATTAGAGAGATTGAGAGATTGGTTGATTGTCATAGCCAAATTTCTAGCTAGGAATCCCACGCCGCGCCCGCCGCCGTCGCCGCGCTCGGCAACGGGCTCAGGTAACACGCCATCAGGGATTCTGGACTTTATACCTATAAGAGGAAGTTCCAAGATCAATTACAGAGAATTAGAGAATTGGTTGTCATAGCCAAATCTCTAGCTAGGAAGACAATAAGCTTCAAGATCGATCAAAGATTGAGGTAATGGTTGAATTTCATAGCCAAATCTCTAGCTAGGAATCCCACGCCGCGCCCGCCGCCGTCGCCGCGCTCGGCAACGGGCTCAGGTAACACGCCACGGATTGTGGGCTTTATGGCTAGGACAATAAGCTTCAAGATCGATTAGAGAGATTGAGGTATTGGTTGAATTTCATAGCCAAATCTCTAGCTAGGAATCCCACGCCGCGCTCGGCAACAGGCTGAGGTAACACGCCATCAGGGATTCTGGACTTTATATCTATAGGAGGAAGTTCCGTGATCAATTACAGAGAATTAGAGAATTGGTTGTCGTAGCCAAATCTCTAGCTAGGAAGACAATAAGCTTCAAAATCGATTAGAGAGAATTGAGAGATTGGTTGGTTTCATAGCCAAATCTCTAGCTAGGAAGTAGGAATCCCACGCCGCGCCCGCCGCCGTCGCCGCGCTCGGCAATGGGCTTAGGGAAGCTTCACTGATTCGGAACTCTATGTCTAAAATGATAAGCTTGAAGATCGATTAGAGAGATTGAGGTATTGGTTGAATTTCATAGCCAAATCTCTAGCTAGGAATCCCACGCCGCGCCCGCCGCCGTCGCCGCGCTCGGCAATGGGCTCAGGTAACACGCCACGGATTGTGGACTTTATATCTATAGGAGGAAGTTCCGAGATCAATTACAGAGAATTAGAGAATTGGTTGTCATAGCCAAATATCTAGCTAGGAAGCCAATAAGCTTCAAGATCGATTAAAGATTGAGAGATTGGTTGTCATAGCCAAATCTCTGGCTAGGAATCCCACGCCGCGCCCGCCGCCGTCGCCGCGCTCGGCAACGGGCTCAGGTAACACACCATCAGGGATTCTGGACTTTATATCTATAGGAGGAAGTTCCGAGATCAATTACAGAGAATTAGAGAATTGGTTGTCATAGCCAAATCTCTAGCTAGGAAGACAATAAGCTTCAAGATCGATTAAAGATTGAGAGATTGGTTGAATTTCATAGCCAAATCTCTAGCTAAGAATCCCACGCCGCGCCCGCCGCCGTCGCCGCGCTCGGCAACGGGCTCAGGTAACACACCACGGATTGTGGACTTTATATCTATAGGAGGAAGTTCCAAGATCAATTACAGAGAACTAGAGAATTATTGGTTGTTATAGCCAAATCACTAGCTAGGAATCCCACGCCGCGCCCGGCAACGGGCTCAGGTAAAACGCCATCAGGGATTCTGGACTATATCTATAGGAGGAAATTCCAAGATCAATTATAGAGATTGAAAGAATTGGTTGATTGTCATAAGCTAGAGTCTACGCCGAGCCTGAATTTGACTCTCCATAATTATAAGTGCTAGCGAAACATGGCACTGGTCCTTTTTGTCATTATATGGAAGAAACGTGAGCCGAGAATCTTTGCATAAGATGTACCTGAGTTAGCTACAAGTTGCTCCGCAACTTCTTTACGCATTCTGGCACCGGTTAGCTATCTGCCCTCAGTTTCTGCTAAAAGCGGAGACGAGAGAAGATGTCTCATTTTTCTATAGAATTTGTGCTGCCAGTCCAGGAGTAGCGTATAAGAAGCAGCGAGTAATGCTTGGGGCTTATATCTGTCATGGAAAGGGCCTAACGCTCGTATTCACAAACGATCCTTGCTGAAGTGAAGCAGCAAATCGAACGCATAGCGTTGAGTAGAGCTCTGCGATTGGTTCGTGTGTCACCCTGTGCGTCCATGCGCACTGTGAGACCTCATAGTAATGTTTGTGAATACGGGCGTTAGTGCTGTATAATTATTATTTTTTATCCACAACGAGGAAGCTCTTGGCCTGTATCTCACCTGATGGTAAGTGACGATCAGGCCGAAGGTGGAAGCGAGCTTCACCCGGAATCCTCAACCANAACCCAAACTCGATAAGCTTCCGCCGTTTCGTTTAGGAGTTCCTATGGCCAGCTCCTGCCACCTCTTGACTTCATCATCAGGACCCTGAACATCGTCTAGCACTAAAGTGCTCGAAAAGACAAGTCCAACGAACCCAAACTAGATGTAATGCCGCCGTTTCGTTAAGAGTTCTTATGGCCACCTCCATACTCCATCCAGCTCCATGGTACCATAATATTGCATTGTCATCGTACTTACAAAAGTATACCAAATTTCAGCTCAATTGGTTAAGGAGAACTGGTTTTAAATTCAGTTGCAAGATTTATCCCATACTAACCAACAAGCGAAGTGCTTGTAAAAATGGTTCGCATATCTTTTTTGCGACTAGTTTTCTTAGTGTATTATACCATTTCGGAATCTTGGATAGTTGCGTCAACTTTATAAAAAACTTGCCGCAGTAGTGTTCATACTGTTTTTTTACAAAACGACGAGTCAAAGTGGAGTGTAAGTAAAAATCGTTCAAAATTTTAAGGAAATATCATATTTTGATTAACTTTTGTGTAAAAACTGCAAGGATTCTGAGGGTTTTAAGAATTGGGGTGGACAGTAGCACTACTTAAGTTGCCGTTACAAACTAAAAAACTGAAGTATTTGAAAAATTGTAGTCGTGGTAATGTAAAATATCATAAGGGGTGTCAATTTTCGACGAATTTCATAATTTATTGTGTAACTTAAATAATAATTGAGATAGATTTTTTTTCTTATTTTTCCTAAAGCAGTCATGACTAGGTCCACCCTGCGGCGCCGGCTTATCCTTGAATTTTGGGACACGTTGTATATTGAAAAAGATACACCAACGACATAATTATAACTACAACTATTCCTACAACCACTTATTTTATACGTATCTTCCGTCAAGACTGCAAATGTATGCTCCCTGCACTACTTACCTTTTGCTAAGTAATTTATGAACTTGTTTCTCTTTTCACTCACTTCAATAGTAGCTATAACTTACCTATTACTTTATTTTACTAGTAAATAGTACCTACTTATAACGGATCTTCCAATGCTAAAAACGAGTCCATGACCACAGCATGAGCCGTCAGACGATAAACGAAGCAAATAACTTACTCATTTCTCGCTAATGTATTTACATCTATTAAGCGCATTACAACATGATTACAGGCAACAAATAAATCACCTGGCGGATAATTATATTGTTAACACGCGTTATTTGCGAGGTTGAATCATGCCGATAAATTAGCTAATATCAATAAGCTGCTCAGCGCGCGTGAGTGGCGCCGCCCTAGCGGGGCTTCGTGAACCTAAGATAGTTTACGTCGAATGCTTCCCAAACTTTGGCTTTTATAAATGACACAGTTTTAGATTATTCAATATACTCGTACTTCTTGGCAGTCCCAACAGTAAGTTTAAAAACTTAATTGCACCTCTCCACTTCCTTCTTATTTAAACTCCTGCAAAGGAGCAAATGAATTCAAGTACAAGTTATATCTAAGGTAGTGACAAACAATTCTTTCTCGCTCTCACTCTTCCTCGTATAAGGTTTGTCTGAGTATCCACGAAAGACAAGCACGTAGCATTACTAAGATGCTACGAAATCATCCTGAATGAATCTTTTCAACTTTTGCCACTCTTGTAGCAGAGTTTTGGGCTGACACTGTGTAGGTTTGTTGTCGACACGACAAGAAGAAGAAGAAGGCCTTTCAGTGTTATTGTAGCAGTTACATTTGTTTTATGTGTACTCGTATGTCACATTGAATAAATATTTCACTACGCACTACTCGTTGCTCAAGTCTATAAGTGACCCCCTTCCTTGAAGTCGCTATCAAGCACTTAGTTGTCCTGAATTCCTGATTTGGATTTTTTCTGATATAAAATACTAACACTTTTATGGGCTATGCCTGAAATAAATACCTTTTATTTTATTTATTTATTTTTACTAAAATCAAAAAGTTTCATGTTTGTTCATTTCAGTTAATGTCAAAGCATATTTTATAAGTTCAGTAAAAAGTTTGAGAACTAAGCTGTAATAGATACACGAGCTTTTTTAAGCTTTTGCCTTAAGCGAACCGAACTCGTGTTCCGAGGAGGTCCTTACCCTCGATATTACAAAAGAGCTTGAAACTACTTGCTGAAAACTTTATCGACCTACTTGATACGACTTAAGATCCAAATTCCCCCAGCGTGAGACGTCCACCCACAAGGTGAACCGACGAAATCGTAAAGGTAGCAGGGAAGCGCTGGACGCAGACCGCTACCAATCGATCAACATGGAAAGCATTGGGGGAGGCCTATGTTCAGCAGTGGACGTCCTATGGCTGAAATGATGAGATTTTCCCTTTAGTTAGTATTTCAGCCCTAGTGGCGCTATTTACCAAGGTGTTAATTATCACTTCTTAAACAACCACAGCAGTTAAACTGCGGACTATCTTAATTTATTATATTTACACATAATATCAATAGAACTTAATGTTTATCTTCTACATACACAGCTCATACAGGTCGGTTTAAACTAACTATGCGTATAAATCTTGATGATAGCACAATTCCAATAATAAGATAATATAAAATGTGGGAATAACGAGAATTTCCAGAGGCCCATATCGTATCAGATATAGGCCTGCTCTGTCTATAAATAAGAAATGTTTGTCTGATAGTCACGACGATCATACCGCGCCAGTTCACGGCCGGCTCATACAGGGTGTTTCAAAATCCACATTTTGTGTCGTAGAGAGCCTACTGCAACTGATATTACTATTTTTGCTAGCTCTATGACAGAAATTCAGCTAGTTAAGGTCGGGTAGCAGAGAAAATGGCGAAAATGAGGTTTTCATTTTTCATTTTTGAGGTACTAAACAGTAAAATTAAAGGCTAAGATTTTTATTGGGCATAGTTGAGGATATTTTCTAGGGCTATTAACGGATGGAAACACGATTTAATGAAGTTGACTCGATAGAATAAATTCCCAAAGTTACCTCTATTCGTTTTCTATTTATGGTTTTATTTTTAAAATAAGCGATTTGAAATTCTAAATCTTTTACTAAACTAAAGTTCAGAAATAACTTGAGGGCTTTTAACGGATGAAATTTTTATATTGCGTCTTATTTAGTTACTATGTTAGAAAATGTGGAAAAAATCGTCCATGACGGCTTGGACAATCTCAATCAGTCGCGCGGTGGCGCTTACGGAGGACGGACGCTTGTCAGTTTTTTNAAGAAAACACCCAGACCAATACAAACAAATATGTATGCAATTTTAGTATGATATTTTTATTTATTAATAAACAAAAAGACAACAAAATTGATGCGTGTACTGATTAATGTAATTAACCACATGCAAAGCTTTGTGAATTGCAACAACTATAATTTATTATCCAAGCTCTAAATAATCGCTATTTAATCGATCATAAAATGTTTTTCCAATCGCTCAAGCTCCCGAGGATCTACCGATAGGTCGGGTGACGTAATCTTGAAATTCTTTTAGCCGGCGCGGAACTTCCGGAAGGTCGGGTGACGCCACGCCTCTTTGAACCGTGTTTACTTTGGCAGTTATATTCTATATTTATTCGATTCTAAAATATATTCCCAAAATTTTTGAAAGTTGTTTTAATTTGTATCACTTGGATATAATTTGTGTTAGAAAGTGCTGTGAGTATGACGCTTGAACGGAAGGAAGTCAACCTAACCTAACCAACTGCGTATTTCTATACTGTGTAGCCGCGAGAGCTCTTTGGCGCGCTGTCTTCGGCGAAGTATTGCGCGCGCAGATTTTGACAGCGCGAAATACCTACTTTAGCAGAAATACCAAGCCTTAATCGTAGTAGCATACAATTTGTATGTTTAAGCAACTGTCTAGAACTCTAGAGTGTCTAGCTAGACTATTTTATGGGCTTTTCGTAACGTGTTTTGTCGTTTTAAATTCAATTGATAAAATAAAAATAAAAAACAGTTAGCATCACATTAAAAGAGCTTTTTTAAAAGCCTATTTGCAAAAATAAATGAGTTTAATGAGTTTTTTATTATTTTAATGCCATAGTCAAAAAATTTTGTGACCCAGTTTACCAAATGGACCGCTTCCTTGCTTATTTTTGGTGAAATCATATAAATGGATCTTTTCAAAGTTATGATGTGGTTTGAACACACCCTGTATTTGCTAAAGCCACGAATCGGCACAAAAGTTAGCCGACAGACTGCGCGACCCCGACCTTTTCTATTTATTTAGCTTCAAGCGCACGATGAAAGAATCTTAAGGCTTGTTATCGATGCGCACACATCGGGGGCAAATAAAAGAGTTGATGTGTTGTTGCTCTTTTATTGTAGCTTTAGCCTTCGACTTAATCCGCGGTATTAAAGGTTCTTCTAGGTCTCTATAGCTTTTCCGCGATTTCACTTAAGTATACAATGTTAATTTTTAAAAGTCGACGAAGCATATGATGTCCTGCCCAAAAAACTGCACGCAGGAAGATTTAATGAATGCTTCTGACAACGCCACTCTTGTGGCGGAGTTTTGGGCTGACACTATGTAGCTTTGTTGTCGACACGACAAGAAGAAGAACATTAATTTTCATGTCACCTACATAAATCTTGTGTACAAATTTTTAACACTGAGCACAGAGTAATTAAATTGTGTCCATCATCATCAAACTCTATCATCGATCACTGGTTGTACTTCGGTTTGTCATCGTGGTGCAGTGATTCGTTTCACGGCTTCTGTCGCTACTCACGAGGAGGGCCCGAGCAAAGGAGTCGCTCTACGGGAAGGCTCACTGCATCCATCACTCCTGAACTATCCTCTGGTCTTATAATATCTTAGCCATTAGACTTTCAGAGGGACCGATTGCAAGTACTCTGTGTACAGCAAGGTAAAGTCAAAGTCAAAATTTCTTTATTTGTTCTAATAAATAGTTCTTACAAATCGTCATTTTGCTCTTAAGGAGCCTCTACATGTCTCATAATCTTTTTACCCTACCAGCGCTTCGAGACCAACATTTGGCAAGTGCTGAGAGGAAGCGCCGCAACAAACTCAGTCACCACTGTCTGCCGGTTAATATAAATAAATAGAAATAGTAGTAGTAGGTACATTCGATTCAGGAGCAGTTCACTGAATTTACCATGCATTCTTGTATGGTGTATCATAAGAATGGGTATACAAGATTGCGTGGTATATTAAACAAGGTAGTGACGTGCTAATATCTAGACTTACATATTAAGGTACTAGTAGAAATGACTCGCATACATAAATTGGAATAACTTGGATTGACCAGTCCCCGAAAGCAGCGCCTGTTCACAGACATGACGAGTGAACCAGCCATCGCTTCACTCGACCATATTAGAGGGTATGTACTGTATCAGACAGGCGTCCAATTTACAAGTTTAGATCCCTCTCATGGTAATTTGTAAGTTAACAAGTGACATCCCATCACTGCAGATTTTGCACCAAATGTTTCNAGCAGAATCAGCGCAATAAAAAAATAGCGCAATATTTTGTTGCAATTTCTTACAAAACTTGCGCGCAAAAAGCAAATCTAGTATGAAAATCATCAAACTTCTAATGCTCGTAACTCAGTTCAGACTGAGTTTAGAGGTATACATGTCATAGTAAGTTTGGTTTATTACACTATTTTGTAATCAAAAAACAAAGTTTGGTCGATGGCCGCGCGAAAAAAAAAAGACGCCAATTTCCGGCATTGTCTTTTAGTGACCCAGTTTACCAAATGAACCGCTTCCTTGCTTATTTTTGGTGAAATCATATAAATGGATCTTTTCAAAGTTATGATGTGGTTTGAACACACCCTGTATTTGCTAAAGCCACGAATCGGCACAAAAGTTAGCAGACAGACTGCGCGACCCCGACCTTTTCTATTTATTTAGCTTCAAGCGCACGATGAAAGAATCTTAAGGCTTGTTATCGATGCGCACACATCGGGGGCAAATAAAGAGTTGATGTGTTGTTGCTCTTTTATTGTAGCTTTAGCCTTCGACTTAATCCGCGGTATTAAAGGTTTTTCTAGGTCTCTATAGCTTTTCCGCGATTTCACTTAAGTATACAATCTACATTATAATAGCGAAAGGTCACTGATTGACAGACTGACTCACTCACTCATCACGAAATCTCAGAAACTACAAGTGCTAGGAGTGTCAAATTTTGCATGGGGGTTCCTTTTAGAACGTAGGTACACGGGGATGTAGACGGGATTTTGCACAATTCAACCTCTAAGGGGGTAAAACGGGGTCCACGCGCACGAAGTCGTTAATTTTATCATGTCACGAACTAAATAATAAAATTCAAAGATGAGAAAATCTATCTGCCTAAATCTTGTGTGCTAATTTTTAAAACTGAGTAATATTAAATTGTGTCCATCATCATCAAACCTATCATCGGCCACTCCTAAATAGTCCTCTGGCCTTTGTATATCTTAGCCATTAGACTTTCAGAGGGACTGATTACAAGTACATAGTGTGCTTACAGCAAGGTCCTGTATCAGACAGGCTGTCCAAATTTTATCTACAAGTTTATATCCCTGGGAAATCCCATCTCATTAGTAATTTGTAAGTTAACAAGTGACATCCCATCACAGCAGATTTTGCACCAATGTTTCGTTCAAAGGGCTGACCTTTAAACAATTTTTCGCGGTATCTGCAGAACTTACAGCGCACTGATAGCGATCGTACAGCGGTTTCACATTAGCTGTATCTTAACGCAACCATAACGCGGACGACGCTACTATTCTCTTTTATGTTAACCTGGCGCTTGCGACGTGGGAAGATAACATTTTCTATCTAAATATATAGCCGTGTTTATATGATAGTACTGAAAATTATGATAAACAAGTAAAATTATGGTAAAAATCCATAAAAATGTTCCAATTCGATTATTTGATATCCCAATACGTCAGCAGGATCTCAAATTGGAAAATTCGAAAATTAGTTTTACTGGGGATTGGGTTGGGTACACAAAAATACAAAAAATATTAAAATAATACTTGTATTTAAACTGATGAATTATGTCAATGATTTTTAATTTGTATTCTGTATTTTGTATCCTCAATAAAAAACAATAAATTTTAATGTGTAATAACAACAGCCAGTATTGAACATTCGTACGAACGAACGTTTCTAAAACGTTCAGTCCAGTTCAATCTGAATCAAGCCATAAAGTAGTTCACAGGTTGTATTGTCCCGTTCACACGATAATATTAGTTCGTGAACACGTTCGCGAGCTACGAGCTATTTAATTCCCTTAACCTCAATCGCGTCAATAGTTCAGGTGCATGGACTGAACTTCTGAAGCTGGTGCATGGTTCAGCCCTTTGAGAGAAAAATATTTTTCATTGGATTTGAACCATGTAATATGTCAATAAAGCTCAAAATACGGTGGCAACAATTCAGCCACTATCGGTGAAGTGGTGAAGTCGCGCCGTGTGAACCGCCCGCGCCGGCGCATCGCCGATGCCGCCACGTGGGCCGTGATTTATACCCGCGGGCTAATTGACCGAGGCGCCTTTACACCCTACGATAAACACGATCGGAAAATTGTACAATTTATCATTACAGAATCTTATAAATAAATTAATAAAAATTGATGTAAGTTTCATTAAGCCAAAAGATTAATTCTACTTATTAATAACAAGCTTTCCGCCCGCGGCTTCGCCCGCGTGGAATTTTGTCTGCCACAGAAATACTTTATCGCGCGCGTCCCTGTTTCAAAAACCGGGATAAAAACTATCCTATGTCCTTTCCCGGGACTCAAACTATCTCTAAGCCAAATTTCATCAAAATCGGTTCAGTGGTTTAGGCGTGAAAGCAGGCCTCCGTCACTCGCCTATGCCGGCCGAGATAATTACCTACAGCGCGCGACAACTTCAAGTTGCAAATCAGTCAGGACCGCCACGCGCCTGTGAGCACACGCGTATTTCTATACACGCTCGGTCGATCATCGTCACAATCAAGGTTTATTGTTCCAACAGCACTGTTATCCTTANGTGAACCAGCCATCGCTTCACTCGACCATATTAGAGGGTATGTACTGTATCAGACAGGCGTCCAATTTACAAGTTTAGATCCCTCTCATGGTAATTTGTAAGTTAACAAGTGACATCCCATCACTGCAGATTTTGCACCAAATGTTTCGTTCAAAGGGCTGACCTTTAAACTATTTTTGGCGGTATCTGCAGAACTTACAGCAGATAGCGATCGTACAGCGGTTTCACATTAGCTGTATCTTAACGCAACTATAACGCGGACGACGCTACTATTCTCTTTTATGTTAACCTGGCGCTTGCGACGTGGGGAGATAACATTTTCTATTTAAATATATAGCCATGTTTATATGATAGTACTGAAAATTATGATAAAAGTAAAATTATGGTAAAAATCCATAAAAATGTTCCAATTCGATTATTTGATATCCCAAAACGTCAAATAAGCGGCTCAGCAGGATCTCAAATTGGAAAATTCGAAAAGTAGTTTTACTGAGGTTTGGGTTGGGTACACAAAAATACAAAAAAACATATTAAAATATTACTTGTAGGTATTTAAACTTATAAATTATGTCAATGATAGTTATATTTAATTTGTATCCTGTATTTTGTATCCTCAATAAAAAACAATAAATGTGTAATAACAACAGCTAGTATTGAACATTCGTACGAACGAACGTTTCTAAAACGTTCAGTCCAGTTCAATCTGAATCAAGCCATAAAGTAGTTCACAGGTTGTATTGTCCCGCTCACACGATAATATTAGTTCGTGAACACGTTCGCGAGCTACGAGCTATTTAATTCCCTTAACCTCAATCGCGTCAATAGTTCAGGTGCACGGAGCGTGGACTGAACTTCTGAAGCTGGTGCATGGTTCAGCCCTTTAAGAGAAAAATATTTTTCATTGGATTTGAACCAAATGTTATTACGTCAATAAAGCTCAAAATACGGTGACAACAATTCAGCCACTATCGGTGAAGTGGTGAAGACGCGCCGTGTGAACCGCCCGCGCCGGCGCATCGCCGATGCCGCCACGTGGGCCGTGATTTATACCCGCGGGCTAATTGACCGAGGCGCCTTTACACCCTACGATAAACACGATCGGAAAATGGTACAATTTCTCATTACAGAATTTTATTAATGAAATAAAAATTGATGTAAGTTTCAGTGAGCCAAAAGATACATTAATCTACTTATTAATAATGGAAAATAGTAAAAATATAAGTTAGCTTCTAGCTATTTACTTTATCAACTAGGGTTGTTTTGGAAATAAATTATTTTAAAGGTTTGATTTTGATATTTTTATGTAATTATCGCATGTTGTATCATCTATTTTAATAATGTTTAACAATCCGATTCTTATGCATACGCTTACGCCTTAACGTTACTTTTTATTAAAAAGAAATTGCTTTTGAACTTTATCTTGCCATTAAACTGACAGTATTTACAACTAACGCGAGATACTACTTATCTCTGCGTCAATTTACACTTCACGACTGGGGCACGACCTATTAATTTTGTATTAAATTATAACGACAGGGATGCGCCGATATCCGCGTGGGCGTGTGATTTATTTAACCTCGTTAATTGATTTTGCGCTTGTTTACTTCGTACCACGCAAACGCAATTATCGAGAAGAATTTCAAATAAAATATTCCAAGTAGTACACACCTACTAGGCATGTGGTGTTTAAGTTCCAGAACTAAACGATCGTTGACTATATCGCACCTTCGGTAGAACAAGGGCACAATTGCACTTTTTGCAATTTTACAGGAGAGCTATTAATTATTAGCTACACATTTTTAAAGTATTTCTGCATACTTAACTCATTTTTGCAATTTTTGACAATTGTGCCCTTGTTCTACCGAAGGTGCGATATTGTAAAATTTCTGTGAAACAAAATCAAAGTCCGAGTAAATTTTTTACTATTAAATCAATATATCAACTCTATCTGATTTGTTTTTGGACTATTAAGTCCAAACTATGCCTCTTCCTTTTATTTCAATTATCCTTTTCTTCGTCAATGTTAACGAAGATTCTAATAAACCACCAAAATTAAAGCATTATCTCCACTGAAGTGAAAACAACACCGATAAGGACACCTACGGACAGGGCTCAATGATTGTAACTTTGTAGCCCACAGCCGGTCAGTCAATGCAGTATTAATGTACTGTCACGACGGAATGTTAACTGTTGTATAGCCAGGAAAGATAAAGCAGACCATTTCTTACCTTTTCATAGCAGCATTCTTGGAAGTGCCTAGAATGCCCTATTTTTAATGCTTTTAACCATTGTAGCAAGGCTGTAACATCCTTGGACAACGCGTGGGTTAAGCAAAAAAAAGTTACAACTACTAACAAAGCCACGGTTGTGTTTTCATTTCATTTCATTTCATTTCATTTCAAAGTATTTTCAAAAACAAACGTGTAGAGCCAGTATCAGCTAACCATAAATAAACGAAAAATTCTGGTGTTTCTGTTCAAGTTGTATTCTGGACTAAAGTCTGACAAACGACCTAATGACATGACAGCGAACTAGTTGCATAACAGTGCGGTTTACTTGCAAATAATTGAAAACGATCTTTGTTACATTATGGGAGCTTGTAGCGGTAATATTTTACAATGAGCTTAATACTTGTTGAAGGAAACAATAACTTGTTAATTGTCACTATTCGACCTTTACTTACAGTTTTAGTTAGGTTACCGTATTACCACAAATTTACTAGTATTACTGTCAGTGAATGGCTGCTGACACCGCTTAGCAAACCACTAAAAGGTGTCAATTTCTATTTGGTACAATGCTAAACTAGATATTTGTTTCCAATAAACCTAAATAAATCCCAAAGACAGCATATTAGGCAACAGACAACAGAACTAAATTTGCAATTCAAATATGACGACATAATTTAGTTGTTATCTTGCGATTAACAAATCGGTCGCGCGGTGTAAAGACTCCTCGCTCGCATACCGCGTGTTTGTTCACACGTCACGTCGATTGCATTTTTGTTTATTTTGTTATTAGAGTGTTAATTGAGGGCTGCGTAGGGCTAGCGACGTGTTTCTGACTTAATTTTATGCATTTAATAACTGTTCAATTTATAATTCCAGCTCCTTAAGCGTTTTCTTATGGGAAAACGATTTCTTTGCTACAAAGTGTTGACAATTAACTTCATACGAGTATACCTAGGTGTTATCTTCAAGTTACTTACGCGGATTCAATAGCATGTACCTACGTAGTTATGGTTCATTTATGATGACATGGTGCATTATGCATCTATAAATGACCAATGAATAAGGAGTTACGTAGGTATATAATAGCATAAAACAATATTGGTTAATTAATATTGCTACATTAACATTGATCACGAAATCATGCAAAACTATACAGAGGTGAGCACAGTTTGATCTTAATACGGGAACTCGATTGAAGCTGAAGTGGCAGCCCTCAGCAGGTGGCGTTGTCCGCGTGTTTGTTTGCGTTGCCAGCAGATAGCAATAAATTAATTCGACCGTTGTAAACGGACACAAACCTTGTTTTTGTTACTCGACTACTTGTTAACTGACCCTTTGTGTTGATCTGACATAGCACGTTTGTTTATTTTTATTGGGACACTAAACTTGACGCGTTTTAAGTGCTCATTTTAAATTTCAAAGTAAGCTACTAAAATACCATGAACATAATCTATAAAACTTCTTTAATTTAGTAAAAATATTTATTTGGACAAAACTTTCATGCATTTATTATCCATTTTCTACTCTGGCATCATCGCTTCTCGGCCTTTTGGCTAAGATCAAAGTGTACCTACTCTGGCATCAAAGTTGCTTCAGTCGAAGGTAGAGCAAGACCTTACTGCATCTTTCTTGCGTTTGATACACGTTATGACTACGATAAGAACTGTCAAAACAAAAAGCTACTTACACAAATATCAAAGACTGTCACAGCGAGTAACTAGAAGCTAAAATGGTAAGAATAATGTGAATGTTCGGTACGTGAGCAGATTATTTGCATTTATTGCGACATGAAGCTGCATTATTGCTTTAAACGAACGCGTGCGCCGTTATAACGCCCAGTTTTATTACGGGACGTTTTGTCTTGTAGTCTTTTCGTGTCAAAAGTCATCCCATGGAAGAAGTAGAACCACGTTACGGTATTAATTCTAATCATCATTATCATCATCATCATGCTGCTGAACATAGTCCTCCCCCAATGCTTTCCACGTTACCCGGTTGGTAACCTTTATGATGTCGTCGGTCCACCTTGTGGGTGGACGTCTCACGCTGCGTTTTCCGGTACGCACCTTCCACTCCAGAACCTTGCTGCCCCATCAGCTGTCAGTTCTGCGTACTATGTGCCTTGCCAATTGCCACTTCAGCTTGCTAATTCGTCGGGCTATGTCAGCGACTTAATTAGAATGATTTAAAAAAAATAACAAAATATGTACTATACCCACTATATTCGTAAATATTGTGACGACCGTAGTAGCGCAGTCAAACGCCTCGAACGCAGTTTGGATTTCAATCGCATATTTATACACCTCCGTAAGTACCCAAAGCAAGTTTCACACCGGTCTGTGTATTTTCAGCCTAAAACGGGCAGACAAGATGAATTCCTTGAGGCACAGACAGGTTGGAGTAAATCAGTGCGAACAGGACCAGCGCGGGCCTATAACTCAATTAGGGCGTTCGACAACCGAGGGCTTACTCTGGAAAACAAAGTCGATGTAAACCATGATATAGGTACTATTCTTTCAGTCTCTGTCACTCATGCTAGCAGCGTGGAGGAAATGTCTGGAAACAGAAAAAGTTGTGTAGAGTGAGCCCTATCTTCAGATACCAGTGATTCTTTATGTAAAAATAATGACGTAAGATAAAAATTCATAAAACGCATTTTATTTTTGCAAATAGGCTTTTAAAAAGCACTTTTACACGTCTCAGTATTAACCCTACCACTGCTTCGGGACAATAAATGGGCCAGTGCTAAGAAGAAGCAGCGCAAGAAACTCAGTCAGATCAGATCCACACTCCAAACTATCAATTTTCTAGTTAGAAAAAATACAGACAAGTTGATAATTTCTAAAAACTTACTGTGTAGTGAAACAGAATACAATAATTTACCTCATCGCCCAAGATAAAACCACAATTGATTATGTCCCAAACAAGACTTAGCGCGAGTCTATAACTCAATTAGCGAGCGAAGCATATCAGCGCGATAGTGACACCGCTGCTTTATTATTATGCTTCGGTGCGCGCGCGCATTTTATGTACAGAGCTGATGCTCAGTCACAGGAACGAGATCAGTCGGACGTATCGGAAGAATGCTGGCCGGGAATGTGGATTGTGCACATTTAGAAAGATAAAGTTTAGTGGGTTATCTATTCGCCAATAATTTGTTTACAATCTCTATCACCAGTAACGTACCGTTTTTCCCTCATGATTCACCTAATTATAATAACTACATAATATAGTAATTGATTAGAATTTCACAGTAGCTTTATTAATAGTAAAACAAATTAAACTAATCTCAACTTAATCAAACATCATAAATAATAATGGTACCTAAATACAGCTATGCCTAAGTTCAAGATTGATGCTGAATGATTGTCACTAGCCCAGATCTTAATTACTACGCCTGAAAAATCGACTGAATGTTTTGAAAAGTGAAATTTTTCGCTCCCTCATTTACCTGCTATGCAAGAAGATAATTAATTTTAATAGAGAATTTAAGAGCGCTTTTACATTAGGGCGTTAGTAGCGCAACTGCAGCGCGGCAGCGGCGTTTTTATAATGTGAAGGCGTGCATACGCTGTTACATAGTATGAAATTTTCGGCAGCGCGTCTGTCGCGCGTTTGTCGCGCTGCTAAATCGCCTGAATGTGAAAGCGCTCTAATGACACAGTAGATAATAGCTCATATATATACTGTGCTAATAAAGTGATTGTTGCAGCGACGCGCGAGGCGGCGTTCACATACGCGATCACCGCGGCGGGCGTGACGCACGCGCTCAGCGAGTCCTGCGCGCGCGGCGACCTGCCCGCCTGCGCCTGCGCCGCCAACAGGTGACGATATCAACCTTATCATGATACACATAAAGCTCTTCGGACATGTTTTGAAACACCAATGGTCAAGGCGCTTTTCTAGCCCTAATGCTTCAACCACACCAACGCGTGCAGATCGCCATCGCGGGCGCGATCACGGCGCGATCATGGGAAATGACAGGTCGCGTGAACTGTCATGGGTCGCGCGACCTGTCATTGGCGTTTGATCGCGCCTGCTATGGCGATCTGCACGCGTTGGTGTGGTTGAAGCTTAAGAGTTCTCAAGCGGTCAACATGACCATTGTGCCAAAAAGCTTGCACAAGACAGGTGTTGGCTAAGGACACGGGGACTGGACAACTTAAGCTGGAGCTAATATAGTTCCGTTGACGAGAAAGAAGATGTAGTGAGTGTATCGATCGACAGAACTAAAACAATAGTAGAAGATTGCATTCCATTACATTCTGCAGACTTCTTTCCCACTGACCAACTGGACGGCTTTGGGGAAACGTTGCAACTAGTTGTGCCGTCCAGTTGGTCCGTGAGCAAAAAGTTGTATGGTGGATTTGCGCTCACTTGCCAACCTGATGATCACAAATGTGATAGTCCTCCTACCGCATCAGCGTCCAACAGTTAGCGCCACTGTCTTGCCCACTAGCAAGTGACAGGAAAGGTCCTTGAGTAAGGACTGAAGTGGCATCAACTTGTGTTTCTAAACATGGTAGCCCTCATGAGGAAAAAGAAGTAGTCTACTAGTTAGTCACGATCCCTATTGAAAGATAAGTACTGTTAATTGATGTTTATTGTCCATGGTGCATATCTTTTCATAAAGGTTACTACACCTTTGTTTGTCACCTGTCATCCACTTTGCAATGGAGGGAAGTCGAACCTTAACTTCGGACCCCTCCTATGTTCTTCTGATTAATTTCGTTGCGGGTCCAATGACAGTTGTTTAACTTTTCCACGGGACAGACTTAACTTCACTGCTTGGGTTTTTATTGGCGGTCAAGCTGTAGATCCTGGCTACACATGAGTTGTAGCGGTGGGAGCGAGAGGTGGGAATAGTCCCGTAATGAAAGATACTAGTTTAACGAAGGTGTTCTCCACAGGAGACGGTTCTCGGGCGCAGCTGAACAGTTCGAGTACGGCGGCTGCGGCGAGGCGTCGTTCAGCGCGCGGTTCGCGCGGCGCTTCCTCGACGCGCGCGAGCTCGAGGCCGACGCGCGCGCCGCCATGAACCTGCACAACAACCGCGTCGGCAGGAAGGTAGGCGAGGGCAGCACCACCACGCTCCCANACAAAGTCTATATAAACCATGATATAGGTAGGATTCTTTCAGTCTCTGTCACTCATTCTAGCAGGGTAGAGGAAATATCTTCAGTTAGGAGTGATTCTTTACGTATTTAAAAATAATAACGTAATGTAGATAAAAATTCATAAAACTCATTTTATTTTCGCACGTCCCAGTATTAACTCTACCACTGCTTCGGTAGAATAAAATGGGCCAGTGCTAATAAGAAGCAGCGCAAGAAACTCAGTCAGATTTACATCCACACTCCAAACTATAAATTTTATAGTTAGTAAAAATACAGACAAATTGACAATTTCCAAAAACATTTCTGTGTAGTGAAACAGAATATAATAATTTACCCCATCGTCCAAGATAAAGCCACAATTGATTATGTCCAAAACAAGACTTAGCGCGAGTCTATAACTCAATTAGCGAGCGAAGCATATCAGCGCGATAGCGACAGCGCTGCTTTATTATTGTGTTTCGGTGCGCGCGCGCATTTTATGTCCAGAGCTGATGCTCAGTCACAGGAACTAGACCTTATACTTAGTCGGACGTATCGGAAGAATGCTGGCTGGGAATGTGGATAGTGCATTAGAAAGATAAAGTTTAGTAGGTTATCCATTCGCCAATAATTTGTTTACAATCTCTATCACCAGTAACTTACGGGTTTTCCTCATGATTCACCTAATTACCTACATAATATACTAATTGATTTGAATTTTACAGTAGAACTATTATTAGGAATACAAAGTGAACTTTAAAAGCTTTGAAAATCAGACATCATCAACAAAAACAAGGATATAAAGCTACGCCTAAGTTCGATATCGATGCTGAATAATCACTCGCCCAGATCGTAATTTGTACGCCTGAAAATCGACTGAATGTTTTAAAAAACAAAATTTTTCAAGATCCCTCATATACCTGCTAAGCAACAAGACAATTAACTTTAATAGGGAAATTAAGAGCGCTTTCACATTAGGGGGTTAGTAGCGCAACTGCAGCGCGGCAGCGGCGTTTTTATAATGTGAAGGCCTGCATCCGCTGTCACATAGTATGAAATTATCGGCAGCGCGTCTGTCGCGCGTTTGTCGCGCTACCAGGCCTGTTCATCTCCGCGAGTTTACATCGAAAACAAAACACGCACGATGGCCCGCCTACAGGATACTATTCGACAAGGCCTCACATACGAGCGAACATTGACTCACGCACGCGTATTCTTGTGTATGATGGAAGAAAATAAAGGATATGGTGTACTAAATACTGTGCAGTATTTAACTGCCTAAATAATAATAAAAACACAGAATGTACTTTTTTAAGTTGCCTCAAGACACTGAAAGGTAAATAAGTAGTTAATATTATTCATGATAATTCATGCACCTAAATCTAAAATGAAATCATGTATTTCCTCCGCCATTTTCCGCAGTTTGGCACCTCACGTCACATCATTTTACCGAAGTCAGCCCTATAGCTTCGGCGCAGTGCCGATCACTGACGTTTGTCAACAAAATGGTGCTTGACTCTTGAGACAGGCTAAATTACACCATATTGTTAAAGACATTGAGCATACATTTTTTTAAATACCTTCGCGAAGTAAAACTTCTGTACGTAGTACTTATTATTATTCTGTGGCGCTACTAAATCGCCTAAATGTGAAAGCGCTCTAATGTTGTGATTGTTGCAGCGACGCGCGAGGCGGCGTTCACATACGCGATCACCGCGGCTGGCGTGACGCACGCGCTCAGCGAGGCGTGCGCGCGCGGCGACCTGCCCGCCTGCGCATGCGCCGCCAACAGGTGACAATATCAACCTTACCATGATACTCATAATCATAAAGCTCTTTGGACTTGTTTTGAAACACCAATGGTCAAGGCGTTTTTCTAGCCCTAATGCTTCAACCATACCAACGCGTGCAGATCGCCATCGCGGGCGCGATCACGGCGCGATCATAGGGAAATGACAGGTCGCGTGAACTGTCATGGGTCGCGCGACCTGTCATTGGCCTTTGATCGCGCCGGCGATGGCGATCTGCACGCGTTGGTGTGGTTGAAGCTTAAGAGTTCTCAAGCGTTTGAAGCGGTCAACGTGACCTTTGTGCCAAAACGCTTGCGCAAGAGCAGTATTGGCAAGGGATGGTCACGGGGTATGCACGATTCTGGCTGGAGCTAATAGTGTCGTTGACGAGAAAGAAGATGTAGTGAGTGTATTGACAGAACTAAAACAATAATAGAAGATTGCCCCCTACATTCTGGAGACTTCTTTCCCACTGAAGTGATGTCGTCTGACTGCCGTCCATTTTGTCAGAAGTTAATAAATGAGGGCTACAGTTAGCGCCCACTGGCAAGTGACAGGACCTTTCTCCACAGTGGTGCCAACCTCAAGATTGCAAATACAATAGCCCTCCTACCGTTTCAACGTCCAAAAGTCGGCGCTACTGTCTAGGCCACTAGCAAGTGACAGGACTTTACAGTTTTGCCAATAAGTGGTTCCAAATATGGTAGTCCTCATGAGGAAGAAGAAATAGTTGACTGGTTGTGACTAGTTGGTCACGATTCCTAATGAAAGAATTGGACAATGTGATGGCACTAGTTATAATGAAGGTTTTTTCCACAGGAGACGGTTCTCGGGCGCAGCCGAGCAGTTTGAATACGGAGGCTGCGGCGAGGCGTCGTTCGGCGCGCGGTTCGCGCGGCGCTTCCTCGACGCGCGCGAGCTCGAGGCCGACGCGCGCGCCGCCATGAACCTGCACAACAACCGCGTCGGCAGGAAGGTAGGCGAGGTCAGCGCCGCATGCTGCATGCTCCCACCACCACGCTCCCACCACCACGCTCCTTGCACCTGCACAACAACCGCGTCGGCAGGAAGGTAGGCGAGGTCAGCGCCGCATGCTGCATGCTCCCACCACCACGCTCCCAACACCACGCTCCCACCACCACGCTCCCTGCACCTGCATAGCAACCGCGTCGGCAGAAAGGTAGGCGAGGACAGCCCACGCTCCCACCACCACGCTCCCACCACCACGCTCCCACCACCACGCTCCCACCACCACGCTCCCACCACCACGCTCCCACCACCACGCTCCCACCACCACGCTCCCACCACCACGCTCCCACCACCACGCTCGCACCACCACGCTCCCACCACCACGCTCGCACCACCACGCTCCCACCACCACGCTCCTTGCACCTGCATAACAACCGCGTCGGCAGGAAGGTAGGCGAGGTCAGAGCAGCATGCTGCATGCTCACACCACACTATAATACCCACACCACAGATCACAGAAACTGAAGGGAGATGTGAAAAGGGGGCAGGGCCGGTGTCGCAGCAATATGCCCAAAAACAGAACACACTGCTCGCGACAGCAATGATGACAGCAGTGACGTTATATGTGTAAACAGTTTACATATCTTGCGTAGTACTAAAGATTATTCGAACGTTGAGTATGTGTGTGTGAATTTCTAATGCGACACTGGGTTTCGAACTCAGCGCATTAGTTGGCATATCTCTAGATCTATGAGCCACACCAATAGAAACTAGCCGTCTTTCCAGCAAATCATTGTCACGATCATCATCCTCGTCAGTATCATTCTCATCATCATCCTTTTCATTATTATCATCGTCATCCTTACCGTCACCATCATCATCATCAGAACGTCGAACTCCTCCTATGTTCCTCTGATTAATTTCGTTGCGCGTCCAATAACAATTAACTTTCCCCCGGGACAAACTAGACCTTCACTGGTTGGGTTTTTAATGGCGGTCATGCTGTAGATCTTGGCTACACAGGAGTTGCAGCAGTGAGAACGAGAGGTGGGAATAATTATATTATTAAAGTTAGTTAAAATGATTTAAATATTAACTTGCACTCAAAATTAATTACGTAAAGTGAGTTTTTGAGATTCTCAGTAATAAAAGTGTAAACCGAATGATCCTTGACAAGGATCTTAGATATGTAGGTACGTAGCTAGTACATTATACTGACTGCCGAGAGATCGCAGACAACCTGCAAACATCGAGATACGAGATGATCTGAACGATCGCGTGCAGCGGCAGGGCTGGCACAAGAGCATGGTTACTAACATTAGTAAAAAATATTTTGGTAGCTTTGAAATAAATAGACAGATTGGCGAAAAAGTGACGTTATCGCTTCTTAATCCATACAATATCTACCTATATATTATATAAATAAATAAATAAAATAGGCAAAAGGCGTTTTGACAGTTCAACAGCAAAAGCTTGGCAATTGACTAGTCGTGTCAACGTGAGGCAATATCGGAGCGAGGATCAGTTTTTCCATGACTCTCGGGATGTGAACCAATATTTTCTCCACATTGACAGAATGATGTCATTTATTCCTTAAGTTTCAACACTTTCAACCCTAGCGCCTTATTATTGGCGCTCACGCCACCGGCGCCAATACCGACTCGTGCGCAAGTTGAAGCCGTGGGCGCTTCTTCAGTGTTGTTGAATTATAATAGGGACAATATTATTTGATCCTCTAAAAACTAATTGATCTTTTTTGTATGTGCACTTTTAAAAAGGGNCACCACGCTCCTTGCACCTGCATAACAACCGCGTCGGCAGGAAGGTAGGCGAGGTCAGCGCTGCATGCTGCATGCTCACACCACCACGCTATAATACCCACACCACAGATCACAGAAACTGAAGGGAGATGTGAAAAGGGGCCGGGGCCGGTGTCGCAGCAATATGCCCAAAAACAGAACACACTGCTCACCGACAGCAATGATGACAGCAGTGACGTCATATGTGTAAACAGTTCACATTGCTTGCGTAGTACCACAGAATAATAATATGGTAGTACTAAAGATTATTTGAACGTTGAGTATGTGTGTGTGAATTTCTAATGCGACACTGGGTTTCGAACTCAGCGAATTAGTTGGCATCTCTCTAGATCTAGATATTAGCCACACCAATAGAAACTAGCCGTCTTTCCAGCAAATCATTATCATGATCATCATCCTCGTCCCCATCATTCTCATCATCAATATTTTCTTTATCATCGTCATCCTTACCCTCACCATCATCATCAGAATTAATCAAAATTAATTACGTTAAGTAAGTTTCTTGAGATTCTCAGTAATAAAAATGTTACCGATGAACCATTACATTATACTGACTGCCTGCCGTGAGATCGCAGACAACCTGCAAACATCGAGATACAAGATGATCTGAACGATCGCGTGCAGCGGCAGGGCTGGCACAAGAGCATGTTACAATGGTAAAAAAGATTTTGGTAGCTTGAAATAAATAGAGATTGGCAAAATAGTGACATCATCACTTCTTAATCCATACCTATAGGCAAATGGCATTTTGACAGCTCAGCAGCAAAAGTATTCACTAGTGGTGTCTATGTGAGGTGAGATCGGAGCGAGGATCAATTTTTCTATGACTCTCGCGATATAAACACTCCAGGATTTTCTCTACAACGATAGGATATGATTTATCCCTTCAGCTTCAACCCTAGCGCCTTATTATTGTCGCTCACTCCACCGGCGCCGATGTCTAGAACATTTCAAGTCGTTTTGAAGAACTTCTCATAGCTCATTTTGCTGAACAAAATCTATGGGAGAGTGGTGATTTGACTGCTCAATTAACCAGTCACCAGTCAATTGAGAGAAATGATCAACTGAATAGGGTTATTGTGTCATATCCAGATTGAAAGTATGTAATTTGCAACGTGCATAGGCTATCTGATTAATTTTTATTTCCATTTTAGTTGTTGATTTACATATTAAAATCTAATAGTTGCCTCTTGAAACTTTCTTGAATATTTATCTTTCCCTTCCAAAGTGTAGATATCCCGATGGGACCATTACATACTTTAAAATGTTTTTATGGATGTTCACCAACGACCAGTAGCTCGCAGCCATGTCGTGCGATGTTGGTCCGATAACGTAAATAATTGGCGCATAATTGATATTCTAATTTTTCATGTTCGAACCACGTGCGATGCATACTTAATTCGTACGGATCAAAATAATAATTGTAGATACTAAATTGAAAAAATCGACGACACAAAGGTGTTTTTCATAATCTGAAGTATACAAAAATACAGCTCGCTAGACACTGTACTGTACACACTATACCTATATTTTATAGCAGTATAAAAAATATAATAGGTACGTAAAATATACCCCTAATCAAGTTTAGCAGCAGGCAGATGCACTCAGCCCAATAGGAACAAANGGAACTAATAAAAAGGTAGGCTAAGTAAGATGGCCAAGCAGGTCTCATATTATTTAATGTGTCCTGTTATTATAAATCTTGAATTAATTAGATAACCGTTTACTCGCGAGTTTAGCGAGCGTAAATAAAATCGTTTAATAGATAAGCTACGATTAGTTCGAATCCAAGCCTCAATTTGCATTTAAACTCATATCGTTAGTTAAACCGCAATTTACTGTCGTTAATGTAATTTACAAAGCAACAGCTCAATAAACAAGAAAATTGTTTTATATCGGATCGCCCGCGGCGGGGGCTTTTGCAGAAATAGACATCCTGCTGACTGCGCTCGTTCGGACGCGTCGAAACAGTGAGTCGTGCGATTAATGTCGGGTAATGACTGAGTCCCTGCGCATTACGAATCGCTGGCCCGCGCCCGCTCATTACGGCCCATCCCGCTCCGGCATAAGGCAGCAGCGCCCGCGCACTGCTCATTACCATCTTCTTTTACCATTTTTCCCGCCCGAAATAGCCTCCACGCTGCGTTTTGTTTTTTAAATTGCTCATTTGCGTGCATGTTACCTGCAGATAAAAAATAGAGACGTCGCGATTCAATATTTTTAGTTTATGCTGATTGTTTTTTCGATGTTTACGATTGTTTTCGTTAACTTCGCGATAAATGAGGTGTTCGTTGCGGTTGTTTATGTCTTTATTGTCGCGGGTCGTGGTTTTCACGCACTAACTTACACATATTATTACTACCGCAGGTTTCGAATTTTATTTCGTTTTTATTTTCTCGCAAGTGATTAGGGTCGCCACACACAGGTTTCACGCCACAGTCACAAAACGTCGCCACACGAAAATGTTTGCAAATATGCCGGTGGCGGCGATATGTGGCTGTGGCGTGAAGCCCGTGTGCGGTGACCCTTAGAAAGCAGTCGCACGAGTGATATCGTGATATGAAATCAAAGCAAATATTAAATGCGACCGACACATTCATCATTGGCTTATACGTTTCTGAGCTAATTATACGTTGGTGCAGACGTGGACACTTTCTTACCCATATCACGTCTCTGCAACAGCTTTCCTGGGTAAAAACATAGCAGTTGAACCACTAGTTAGTCGTAATGGTCTCGCGGAGAGGTCGCGGCGGGAACCGATGCTTCTAATTTACGACCAATTTTTCCTAAGTTGTCATTTAGAAGCGAAGGAAAACATCGTGTTACGCCTCTCAATTATTTTACCAAGAAAGTCGTTACGTTCCATTCCACGCAATCATCTCCGTCAATATTATGCGAAGAATACGAGCCGGTAATTTGCCTTCAGGCGAAGTGGAGATGATTTAGTAACAGCTTTTCTGATCCTTCATACTGAATAGCGCTGACACGTAAAGTTTACAGTTTATTTAACGGAGAGTTATTATTTTATCTCCTGTAAAATTGGTTAGCCTGGGATATGTAAAAGTACTTCTTGTAACCCTTAATGCCATGCACAATATGCACATGCCATGCCCATGCTGAGACGGGTATTTTTGCTGCCCAATATTTTTTCTTATACGTAGCATACATTATTATTTTGTATGATCATGACATGTTTAAATTCTTTTTCGTATTAATTAACACTTTTTAAAGTTGTCACTCCCAAGACTCCCAAAGGTTTTGTAGGGTAAAGAAGTTAAATGATGTCATCAATTGGCGAATTCAATTGACTAACTATCGAATTATACAGCACATATCTTCACCACCACTTACCCTAATTGACTCGCTCCATCCATGGGGAATTGTGAAAACTGCTTCCACAAGTTAACTTTGGAAATAAGTGTTAATATATAACATTGCTTTTAATTTTGAAGGTGAATCAAGTGCAATCACAAAAAGTGACAAAAATGACGAATCGTTTTTTTTCAAGTAAGTTTTGTACCTAAAATATATACTCGTATTTGTTAGCCTTAAAAGTTACACCACAAGACGGGTAATTTTATCCAGATTCCAAAAATGTGACTCGATAGTATGTAACGGTAATAATGATAAGCTATTTTAGGGAAAATGCGAATAGGTATTTTTTTTATTGCCGCGGGAAGGGGGGGGGGCACTTCACGCAGTAGCGCCTTCCCTCCGCAGATCGCGTGAGGGGATAAGAATAAGAAGTTGTGAGTTTGTTGCGGCGCATCTTCTCAGCACTTGCCAAAGTTTGTTTCGAAGCGCTGGTAGGGCAAAAAAAGAATGAGACATGTACATAGGCTCCTTAAGAGCATTTCACGATTTGCAAGTACTATTTTAATTAGTCTATACAAATAAAGATAATTTTGATTTTGATCTAAAGTGGAATAAAGTCCTGTATTGCTTATACAACTTACTTAGCTAAGTAGTTACAATAATGTTGTTGATTGATTGACATATTGATTTAAAGGCCTTTGAAAAAGAGACTGAGTGACTGAGTTTCTTGCGCTGCTTCAGCAGCACTGGCCCATTTATTGTCCTGAAGCAGTGGTAGTGTTCGGTGTAATATGACCGAACAAACTGAATCAGCGCACTCGTTCGCCATGCATCGATTTTACTTCAAATAACTAAGTAATTAGTGCAAATCACGGAACCATCGCGACCGGGTGCGCTCAGAACATTTTTAACATTTTAACATAACTTTTAAACAAACAAACATAACATTTTAACATAACATGCAAACCCTGAGCCGCAATATATAGGGTTAATACTGGGACGTGTAAAAGTGCTTTTTTTAAGCCTATTTACAGAAATAAATGAGTTTTATGAGTTTTTATACATAGTTTATGGAAGCAATTAATTAATAACAAGATTGATGTGTTTCTAAGGTGTGTCTCAGAATGATCGGTTAACGTTGTGAAGTGTAACCCCGTCAGGTGGTGAAGGAAATGGTGCGGCGCGAGTGCAAATGCCACGGCGTGTCGGGCTCATGCGCCGTCCGCACGTGCTGGCGCGCGTTGCCGCCCTTCGCCGCCGTGGGCGCCGCCCTGCGCGACAAGCTGCGGCGCGCCAAGCACGTGGTAGCTGAGGAGTATGACCTGCGGGGTCTGCACGCGAGAGCTGTGGCGCTGAGGCACCCGAGGCTGGTTGTACGAAGGTAAGGACAAGGCTCTACATTTATCATTATCAAAAAGTGGTGACTGAGTTTGTTCCGGCGTTTCTTCTCAGCACTTGCCAATGTTTGTCTCGAAGCGCTGGTAGGGCCCAAAAGATAAGGAGACATGTAAAGTGCCCCATAAGGGCTACCTTTTCTTTTTTTATTATTTTCTATTGACGTTCATAAGTGCCACTTGTGGTCTAAACTGAATAAATATTTCTGATTTTGATTTTGATTGATCACCATTTTAGCCACAAAATGTCTATTGCTCCTCCATACAACAGAAACTTTGCGGGCTTCCTCCAATGATTTCCAAATAGTCTCTTCAGTATTGCAAGATATAGCGTCTCAGTCTATCCTGATTGTAACCACGTAGAACACTCTTTATGACAGAAGAGAATGAATCACGTATGATGAAGTATTATTAACGAGCACTACTTACACCTACTAAATACCGCATCGTTGGGGTGCAGAAATAGTAGGCTCACGTAGGTCAGTATGTAGTATCTTCCCAACACCATGGTATGGTAGTGGAAAGAGACACATTAGACATTTAATAATGATAATACCAACCACAATAGGTATTCACCAATTAACCGCTCCATCCATCCAATTACATCCAACAATAACTAAAGTGCCTTGATCGAAAAAAATCTGATTTATAGAGAACATCGTGGCTTCTGAGAGAAGATTTTTTTATGCATAACAAGGCAGGTATTTGAACGTAATCGTACCTTATAAAATATGCTATACTAAGGCTGAGTTGCACCACCTAACTTTGACCGTAACTTTGACGATAACCGGTGGTTTTTGTATAGAGTTTGACAGATTTTTGACGTTTGTCAAAGTTAAAGTAAGATGGTGCAACCTAACCTTAGATTATAACTAAGAAATAAAATCGTTGTGTTGTGGTGGTAGGACCGGCAAGCCGCCGCGCAAGTCGGAGCTGGTGTTCCTGGCGAAGTCGCCGCAGTACTGCGAGCCCGACGCCGCCGCCGCCGCGCCCGGCACGCACGGCCGCCACTGCAACCGCACCTCCAAGGGTACACCACGTATTATGTACTTAACAGAACGAAATAACCCAGAATTAATCCAGCCAGGCAGCCCTTTTAATTACTAGTTAAAATTCCTTTGAATGTATTTTCACGTTGCATGCTTCCAATATGATAAGGATTTCATAATTTTTAACAGTCCAGTCAGTTACGAAACCAATCATATAACGTACACCATACTAAATTAGCTTAAATATCACAAAAGACAAACACATTTAGGTAATTTAACCGACTTTCTTCCTTTTTTTGGAATGCTAAGATTCCTTAGATTTTATTTATAACTAGCTGAACCACTAAGCTGTTTTTTACACTTAAGGGTATGAAAAATAGTTTAAGTGTAGGCACAGGTGTAGGTCCCATTCTCAGACCCACTGAAGATTCACACAAAATTTAATAATTGGAAGAGTTTTGTTACAAATACTGTGACACGAGGATTTTACAAACTAAACTTATTCAACAACTAGCTTTTGCCCGCGGCTTCACCCGCGTGAAATTTAGTTTGTCACAGATCTTCATAAATTATAGCCTATACTAATATGTTATTCTGGGTTATATAAACAATAATACTGTAAAGTTTCATCAAAATCCGTTCGGTAGTTTTTGCGTGAAAGAGCAACAAACATCCAGACATCCAAACTTTCGCATTTATAATATTAGTAGGAAGTAGGAAATACAAAATAGCAATGGTATAATGAGGTTTTGTGTTACGCAGGCGAGGACGGCTGCGACCTGCTGTGCTGCGGGCGCGGCTACAGCACGGTGACGCTGGTGCGCGAGGCCAAGTGCCGCTGCCAGTTCCACTGGTGCTGCTCCGTCTCCTGCGACTCCTGCGTCACGCGCACCGACACGCACGTCTGCAACTGACCACACACACCTTGATGACGATGATGAGTTATCCGACCTATTTAGGATTTCGGCCATGGCGACCGTTGCGACTCCTGTCTTACGGGACTATTCCCACCTCTCGTTCCCACCACTGCAACTCCTGTTTAGCCAGGATCTACAGCTTGACCGCCACAAAAACCCAACCAATGAAGGTCAAGTTTGTCCCGGGGGAAAGTCAAACTGTCATTGGACCCGCAACGAAATTAATCAGAAGAACATAGGAGGAGTTCGAAATTAAGCTTCGACTTCCATCCATTGCCAAGCAGATGACAGGTGACAAACAAAGGTTTAAAACCTTTAAGAAAAGACTCCTGTCTTGGCGGCTCTGTTGCGCCCGAAGATGGCTTACTTAGCCGATCTTCGAAGCAAAACCAATGAGGGCGTCTAAGCACGCCTCCAACATAATTATAGTGAATGGTGGCAGAATGGAAAAGCCTCTCTAAACAGTTGTGCGCTGCTCCTCGAACTCGTGGACTCGCCTCTTCACAATCTGCCGCCATTCTGGCCGCTGTGCTGCCAAACCTTCCCGTTGAGAGGACACTGGATCGATTCCACTTCAATGCTATGATTATAGAGAAGAATAACTGCTGAAAGTATTGGGAAAATGATTGGATATAACGTAAAGGGAGATAATAGGACATCATGACTCTAAACTAGCAGAGATGAAACTCCATAACATGGGTCTACTAATGAATTTAATCTGAAATTACGCAAATAAATAAATTTGATTTGATAACCTTACAGAATTTTCAGGAAGCAACTACCCAAATGACGTTACGTTGCATCTTCTATCGAGTTTAAAATTCGTCGTCTTAATTTTTTTCAGGGAACTCTATCGATAGTAATGTTGTGATTGCAAGAGATGAGGAAGAACTACCTATGTAAATTCAAAAACAAATGTGAAGTGAAGTGAATTGCGTAGTGTTTAAAACAATAATCAAGCACAAGTGACTGATAAACTAACATTTGACCGTCCACTTACTTTAAATATCTAAGTTTGTTAAAAAAACAATGTTACTTACCTACTGATTCATGTGTTATCAACTTTAGTACCTCTAATTAACTAATGAAAAGTGCTTTGTCTTTTAAAATCGAACATCAAACTTCTTGACTGAAAGAAAAAGCATTTTTCGTTTGTAAATATGAGGGTATTGTGAAATATTAACTGTGCTCTACATTTTTCATGATACAGCTAAATACAACCATTTATGTAATGGAATAATCCGTAACTTAATTGAAATCATTATTCTAATAAAAATTGTATCGCCAGTAGATTGAACATTCCCGCCAGTATTTTATGTACTTAATAATTACTTAAACGCATAATATTTTATTTATTCATAATAATTAGTGTTAAGTCGAACAAATTCTCGAATGACGCTTAATATTTTGATATTATGTTTAGTTACGATAATAATATTTCATATTATACTTACTCTTTCTTATTTTTGGTTTCACACGTATTTTTTCAGCATTGGAATTTTCTTGCTCACAAAAAGCACTTAATTAATACTTTTATTTAAAACCAATACGGCATGGCCGTAAATCTTTATTTGTTGTTTTTTTTTAATTTTTCACTAACGACGAGTGTTAAGTGTAATTTTTTAATATCATTATTTTTGCAAAACCGAACCGTTCAGAACTTACTTTGCCCTGTTTTAACTCCTGATAATGTATTACCTAATAGGGTTGTTGTCCCAACATAAATAAAGTCAGCTTGCCAGCACAAGTAACTTAGTATTATGATGACATGCATTTAACGTGCAACTTGACGGCTTTAATAATAATATGAGTATTGAGTATTTTACATAACTAATAATCTGTGTATAATTGTTTCTAAGTTCTACTTTATATAAAAGAAAACAGAAAATTGAAAATACAATGTAATTACGATGCTTACTTGATGCACTCTACTTTTACTTTAGATAAATATTATTTGCCAATAGAAACTGCAATCCTAAAAATGTATTTATTAATAAAAAATATGTCTGACGCAGGGCGGCGCGCACTTTACATTCCTTAAGATAATTAACTTATTCACTTCATTCGTGCGATTTTTTAATAAAACATTGTTTTGTATAATTGTCTTTTATTGGCCTATAGTTACCCCAATATTGCGATACTACTTATTATGGGTAATTATAGGCCAAAATTACTCGAAAAAAATCTGTACCTGTAAGCTTTTTCATTATTAATGAGATACATTTTCAGTTATCTTAGTAGTAACTGAAAATGTATCTCATTAATAATGAAAAAGCTTACAAACCCTTACAACAGAGCTACGTTACAAACATGTTTACGCAGAAACATGCAAGTTATTAAGTTGCGCATATTAGCGCGGAATTAAAAGTTAAATAACGGTTCGTTAAAAGTTCGGCGGAGCGAGCTCGTTAGGCGAAAGCTCTCCGAACTTTTAACTAGCTGGAGCTTGAGTTACTCGCGTGATATTCGCTCGGTTAATATTTGATAAGCTTTTTGAAATCGAGGCGCTAAGTCTCGACAACGAACGAAAACTTTCAGCTAGGTGGAGCTTACATTTGCACTTACTGAAACTTACCGCTTCAGTTTTTTCATAATCATATTATTTCCTTCATAGTTTGATATAATGGAATAATATATTGACTATAAAGTACACTTACGCCCTTATTCACAAACATTACTATGAGGTCTCACAGTGTCCACGCGCACAGGGTGACACACGAACCAATTACAGACTCTATTCAACGCTGAACGTTGGAAGCATCGTTTGTGAACACGTTTCACTGTACGTGGATTTTCAATTTCAGTAAATCTATCAAGTGTTTTTCCGCCTTTACGATTGCGATAGAAGAGCCATCTGTCGCTGGATGAGTCGCGCCGCCCACTAATGCCTCGCTGGTGTCGGTGGTGACGTTAATAAATCCTGGCATTTACAAGCGTAATTATATCAGCCTGTGGCTCTACCGGTTTATTATGGAAAATCCTGAATCGCGGAATAGGTAGGGGGGAAAAAAAAGTTAAGTTTCACTTCCGTGCTTTGTTGCAATAAAAACCTCAAACCATTTCTATTTATTTCAGTCTTATAAACACCCTAAAGTTATTCAAAAGTGGTAAACAAACCCTCACTAGTAAGATTTCCCCCCCTTACTACCAAACGCCGCAGTGTTATTACTTATAAACAATCAAATACTTACGAATAGCAAGTGCCTACCTAAGTATAATGTTAATAAACAGTGTATCCCGGTAGTAAGCTCATGTAATTCGCAGCCCGTAAATAGAGCGTCGTGTGTCAACTGCTGCCAAACAGCATAGCGTAATGAAAACACACAGATCAGAATAGTTACGAGTAGAATAGAAACAAACACATTTCGGTATGCAATAGAAGAGTCTTTTCATTTAAAGTTATATAAAAATAGGTAAAAGATATTAACTACATATTAAAACTTACTTTACATTTCTAGTATCTGTAAAAGAAACTTACGCCCGTATTCACAAACGATACTTGCGTGAAGCAGCAAATCGAACGCGTTGAATAGAGCTCTGTGATTGGCCGTCCACGCGCACTGTGAGACCTCATAGTAATGTTTTGTGAATACGGGAGTTACTTATTTAGGTAGATAAAGATTTGAATAAAAAATAAGTTTGCGCTACCTACTGTTCTTGTTAGGCTTTAACAATTTCCGTCGTAATTCACCAAAACGAGCGGTTTATGCAAATTCGACGATAAATACCGCGCTCGGCTATTATTTGTGACCCGAACTATTAATTAATTGCTATTATTAATTACGCCCGCCTTGCACAGATACTTACGAGGCGGGAACAAAGTAAATAAATGAAAACATAATAAATCGATTCCACCAAAAACATTTTCAAGATTTTAAAACTATCTAACTAAATGTAACTTATTGTCTTTTTGGGTATTATTTAAAAAAAAAGGAAAATGTAGGCAAGAAAAGATCAATATCAAAAAAGTTAGTTACCTATACCAGATTTCATGTAGGTAGAGCCACAGAATAATAATAAGTACTACGTAGTAGAGCTAACGAAATTAAGTGGCTACTGCAAATACTAAGTGTTCTTTAACAGAAAACTAGTAAACAATTTTTAATAATTTACGCTCGTGACGGTTGCGTTGTTAATTAATTTACTCTTTTGATTAGACTTAGAGTTAAGTCGTGGTTATGTAAAAATACATAAAGTTATTCAAAAACTTTTAACAGGTAGTGCCCTCTATCGATGAGAAGACACACTATTGTATTATCTACTCAACAATAGATGGCAGTAGTACATTTTAAACATTAATAAAAATATCTATTAATTTATTCAAACTATAATGATACACAGTTTGTGTATTAAAATAAAATGTGAACATAAATATCTATAATGTTCGAATATTGATCAAATAATATTTACTTGATTGAAGCAGTGGTTGAAAGAAGAAGGAACGAAACGGCATTGTTAATGTCAAAATTGTCAAATTGTCAGTTTGACAATTGACAATAGAAGCTGCGATTGTATACAAATGTGAGAAACTTTTTCAAAGTAGAAAAATACCCCAAAAATACTCTATCCAAGCTGAAATTACCAAAATATGCCTAAGCCGACGTGCGTTCAGTGCAGTACAAACGATTCTTTACTTTGGCGAAGCGCTGAAAATGGGCAAATATGCAACGAGTGTCACCTAGTGAACACTGCGAGCAAAGAGACCAAGCCGGAGGCGGCTGTGAAACTCGAGCACGATGTGAAGGAAGAAAAAGACGACGGTGACAGTAAGAGCGGGAAGAACGAGTCGGAGTCCACTCCAGCGAAGGCTACAGGGAAGGGAACTAGAAAGAGTACGCGATCGACGCGTTACAAGCCAAAGACGCCAGCGCCCGCGCCCGCCAAGCCGCCGGCGCCGCGCGGCCGCGGCCGCCGGAGCATCTTCAAGCGGCAGCCCGTCAAGGCTCCCACCGCCACCGCCACTGTTGTCACAAGCGATTCAGTATTTTATCAGGTTGTTGCACTTATATTTCCTTCATCTTGCATATTGTGACTTTCAATCCTTTATTAAATCTTCCTGCATGCAGTTGTTTGGCCACGCAGGGCACGACATCATGTACTTTGTTGACTACCTAAGTAAGACCTACCATTAACCTTGCTATCAATTTCGATATTTTGTAAGTTATTATTTGCCAATATGACAAACCCTTCTTATTGTATCTTCTGCTTTCAGGGCTCGTACATGCAAGTAGGAGACATAGTGTCAGTGACGGACCTGGAAGGGGACATATACTACGCACAGATCCGCGGCTTCATGACGGACCAGTACTGCGAGAAGAGCGCCGTGCTGACCTGGCTACTGCCCACCAAGGCCAGCCCACCACCTGAGAAGGGATTTGATCCTGCTACTTATATTATTGGTAATGTTTAATGCCTGTAAAAATTGTCTTGAGATACAAGCAAGATATTATCGTTAACTTAATTTAGTGTTTTTTTATAAAACACAAGCAAAATTGTATGTAGCAATACAATTCATTATTTTAATAATGCAAAAAAGGTTTGAATGAAAAAGACACAATCATTACATTTTTTTCTTTTAACATATTTATTTTTGTTTGTATTTTAGGACCTGAAGAAGAGCTTGCTCGGAAACTTGATTCAATGGAGTTTGTGATGCACGCACCCTCAGACTACTACAAGGCCAGTAATAGTCCGTACCCACTCATTGACAGTGAAGTCAACCACTACACTGGATACATCTGGACATCACTCGAGGCTAAGGAGAGAGGGTCTTAGCGATATCATCTGTTTAAGGTTATTTTTGTATTACTTAGTTATAATGTGTTAAAAATATGACGATAATAATTAAATAAGCTCAAACATAAATAAAAAAGTTTATTATTGATTTTGCATGATCTTGGACAAATTAATAAAATATGGTATTTCTGGGCGGTGTTTCTATTATTTATGGGCGAGGCACATAGCTCAGAGAGAAAGGTTCTCGAATAGTGACCACGGGTCNCACGGGCCACGGGCTGGAAGAAGTAGCGTGGGCAGGCCTCCTACTAGGAGTAAAGGTCGCGGGAAGAGCCTGGATGCGGACAGCGCAAAACTGTTAATTGTGGAAAACCTTGGGGGAGGCCTTTGTCCAGCAGTGGACAATGGGATAGGCTACGATTTGGAGATATAACGAAGAATATTGGCTGTATAATAAATATTCCTTCGCTTGGACTTGCAGTAAAATACAAATGTCAAAATTGAGTTTGACGTTTGGTAGCATCTGTCAAAATTTTCTAAACTCTGCCGGTTTTTGTGAAAATTTGTTTTGCAATTTCGCAATCTTAGTCAAGAAAATGAGCCGCAAAGAAGCATTGTCCTCATTCATCCAGCAAATCCACGGCCGGCCCGTTGTTGTGAAACTCAACAGTGGCGTAGATTATCGAGGTAAACAAAGTATTCATCTTCATTGTTATTCCACTTTATTTTGTTGTTATAGGTTGTAAGTTGTAATTATACAAAAATCTTTATTTCCAAACGTATACAGCGTGAATATACTAATTAAATACTTATAATTATCGTCACAAAAAGGTTTGAAGTGAAAATTTTAGGTTATGATACCATCCACAAAATAACACCTCTTAGAATGATAAATAGAATTCCAAATTTCAGACTGCACAAGATTGGTAATTCATTTATGGGGAAATGTATTAAACTTTTCTATAAATTACCACAAACTGTTGTAGAATTTATTGCCCATTCATAAATTTAAAGCACATATCAAAAGCACCTTAATGAAAAAGGGCTACTATAAAGTTGATGATTATATAAAAGATAAAAACGTTTGGAATGTTTAACTACCTAGCTCGCATCAATACCTATGACTATAATATTTTGTATATTTTAAAGACTGTAAACCCTTGAAAAGGAGGCTGACAATAGTGACTGAGTTTCTTGCGCTGCTTCTTCTCAGCACTGGCCCATTTATTGTCCCGAAGCAGTGGTAGGGTTAATATTGGGACGTGTAAAAGTGCTTTCTAAAAGCCTATTTGCAAAAATAAATGAATTTTATTGAATTTTAGAACTACTCTTTTAAATAGTTTTGGACATTCTACTACGTAAATATATTTCCTACGTACTTAAGTCCTAATAATA
The DNA here is from genome assembly GCF_004193835.3 of Ostrinia furnacalis. NCBI lineage: Eukaryota > Metazoa > Arthropoda > Insecta > Lepidoptera > Crambidae > Ostrinia > Ostrinia furnacalis. The sequence goes on along the minus strand of NW_021130436.1, from coordinate 51,439 downwards.
AGCTCTCATACTGTCTTTCAGGTGTTTTGGCATGCTTGGACGGCTACATGAACATAGCTTTAGAACAAACTGAAGAATATGTGAATGGTCAGCTCAAGAACAAATATGGAGACGCATTCATCCGCGGGAACAACGTCCTCTACATCAGCACTCAGAAGAGAAGGATATGAAACTGGTTGTACTGATACATACTTTTCTAAGTTAGTGTGTAAGGATAAATAAAATAAGTCTTACCATAATTACTGGTTTTTACTTTATTCTGAAGACCATAATCCAAATATTTAGTGTAAATGTAATTTTCATTTCTTCAAAATTAAAGTGGCAATTATAAAATCTCCCAATTACCACATTCATATGAGCTTTATCTAGTTATTTATGGGTACGTCTCAGAATAAAGTATTTTGAATTTTAGGGACATGTCAGGGAAATAACTGACCACATTAATTCCAATAATATTATTTATGTTCTCTCACAATCAAAAATACTATCTTTTCACTTACTACCTTGTCTGGGCTCCAGGGTATGTATAGTAAAACTTCACATCTTCAGTTCCCTGCAAAAAAACATAATTACCTATTCAAATTAATTTCTGGTAAGTGTAGAATATTTTTTTTAGGTAAGGCAAATAGAGTGCCAAATTGTGCCAAGTCTAGTTATTGACTTGTTGACCATGTTATTGTATGCCCTAATATTTTTCATATTATACAATTTTATTGCTACTAACCGACTCATCAGGGGTGTTTTTGGAAAGTTTAGAGATGTGGGTTCAAGTATTTCTAACATGGAATACTATTAACATAACTGAGGTTCCCCACTTAAAATTATTCCCAATATATTGAATAATAGATTTATTTATTTATCTTGTACATTAATATGTTTATACAGGGTGCAATGAATTTGTCAATCAATTTTTCATCTTACTAATATTATAAATGTGAAAGTAACTCTGTCTGTCTTGCTTTCACGCCTTAACTACTGAACCGATTTTGATGAAATTTGGCATAGAGATAGTTTGAGTCCCGGGAAAGGACATAGGATTGTAGTTTTTATCCCGGTTTTTTGAAACTGGGACGCGCGCGATTAAGTTTTTCTGTGACAGACAAAATTCCACGCGGGCAAAGCCGTGGGCGGAAAGCTAGTAGGAATATATTTTTTTAAATAATATGTTTAATTTTACCTTGTCAATCAGTGGAATATCTGCAGGGCCTTTACCATTGCCGAGGTCGGCGATCAGCCTCTCGCCCCTCGCTCCGTAATTGTTCACATAAGCCTCTCTATTGCCTTTTCCCGCGTCGGGGTCCATCGCAGCATCCACACGGTAATTCAGTATCCTCGGATTAAACAGTGGAGCCCAGAAACTTGAGTATAAAACACCATCACTGCTTGCTAATATCACCAATAAAAATCCTATTCTGATAAACATTTTTGGAAATGGCTCAATATAAACTTGTAATTATTTTCGGACGCGCAAATTATGCAACAGGTTTGACACGAATGATCACAATAAGGAAATATTTAGATGTACGAGGAACACTTGATGTGGTTACCTACTTAATACAACATACTATAGTTTGTATGTAAACAGTCGGCTTGAATGCTAACATCTGTTCAAGGTAAGGTGATGTTATGACTTAAGGTTCGGTCGACGCATCTCGAGCTTGCTTATTTTAATTGAGTAAACCAGAGTACCTTACTGGCCTGTATTATTTGTCCCATATAATATTGATTGATGAAATGGTAAAGGTCGCGGGAGGTGACTGGATGCGGGCGGCGTAGGACCGGTCTTTGTGGAAATCCATGTCCAGCAGTAGACGAAATATTTCGTCAGAATGTTTATTTTGTTCAATATGAAAGAGAAAACACTAAAGAGAGATACGGTTTTTTTACACTTCTTTAAAAAACCGTATCTCTCTGATACTTTTTGACTTGCGATACTATTGCCCTTAAGCCTTGACATCCACCCGTCTGGACATTGTACATAGGTTGATGCGAAATTATGTTAATGCATTTTGTTCATTACAATAAGGTACGCGGACGCGCGACGACCGTTTATTGCTACTCGCAAAACTTATACTTCGCAAAAACCATAGAAAAAAAACAAAAAGACAGAATCAGATGTTTGCAGTAAATTATGTAATAACCCTTCTTCTGGCATAGTCGGGTAATTAAAAAGTAGGTTTAAAATTAAAATAAAAAAGTCAACGTAATGTAAAATATTTATTGTAAAAAAACACCTTATCTCTCAATTATCTACAAAAATCACTAGAATATACAATATTGTTCAGTCACCCTGTATCTTTGGGCTATTTCACAGTACAACATAAAATATGAATGTCACTGTTCATTTCCTAAACCTCTTATTAAAAAATGAAAAATTGTATAAATTAAAATAATATGCAATTAATTAATTAGTTTTACCTGGTGTGATCAACTTTTTAAAACAAAGGCGCTCAAAATTAACGTTTTCATATTACACCCTTAGATTATTATACCAACGTAAACAAAGTTGGGGTTATAAGAAAACATAAATTAGGTACGCAATTGCATAATCTACCTACCCAAAATTAACAACTGTTACTTGCTAATTGTTTTAACAACCCCTAGTGGATTCCCTCAAGAGGCGAGTAGGACTTGTATTGGAAGAGCTCGGGTCCGCCGTATCCGTACAGCAACTTGCCTTTGCCGTTCTCGTCGTAGTACGGATAGCGGTAGTTTGGTCTGCAAAAAAAAATTTAGCTTTCATGTTGGTACGTAAATCATTCATCTCCAAGAAAAGTTAAATTACGCCATCATCAAGCAAGATCCTGTATTCCCGTTTTCCCCATTAACTGTATGTTAATGTTCCTTACAGGGGGCAATTTTACTGTGCTCGATTTTACAGCTTAGCTCGGATCACATCGCCAAAAAAACTATTCAAAGTTAAGTACTTAAAGAAATATGAACACCATAAACATTTTCTTCCACTTTTTAAAGACTGCTGACTCCTAATCGAAAAAACTTAGCAATGTTATAGCAGCGAAAAATTGCGACGTTCTTTTATATATCGTGATGCAGTCGTCGTTCGTATTTAACGGCTATGTCGAGTGCAGATGCAGTGGCGAGCAATCAAAGTACCTAATACGATACAGTATTATGGCTCGAAGAAAGTTATGCAGGGTAGATGACTTACCTTTCGAAGTACTGGAAGTTGGGCGCTCGAGGCTGCGGTAGCGCTCCTTCGCTGGCCACCAGAGTCGCTGCGGCAAACATCAGCTGCTGGCAATACATTTGTAATTAGCAACTGATCAACTGATGGAGCTGTGGTGGAAATTAGTAGGTACTAGGTAGCTTAGGTAAGTAATTTGTCATTATTGTTATTATGTTTGCTATTTCGCAACTGTTATTATGGGGAAACGCTTATTAATGAGGTATAGTAATTAACATACAATAGGTATGAAATATTATTATGTAGTTTGTTAAACTTTCCATAATTATTTAAAGCAAAATTATTAACTTTGTAACTATTTTGTACTAATTGCCTACATTAATTTCATTCTAGAAAACTGGACCCTCTGCAGTCTTGACGTTGCCGCGTTGGTGTAACGGTGATGACTACCACTAATATGAAATGTGGTAGCTAACACCTGCTGAGATCCTGCCTACTGTCTACACCACTGCTGCTAACGTCTTTCGGAAAGGTATTTTATCATACTACAGGTAGGTACTATTTACGTATCATGGCATAACGTGTATCGAGGTACGAAATTGATATAACTTGTTTTTACTACTTTAATATTTAATGTATTACATATTACATAATGTACAATGCATTATTATGCCAAACATTTTGTAGTACTAAAATAAGTAATATGTAAACACTTCATAATAAGACCTAGCGACTTACTTCCTGGCATTACTTTCACCTAGTTTACCTCCAGCGTTGGCTGGTTTTAGCTTGAAATATTTTGTCATTTGTGTTATCAAATTGTTACCTGGCCCCAACCACCATCCTTTGACCGAGACACACTTTCACAACCACATAGGTAACCACAGGTAACCATTACACAACATAACCCAATTACTAGGAGAAAGTCTCTACACTCACCATTATCAGTAGGTATTTGATGTAGCTTGCCATTGTATTGTTTCTCCTACTGTGCACTATTTGTTGCCAGTTAAGTTTTCGACACTAACTTGAACCGTTCGGTAGGAACGTGCGTGCGTCACGCTAAAAGCTGTTACGATTACTGGTTAGTGGTGGTGGGAGGGTACGCTTGGCCGCTCGCCGAGCTGTCTTGGTCCCCACCAAAACCTGTTACGAACTTTACAAACTTTTCCCGCGGCGTAGGATATCGGCAAATCTAATTTTGCGGAATGTTGTACGAAGAGATAGGAGCTGTTCCTCATTCAGAAATAGCTAATTATAGCACCTGTTTAGGAAAACAGGCTTAATTCATATTTTATGATTGACCTAGTTATACCTACCTGCCCAACATTATGCTAGCATCTTTGTGCTAGGTACGGTTCAAACAAGTTAGTAGGTAGGTATTACCTAGTTATCCTTTTTTATCTTGATGGCTCTGTAATCTGAGCTAAAACCCCTCTTAAAAAAATATAGCACAGGGTTTGAACTATTTAAAAATAATCTTAAATTCTGACGACTTCCACTCTGTCCCGTTACGCAATTCCTACAATTTTGTGTAGGAATATCAGATTCAGATTTTTTTTATAATACATTGAAATATTTTTTTTTTTTCAAAAACTGCAGGAGTTGGTAATGTAAGCATACTTTTATCAAAGTTACATTATTTTCGTCATTTATCGTTAATAACTGTTACTGAAAAGCTGGAGTCGTGTCTTGACATGCCGTACCTATCTACGTTTATAAGGTGACTCAGCATACTTCATGTCGTCAGTCATTCGCGGGAAAGCACTGCGTGCGGTGTTGTGCGATATTTTTAACTTGCATAGTGACAATAAAAACAAAGATAATCAGGCCCGCAAACAACAAACGTTTAGATTAAAAGGTGATTAGGTTAGTAACATTTTTGCAGTACTACTTACTTAATTTAACTACAGCTGTGTTACAGCGCTGTGGGTTTATCATGCTGTCAGACATGGATTGTTATTGTGGCTAACTTCAGAGCGCTCGCGAAAGTAGCAAAATATGAGGAAAACTTTGAATTAAATCTGTGAATTAATGTTTTCGTGATAAAAAATCTACAATTATCTTTACGATTGGATTAATAAAAGTAAATGAAGTATCAATTTAGTTTTCAATAAAGATAAATTACAAATAAATGATACCTATTGTTTTTTTTTCTCAGCAACATCGACTACCGGCCATGGACTCAGCTTTAAGAAAACAGCTGAAAGATATAGCGTGGTAAGTCCTACGTAAATCAGATAAAATTATTATTGATAGACACCCAGTAGGTACCTAGATGACGATTGTCTCCATAATCCTTATCTAAGGCGAACCCCCAGAGTTAACTGTTAAGGTGACCTATACTCTGTTAAAGACATATTTCTTATCAAGTAAAAGTACCTACTTATGCCTCCAAGTAAGAAATTGTTCTATTGACGTGATATTTGGGGAATCACGCCTACAACATTTGTGTTGAGTCCAACTTCCCCCACCATAGCTTTCAATTAGGCCTCACGCGCACTAGGCAGCCAATCCGCTATATGAACACTCTTGGCTGCCAAGTGTTCGGGCTCCCATACACCGTCATTGTGTTCGACTGGCTGCCTAGTGCGCTGGGTCGCTTATTGCTCAAAGCATTATTAAAATTTACTATAGATTGTTACATAGACTTTTTATTTCCAACTAGCTGACCCGGCGAACTTTGTTCCGCCTTAATGGCAATAAATAAGCAGCCTTTTTTTTATTTCGAACGGGATAAAAAGTATCCTTTGTCCTTCTCCTGGCTCTAAACTACCTCCCTGACAATTTTCAGCTAAATCGGTTCAGCCGTTCTTGAGTTATAAGTGGTGTAACTAACATGACTTTCTTTTATATTGTATAGATATACCACTTGTACCACTTTCTATGAAATAAATTGTTTGAATTTGCAACTTCCAGGTGTAAGGAAGTTTGGAAAGAGCCAGTCTGTAGCGGCGCCGCGCGCGACTTAGTGCGACAGTGCGCGTCGCTTCCCACGTCCGAACCTGAACCTGAAGCTGATCTGCTGCAAGTCATTGATAGCAGCCGCCGCTTCCCCGTGCCCTTCCCTATTGACACCGTCAGGTAATAAAAACTGGAGATTCATAGTAGGTCCCTTCCCTATTGACACCGTCAGGTAATTAGAACTCGAGATTTATTGTAGAATATCTGGAAAAGAATAGCATGTAGAAGGCAGTGCTCGTCGCAGCCCGAGCCTGAGGCTGAGGCTGATCTGCTGCAAGTCATTGATAGCAGCCGCCGCTTCCCCATACCCTTCCCTATTGACACCGTCAGGTAATAACAACAGCTGGAGATAATATTAATGGGATTTTTGGAAAAAATAGCGTATAGTAGGCAGTGCTCGTCACAGTCCGCGTCCGAGCCTGAGGCTGAGGCTGATCTGCTGCAAGTCATCGCCAGCAGCCGCCGCTTCCCCATACCATTCCCCATTGACACCGTCAGGTAATAACAACAGCAGGAGATAATATTAATGGGATTTTTGGAAAAGATAGGCATATGGAGTTATGTTGGAAGCTGGAAGAGAATTCATTCCATTTTAAAATCCAAAATTCATTCAATACTTAAGTAAGAAGACTCTTTCCAGGGCTCATACACGTCCCAAAAGTAGCTTCCTCTACCATCACTTTGGGACAACAAATGAACTGGTCCTGAAAAGATGTGGCAGAAGAAACTCAGTGACCTTTGTCATTTTATAGTGCCATTAAATTGGAAACTGGCAGAAAACGCCATTTATTTAAACGTCAGTTTTGAGTGTAAACCTGTGGGTCTAGACAAAGTGCAAATTATAATCGCAAACCAGTCGAAAAGTGGTCGAAAAGCCCCTTTTTTGTATGGAGTTTTGACGGATTCGATTTTCGATTCGATCAAAAAGTGCGTTTTGTCTAGGGGGGCTGCTTCTAAGCCGATGATATTTTATGTCATTAATTGATATTTTACACAAAGTTTTAATATAATGCTGGCGAAATCACATCCAACTGTTCTACCATGCCTCTTTGTATAATAACATCGGTCTCCCGATAAAAAAATACTCATGTACCGCTATTTTCTGTTTCAGGCTAGAGAAGCTAAAATTGAAACATCCTGCGGAGCGACTGATCCGCAATATTTCGTCTACATACCCCATTATACACGAACGAGTCGTCTTGCTAATAGCTAATTTTCTGATCTATAAAAGGTATTTTAATTAATTTATGTATTTGTTTTATTTTCTGAAGGCTCTTGTAGAAAATCTATATCTCTATAATTTCCTTTTTTTAGTTAGTTCTCTAGACCAGCGGTTCCCGAAAGGTGGTCCGCGGAACCCTGGGGTTCCGTGGAAAGGCCGCAAGGGTTCCGTAAAAAATATTATCCCACGTTTCGTGACCGACCTTGTTCGCTCGCACCGACTTGTTTACGCACAAGGGAGGGGCAGGGCGCGCGGGCGGAGTAATACGGGGGTTCCGCTAGGAAAAGTATATTCAATTAGGGTTCCTTGGCAAAAAAAAATTGGGAAACCCTGCTCTAGACAATATTAATAATGTTTTAATTTGTTAATTTCCAGAAAATATGGAAGCAAAATCGAGAAAGAATTGTACAAAAACATGACAATCGCAGATTTAATTGATAGGATACTGAAGAAACGAGCCGTCACGTTCATCAAGGCCCAAGACCAGTACAAACTGCTAAGCGGACACAAAGGGTAAATTAAATGAAATTATTACTAACCTGCTTTCATCATCATCATCATTTCAGCCACAGGACGTCCACTGCTGAACTTGGGCCTTTCTCAATGATTTCCATATCGCCCGGTTGGTAGCGGCCTGCATCCTGATTTTACCTACTTGCATTCTTTTTTTTTTATCCATAACGAGGAAGCTCTTAACGTATCTCACCTGATGGTAAGTGACGATCAGGCCGAAGGTGGAAGCGAGCTTCACCCGGAATCCTCAACCACGGAGGAACTGGCCATCTTACCTCTAACTGCCAGAACACAATAATGCCTATTATGAATTATCTGGCCGTCCACAAAACTGGGTGACAACTCTCATAAAAAAACTTATAAAACTCCTTTATTTTTGTAAGTAGACCACAAATGGGCCTGTGTTGAGAAGAAGCAGCGCAAAAAACAGTCGCTATTAACAAGTTTGAATCGATGTTCATTATACCAATATAGTAATCTTTCACTTGATATCCAACTAACTGCTTATCAGGGTCGACGGATGGGAATCAGTGGGGACTGACGAAGAGAAGCCTCCGTTACTCTTGAAAGACTGCCTGAGCTACGACGAGATGAAAATCGCAGCGCTGGTGTCTGTGAGCGGACGCACAGTGTGTATTAATGATGGCACCCGCAAGAATGCTGGGGTCGTCCGCGAAGATAATGTTGAGAGCGAGGCTATTATTATTGGTGAGATTTTTATTTATTGAATAATTTAAAAAATAAAAAATATTAGTAATTTGTGTTGCACAAATCTAACACCCGTATTCACACACGATACTTGCTTAAGTGAAGCAGAAAATCGAACGCACAGCGTTAAATAGAGCTCTGTGATTGGTTCGTGTGTGACCCTGTGCATCCACGCGCACTGTAAGACCTCATAGTAATGTTTGTGAATAATATTCACAGTAGTGACATGCGACTCATCTTACACTCTCAAACACAACACTAACACTCACACACACACACACACACACACACACACACACACACACACACACACATAATTTGTTCATATATCACAATATTTATTATTCATAATCTTTAAAAAACCACAATAATAGTCACCTGATAAGGAATCGGAGCTGTATATTTAATGTAAAAATGTAATCTGTAATGCTCACTCAACACAACTACTGCGACACAGGCCTGCGAGCCTAGTGCAGAAGCTGTGGTTTATTACATCACAGGAAATGATATTCGTGAATAAAGATTATTTATTATTAATTTTTTTTATTCATTTTTCTTTCTTATTTTTAATTTTTTCTTTTTACAANGCACTGAATCTATCAAGTGTTTTTCCGCCGTTAGGATCGCGATAGAAGCGCCATCTGTCGCGCTGGATGAGTCGCGCCGGCCCACTAATGCCTCGCTGGTGTCGGTGGTGACGTCAATAAATCCTGCCATTTACAAGCGTAAATATCAGCCTGTGGCTCTGCCGGTTATCATGAAAAATCTTGAATCGCGGAATAGGTAGAGAAATAAAAACGTTCAGTTAGTCTCGCTTACGTACTTTGTTGCATTAAAAACCTCAAACCGGGCAGAGTTTTATTTATTTTATTTTAAACACCCTAAAGTTATTCAAAAGTGGTAAACAAACCCTCACTAGTAAGATTTTCCCCTCTTATTACCAAACGCCGCAGTGTTATTACTTATTAAACAATCAAATACTTATGAATAGCAAGTGCCTACCTAAGTATAATGTTAATAAACAGTGTATCCCGGTAGTAAGCTCGTGTAATTCGCAGCCCGCAAATAGAGCGTGGTGAGTCAGCCAGCTGCCAAACACATAGCGAAATGAAAACACACAGATCTGCAATAAAATTTTAGTAGGTACCCAGTATAATATGAGTAGAATGGAAACAAACACATTTCGGTAATGCAATAGAGTCCTATCTTTTCACATAAAGTTAAGTACATAAATAGGTCAATGAAATAAGTCAGAAATTAATAATAAATAACATTACTAATTTCTAGAATCTGTAAAATAAACTTATGCCCGTTTTCACCACCAATCCCTAATTTTTAAGTGACCCCTATAATATGATAACACATAACAAGAATTTTGTTTTCATAGGGGTCACTTAAAAATTAGGGATTGATGGTGAAAACGAGCTAATTAGGTTACGTACCTACTTTGGTAGGTAGATAAAGATTTAAAATGAGTTTGCTCTTACTGTTCTTGTTAGGCTTTAACAATTTCCGTCGTAATTCACCAAAACGAGCGGTTTATGCAAATTCGACGATAAATACCGCGCTCGGCTATTATTTGTGACCCGAACTATTAATTAATTGCTATTATTAATTACGCCCGCCTTGCACAGATACTTACGAGGCCGGAACAAAGTAAATAAATCAAAACATAATAAATCATTTCCACCAAAAAGATTTTAAATTTTTAAAGCTATCTAAATGTAACTTATGCAATAATTGTCTTTTTGAGTATGATTTAAATTTAAAAAAAAGTAAAATGTAGCCAAGAAACGATCAAAAGCAAAAAAGTTATAGACCAGAATTCATGGTAGAGCTAACCAAATTAACTGGCTACGCCTACTGCACAGTTCCTAGTGCTATTAGTGTTCTTTAGCAGAAAACTAATAAAAAAAATATCTACGCTCATGTGACGGTTCCATTGTTAATTTATTCGTTAAAGTAAAAATACATAATATAGTTATTCAAAAACTTTTAACAGGTAGTGCCCTCTATCGATGAGAAGACACACTAGTGTATTATCTACTCAACAATAGATGGTAGTAGCTAAGTAAATTTTAAACACTAAATATAAAATTAAGCAATTCACTAAAACCATAATAATAGCTTGTATTAAAATAAAATATGAACATAAATATCAAAATGAATTGTTCTAATATTAATCAATTAATATTTAATTGATTGTAGCAGTGGTTGAAAGAGGAAGAAACGAAACGGCGTTGTTAATGTCAAATTGTCAGTTTGACAAATGACAATAGAAGCTGCGAATGTATACAAATGTGAGAAACTTTTTCAAAGTAGAAAAATACCCTAAAAATACTCTTCCCAAGCTGAAATTACCAAAATATGCCTAAGCCGACGTGCGTTCAGTGCAGTACAAACGATTCTTTACTTTGGCGAAGCGCTGAAAATGGGCAAATATGCAACGAGTGTCACCTAGTGAACACTGCGAGCAAAGAGACCAAGCCGGAGGCAGCTGTGAAACTGGAGCACGATGTGAAGGAAGAAAAAGACGACGGTGACAGTAAGAGCGGGAAGAACGAGTCGGAGTCCACTCCAGCGAAGGCTACAGGGAAGGGAACTAGGAAAAGTACGCGATCGACGCGTTATAAGCCAAAGACGCCAGCGCCCGCGCCCGCCAAGCCGCCGGCGCCGCGCGGCCGCGGCCGCCGGAGCATCTTCAAGCGGCAGCCCGTCAAGGCTCCCACCGCCACGGCAACTGTTGTTACAAGCGATTCAGTATTTTATCAGGTTGTTGCACTTATATTTCCTTCGTCTTGCATATATTGTGACTTTCAATACCCAATCTTCTTGTCGTGTCGACTACAAACCTACACAGTGTCAGCCTAAAACACCACCACAAAAGTGGCATTGTCAGAAGCCTTTATTAAATCTTCCTGCATGCAGTTGTTTGGGCACGCAGTCCACTACATCATGTGCTTTATCCGCTAACTAATTATAAGTTAGACCTACCATTAACCTTGCTATCAATTTCAATATTTTGTTAGTTATTATTTGCCAATATGACAAACCTTTCTTATTGTATCTACTGCTTCCAGGGCTCGTACATGCAAGTAGGAGACATAGTGTCAGTGACAGACCTGGAAGGGGACATATACTATGCACAGATCCGCGGCTTCATGACGGACCAGTACTGCGAGAAGAGCGCCGTGCTGACCTGGCTACTGCCCACCAAGGCCAGCCCGCCGCCTGAGAAGGGATTTGATCCTGCTACTTATATTATTGGTACTGTTAATTGCCTGTAATAAAGATTGACTTGAGATACAAGCAAGCAATTATTATCGTTAACTTAATTTAATGATTGATTTTTTTTATAAATTTACACAAGCAAAATTAAAAGCATATGTAGCAATACAATTCATTATTTTAATTATGCAAAAAAGGTTTGAAATTGAATGAAAAAGTCACAATCATTACATTTTTTTTTTCTTTTATCATATTTATTTTTGTTTGTATTTTAGGACCAGAAGAAGAGCTTGCTCGGAAACTTGATTCAATGGAGTTTGTGATGCACGCACCCTCCGACTACTACAAGGCCAGTAATAGTCCGTACCCACTAATTGACAGTGAAGTCAACCACTACACTGGATATATCTGGACGTCACTCGAGGCCAAAGAGAGAGGGTCGTAGCGATATCATCTGTTTAAGGTTATTTTTGTATTACTTAGTTTTAATGTGTTAAAAATATGACGATAATAATTAAATAAGCTTAAACATAAATAAAAAAGTTTATTATTGATTTTGCATGATCTTGGACAAATTAATAAAATATGGTATTTCTGGGCGGTGTTTCTATTATTTATGGGCGAGGCACATAGCTCGGAGAGAAAGGTTCTCGAGTAGCGACCACGGGCCACGGGCTGGAAGAAGTAGCGTGGGCAGGCCTCCTACTAGGAGTAAAGGTCGCGGGAAGAGCCTGGATGCGGACAGCGCAAAACTGTTAATTGTGGAAAACCTTGGGGGAGGCCTTTGTCCAGCAGTGGACAATGGGATAGGCTACGATTTGGAGATATAACGAAGAATATTGGCTGTATAATAAATATTCCTTCGCTTGGACTTGCAGTAAAAGACAAATGTCAAAATTGAGTTTGACGTTTGGTAGCATCAGTCAAAATTTTCTAAACTCTGCCGGTTTTTGTGAAAATTTGTTTTGCAATTTCGCAATCTTAGTCAAGAAAATGAGCCGCAAAGAAGCATTGTCCTCATTCATCCAGCAAATCCACGGCCGGCCCGTTGTTGTGAAACTCAACAGTGGCGTAGATTATCGAGGTAAACAAATTATTCATTTTCATTGTTATTCCACTTTATTTTGTTGCTAAAGGTTGTAATTAAACAAAAATCTTTGTTTCCAAACGTATACAGTGTGAGTATACTGATTAAATACTCATAATTATCGTCTCAAAAAGGCTTTGAAGTGAAAATTTTAGGTTATGATACCATCCATAAATTAACACTACTTACCTAGATAAAAAGAACTAACAAATAGTTTTGGACATTCTACTTCGTAAATATATTTCCTACGTACTTAAGTCCTAATAATAAGCTCTCATACTGTCTTTCAGGTGTTTTGGCATGCTTGGACGGCTACATGAACATAGCTTTAGAACAAACTGAAGAATATGTGAATGGTCAGCTCAAGAACAAATATGGAGACGCATTCATCCGCGGGAACAACGTGCTCTACATCAGCACTCAGAAGAGAAGGATATGAAACTGGTTGTACTGATACATACTTTTCTAAGTTAGCGTGTAAGGATAAATAAAATAAGTCTCACCCTAATCACTGGTTTTTACTTTATTCTGAAGACCAAAATCCAAATATTTAGTTTAAATGTAAGTTTTCCTTAAAACGAAAGTGGCAATTTAAAAATCTACCAATTACCACATTCGTAATGAGCTGACTGATGCTCTATCTAGTTATTTATGGGTACGTCTCAGAATAAAGTATTTTGAATTTTAGGGACATGTCAGGGAAGTAAACTGACCACAGAAATACCAATATTTAATGTATTATTTATGTTCTCTTACACGGGGTATCAAAAATACACTCTCATCACCTACTGTCTTGTCTGGCTCCAGGGTATGTATAGTAAAACTTCACATCTTCAGTCCTCTGCAAAAAAAAAGAACAATTAATCTGATTATTTTATGATAAACTAGCTGACCCGGCGAACTTTGTTCCGCCTTAATGGCAATAAATAAGCAGACTTTTTTTAAATTTCGAACGGGATAAAAAGTATCCTATGTCCTTCTCCTGGCTCTAAACTACCTCCCTGACAATTTTCAGCTAAATCGGTTCAGCCGTTCTTGAGTTATAAGCGAAGTAACTAACACGACTTTCTTTTATGTATGTAAACTTAAAATGAAAGTACTGGAACACTTATGGTCAGGGTAGAACCAAATTTTGTTGGGGTAAGGCAAATAGAGCACCAAATTGTGCCAAATCTAGTTATTTACTATCATGGCATGCTCCAATATTTTTCATTTATAACTGACTCATCAGGGGTGTTTTTTGTGGAGTTTAGAGAGATGAGGGTTCTTTAATTATAACATTGAATACTATTAACATGACTGAGGTTCCCCACTTATAAAAAAAATATTCCCAATATATTTACGTAATTTTTTAGAGGAATTTACATTTATTTTATGTTTAATTTTACCTTAGCAATCAGTGGAATATCTGCAGGGCCTTTACCATTGCCGAGGTCGGCGATCAGTCTCTCGCCCCGCGCGCCGTAGTTATTCACATAAGCTTCTCTGTTGCCTCTTCCCGCGTCGGGGTCCATCGCAGCATCCACACGGTAATTCAGTATCCTCGGATTAAACAGTGGAGCCCAGAAACTTGAGTATAAAACACCATCACTGCTTGCTAATATCACCAATAATAATCCTATTCTGATAAACATTTTTGGAAATGGCTCAATATACCTAAACTTGTAATTATTTTCGGACGCGCAAATTATGCAACAGGTTTGACATGAATGATCAAAATAAGGAAATATTCAGATGTACGAGGAACACTTGAGGTTACCTACTTAATACAACATACTATAGTTTGTATGTAAACAGTCAGCTTGAATGCTAACATCTGTTCAAGGTAAGGTGATGTTATGACTTAAGGTTCGGTCGACGCATCTCCGTGCTTGCTTATTTTAATTGAGTAAACCAGAGTACCTACCTTACTGGCCTGTATTATTTTTCCCATAAAATATTAATTTATGAACTGGTAAAGGTCGCGGGGGGTGACTGGATGCGGGCGGCGTAGGACCGGTCTTTGTGGAAATCCATGTCCAGCAGTAGACGAAATATTTCGTCAGAATGTTTATTTTGTTCAATATGAAAGAGAAAATACTAAAGAGAGATACGGTTTTTACACTTTAAAAAACCGTATCTCTCTGATACTTTTTGACTTGCGATACTATTGCCCTTAAGCCTTGACATCCACCCGTCTGGACATTGCACATAGGTTGATGCGAAATTATGTAAATGCATTTTGTTCATTACAATAAGGTACGCGGACGCGCGACGACCGTGTATTGCTAGTCGCAAAACTTATACTTCGCAAAAACCATAGAAAAAAACTAAAACCACAGAATAAATAATAGTAGTAGTTACAACACAGATGACTTTGCACTAAGTATTGTAATAACCCTCTTTCTGGCGTAGTCGCGTAATTAAGAAGTAGGTTTAAAATTAAAATAAAAAAATCAATGTAACGTAAAATATTTATTGTAAAAACACCTTATCTGTCAATATTATTACTACAAAAATCACTAGAATATACAATATTGTTCAGTCACCCTATATCTTTGGGTTATTTCACATAGTAGTTACAACATAAAATATTATTGTCACTGTTCATTTCCTAAACCTCTTATTAAAAAATGAAAAATTGTATAAATTAAAATAATATGCAATTAATTAATTAGTTTTACTTGGTGTGATCAACTTTTTAAAACAAAGGCGCTCAAAATTAACGTTTTCATATTACACCCTTAGATTATTACACCAACGTAAACAAAGTTGGGGTTATAAGAAAACATAAATTAGGTACGCAATTGCATAATCTACCTACCCAAAATTAACAACTGTTACTTGCTAATTGTTTTATCAACCCCTAGTGGATTCCCTCAAGAGGCGAGTAGGACTTGTATTGGAAGAGCTCGGGTCCGCCGTATCCGTACAGCAACTTGCCTTTGCCGTTCTCGTCGTAGTACGGATAGCGGTAGTTTGGTCTGCAAAAAACAATTTAGCTTTCATGTTGGTACGTAAATCATTCATCTCCAAGAAAAGTTATATTACGCCTTCATCAGGCAAGATCCTGTATTCCCGTTTTCCCTTAACTGTATGTTAATGTTCCTTACAGGGGGCAATTTTACTGTGCTCGAGTTTACAACTTAGCTCATATCACATCGCCAATGCTGACTCCTAATCGAAAAATCTTAGCAATGTAACAGCAGCGAAAAATTGCGACGTTCTTTAGTACCTAATACGATAAAGTATTATGGCTCGAAGAAAGTTATGCCGGGAAGATGGTTTACCTTTCGAAGTACTGGAAGTTGGGCGCCCGAGGCTGCGGCAGCGCTCCTTCGCTGACCACCAGGGTCGCTGCGGCAAACATCAGCTGCTGGCAATACATTTGTGATTAGCAACTGATCAACTGATGGAGCTGTGGTGGAATTTAGTAGGTAGCTTAGGTAAGTAATTTGTCATTATTGTTATTATGTTTGCTATTTCGCAACTGTTATTATGGGGAAACGCTTATTAATGAGGTACAGTAATTAACATACAATAGGTATGAAATATTATTATGTAGTTTGTTAAACTTTCCATAATTATTTAAAGCAAAATTATTAACTTTGTAACTATTTTGTACTAATTGCCTACATTTCATTCTAGAAAACTGGACCCTCTGCAGTCTTGACGTTGGTGTAACGGTGATGACTACCACTAATATGAAATGTGGTAGCTAACACCTGCTGAGATCCTGCCTACTGTCTACACCACTGCTGCTAACGTCTTTCGGAAAGGTAATAATTATCATAGTTACTACAGGTAGCTACGAGTAGGTACTACTTACGTATCATGGCATAACGTGTATCGAGGTACGAAATTGTAGTAATTTGTTCTTACTACTTTAATATTTGATGTATTACATAATGTACAATGCATTATTATGCCAAATATTTTGTAGTACTAAAATGAGTAATAAGTAAACACTTCATTCACAATAAGACCTACTTACTTCCTGCCTGGCATTACTTTCACCTGGTTTACCTCCAGTGTTGGCTGGTTTTAGCTTGAAATATTTTGTCATTTGTGTTATCAAATTGTTACCTGGCCCCAACCACCCATCCTTTGACCGAGACACACTTTCACAACCACATAGGTAACCACAGGTAACCATTACACAACATAACCCAATTACTAGGAGAAAGTCTCTACACTCACCATTATCAGTAGGTATTTGATGTAGCTTGCCATTGTATTGTTTGTCCTACTGTGCACTATTTGTTGCCAGTTAAGTTCTCGGCACTAACTTGAACCGTTCAGTAGGAACGTGCGTCACGCTTAGAACTGTTACGAGTACTGGTTGGTGGTGGTGGGAGGGTACGCTTGGCCGCTCGCCGAGCTGTCTTGGTCCCCACCAAAACCTGTTACGAACTTTACAAACTTTTCCCGCGGCGTAGGATATCGGCAAATCTAATTTTGCCGAATGTTGTGCGAAGAGATAGGAGCTGTTCCTCATTCAGAAATAGCTAATTATAGCACCTTTTTAGGAAAACAGGCTTAGTTAATTCATATTTTATGATTGACCTAGTTATACCTACCTGCCCAGCAACATTATGATAGCATCTTTGTGGTTGGTAGGTTTAGGTACCTATCTTTCCTTTTTTTATCTTGATGGCTCTGTGATCTGAACTAAAAGCCCCTCTTAAAAAATATAGCACTGGGTTTGAACTATATTTAAAAATAATCTTAAATTCTGACGACTCCCTCTCTGTCCCGTTACGCAATTCCTACAATTTTGTGTAGGAATTTTAGATTCAGATTCTGGTGAAATCTTAAATACTTAGGCGAGTTTTTTTTGGCAATAACTAGCCACATTGAAATATTTTTTCAAAAACTACAGGAGTTGGTAATTTTAGCATAATTTTATCAACATTAGATTATTTTCGTCATCGTCAATAACTGTTACTGAAAAGCTGGAGTCGTGTCTTGACATGCCGTACCTATCTACGTTTATAAGGTGACTCAGCATACTTCATGTCGTCAGTCATTCGCGGGAAAGCACTGCGTGCGGTGTTGTGTGATATTTTTAACTTGCATAGTGACAATAAAAATCAAAGATAATCAGGCCCGCAAACAACAAACGTTTAGATTAAAAGGTGATTAGATTAGTAACATTTTTGCAGTACTAAGTAATTTAACTTACAGCGCTGTGGGTCATACAGGAATTCTATGCTGTGGTTTATTATGCTGTCAGACATGGATTGTTATTGTGGCTAACTTCAGAGCGCTCGCGAAAGTAGCAAAATATGAGGAAAACTTTGAATTAAATCTGTGAATTAATGTTTTCGTGATAAAAAATCTACAATTATCTTTACGATTGGATTAATAAAAGTAAATGAAGTATCAATTTAGTTTTCAATAAAGATAAGTTACAAATAAATGATACCTATTGTTTTTTTTTCTCAGCAACATCGACTACCGGCCATGGACTCAGCTTTAAGAAAACAGCTGAAAGATATAGCGTGGTAAGTCCTACGTAAATCAGATAAAATTATTATTGATAGACACCCAGTAGGTACCTAGATGACGATTGTCTCCATAATCCTTATCTCTAAGGCGAACCCCCAGAGTTAACTGTTAAGGTGACCTATACTCTGTTAAAGACATATTTCTTATCAAGTAAAAGTACCTACTTATGCCTCCAAGTAAGAAATTGTTCTATTGACGTGATATTTGGGGAATCACGCCTACAACATTTGTGTCGAGTCCAACTTCCCCCACCATAGCTTTCAATTAGGCCTCACGCGCACTAGGCAGCCAATCAGGTATATGAACACTCTTGGCTGCCAAGTGTACGGACGGCTAGCGGCTCCCATACACCGTCATTATGTTCGACTGGCTGTCTAGCGCGCTGGGTCGCTTATTGCTCATAGCGTTATTAAAATTTTCTATAGATTGTTACATAGACTTTTTATTTCCAATTAACCACTTGTACCACTTTCTATGAAATCAATTGTTTGAATTTGCATCTTCCAGGTGTAAGGAAGTATGGAAAGAGCCAGTCTGTACCGGCGCCGCGCGCGACTTAGTGCGGGAGTGCGCGTCGCTTCCCACGTCCGAACCTGAACCTGAAGCTGATCTGCTGCAAGTCATTGATAGCAGCCGCCGCTTCCCCATACCCTTCCCTATTGACACCGTCAGGTAATAATAACTGGAGATTTATTGTAAAATATCTGGAAAAGAACAGCATGTAGAAGGCAGTGTGCGACACAGTCCGCGTCCGAACCTGAGGCTGTGGCTGATCTGCTGCAAGTCATCGCCAGCAGCCGCCGCTTCCCCGTGCCCTTCCCTATTGATACCGTCAGGTAACATTAGCTGGAGATAATTTTCATAGGATAGTTGGAAAAGATAGGCATATGCAGTTATGTTGGAAGCTGGAAGAAAATACCCTTTCAAAATAAAAATATATATTGAGGACTTAAAACACTTACACGTACCAAATATAGCTTAGCCTACCATCACTTTGGGACAACAAATGGACTGGTCCTGAAAAGATGTGGCAGAAGAAATTCAAATTCAAAACGTTTATTGCATGTCACATTACAATTTATATGTTGTTGCAAAATAGAAACTCAGTGACCCATGTCATTTTATAGTGCCATTAAGTTGGAAACTGGCAGAAAACGCCATTTATCGTCAGTTTTGAGTGTAAACCTGCTTCTAAGCCGATGATATTTTATGACATTAATTGATACTTTTTTACATAAAGTTTTAAATATAATGCTGGCGAAATGACATCCAACTGTTCTGCCACACCTTTTTGCACAATAATATCGCTCTCCCGATAAAAAAATACTCATGTACCGCTATTTTCTGTTTCAGGCTAGAGAAGCTAAAACGGAAACATCCTGCGGAGCGACTGATCCGCAATATTTCGTCTACATACCCCATTATACACGAACGGGTGGTGTTGCTAATAGCTAATTTTCTGGTTTATAAAAGGTATATTCCTGTTAATTATATCTATTTGTAGTTTAATAAAGGCTCTCTTAAAGGAAAGTAAAATTCCTTTTTTTAGTTAGTTCTCTAGCTAGACAATATTAATAATGTTTTAATTCGTCAATTTTCAGAAAATATGGAAGCAAAATCGAGAAAGAATTGTACAAAAACATGACAATCGCAGAGTTTATTGATAGGATACTAAAGAAACGAGCCGTCACGTTCATCAAGGCCCAAGACCAGTACAAACTGTTAAGCGGACACAAAGGGTAAATAAAATTAAAATTATTATTAACCTGCTTTTCATCATCATCATCATTTCAGCCACAGGACGTCCACTGCTAAACATAGGCCTCCCCCAATGATTTCCATATCGCCCGGTTGGTAGCGGCCTGCATCCGGCGCCTTTCTGCTACCTTTATGAGGTCGTCGATCCACCTTGTGGGTGAACGTCCCACGCTGCGTCTTCCGGTACGTAGCCTCCACTTGAGAACTTTGCTGCCCCATCGGCCGTCAGTTCTGCGTACTATGTGCCCTGCCCATTGCCACTTCAGCTTGCTAATCCGTCGGG
Organism: Ostrinia furnacalis; assembly: GCF_004193835.3. NCBI lineage: Eukaryota > Metazoa > Arthropoda > Insecta > Lepidoptera > Crambidae > Ostrinia > Ostrinia furnacalis. Next base: position 31,041 of record NW_021130436.1, on the reverse strand, counting down.
CTATGTCAGAAACTTTACTTCTGTTTTTACCTACTTGCATTCTTATTATCTGGCCGTCCACAAAACTGGTTGACAACTATTAGTTATTAAATTTTTAGCGTTAAGAGTCGCATCTCAAACTAATTTGAAAATTATAAATAACTTGAAAAAATTTCCCGCCTTAGGCAAATCGATTTTTCAAGTTATTTATAATTTTCAAATTGGTTGACAACTCTTATAAAAAAAACTCATTTATTTGTGTAAGGGTGGAATCGACCAAACAAGGCTAAATATTAATCTCAGAATAAATCGTCAGTTTTGACATAATTTCCCATACTGAAACTGTAAATGTGGCAGTTATTCTCGGATAGGAGTTTGGTCGAATCAGGCATAAGTAGGCTTTTAAAAAGCACTTTTACACGTCCCAGTATTAACCGTACCACTGCTTCGGGACCATAAATGGGCTTCATTCATTATATCGATATTGTAATCCTTCACTTGATATCCAACATAATGTTTATCAGGGTTGACGGATGGGAATCAGTGGGGACTGACGAAGAGAAGCCTCCGTTACTCTTGAGAGACTGCCTGAGCTACGACGAGATGAAGATCGCAGCGCTGGTGTCTGTGAGCGGACGCACAGTGTGTATTAATGACGGCACCCGCAAGAATGCTGGGGTCGTTCGCGAAGATAATGTTGAGAGCGAGGCTATTATCATTGGTGAGATTTGTATATATTGAATAATTTAAAAAAAAAAAATATTTATTTATTTTATTTAAAACAAGTTAGTTACATAGCATTTATATTAATGATAACTATTGACGGTGTCACAAAAACCAGTTTTGGTTTTACTGTGCACCGCTGATTCGACATCAGACTCAATCATTCAGAGCATATTATAAAGTTAAATATTTGACTGCGCGCGAGTACCACTCCGGCCGATCATTATGATGACGCGGTGCTATCATGTAATAAAAAACATTAGTAATTTGTGTTGCACAAATCTAACACCCGTATTCACAAACCATACTTGCTTAAGTGAAGCAGAAAATCGAACGCACAGCGTTAAATAGAGCTCTGTGATTGGTTCGTGTGTGACCCTGTGCATCCACGCGCACTGTAAGACCTCCTAGTAATGTTTGTGAATAATATGGGCGTAAGTATATCTATAAAAGCGAAAGGTCACCGACTGACTGACTCACTCACTCATCCCGAAGTCTCAGAAACTACAAGTGCTAGAAGTCTCAAATTTTGCATGGGGGTTCCTTTTAAAACGTAAGGTGCTCACTAAGACGGGATTTTGCAAAATTCAACCCTGGGGGTAAAACGGGATTCACGCGTACGAAGTCGCGGGCGGCCGCTAGTTACTAATAATCCCGTTAGCCCTTTATATTACGCTAAATATTTTATTTTATGCTTGTGTCACAAGTGGGCTCACCACAATAGTTGAGTGGCAGCGGGATTCAAACTCGCGTTCCTCGGATTTCGAGTCGGCCAGTCCGACCCCTTCACTGTTCCGCTATCGTGGTTTTTAAAACTGATTTTGGCAGATTTGATAGGCCCAGTGTCCACCAAAGCCGAGCGAAGAAGTGTTTTGTAACCAATCAGATTTCCTGGTTTCCTAAATGGGAAGTAACTGAAATAAGGCTTATTGTGGTGTCTTATGGGTAGTAATCATTTTGTCTTGTAATTCCAGGGGTCATTGGTCCCCGATTTAAGCGAACGAACCGTATGGAGTACGAGGACATGCTTGTGACTGAAGACCAAAACATTCCTGAGAATGGCTACGGGACCGACGCTCCCGATGCTGCCAAAAGAGCTTGGAGGCAATTATGGGAAGACTTTTATCAGGTAGATAATTATTTGCTTAGTTTTTAATTATGCACATAACTAAAGCCAGTGAATGCATAAATACTATATCATTCTCTTTCTCATGACTTTCAATGAAGACTGGCATTTTACTGAGACCTCGTCGGATTTCTAGAGAAAAATGGCGTTTGCACTGTTTTGTTTCATTTGCCTATACTCATGCACGTTCAAGATCACCTATACCCTTCTTCTGTACGGTGAACTGCATATTCAATATTCTGTTCTTCTTCCTCTTATTCTTTTTCTTTATTTTAAATAAATAATGGCAACGAACAGAGAGCATACCGTGAGTTTACATACGCGAGCCCGTTAAAAAAATTTAGTTTCCGCTAGGGACGCTGTACAATCCGTCATACGTTTAATGTCACTTTTTTACGCAGTCGACATCGAATGTGTTTGACGTAAACTCGCACTACACACCCTTGTCTTTTCGCCACAATGTTACGTACGCAATTTAAAGCTGTAACAGAGTTTTAATTTTTTTCGGCTTAGGCATCAAAATGACAAACGGGATGCTAAATGTCCACTTCTCGAAATTACAACTTCTTAAAATGTCAACTTCGCTAAAAGACAACTTCTCATAATATTATTGTCTATTTCGGATATTTCGATTATTTGTGGACATTTTGCGTCCCGGTTGTCATTTTGAGAGGTCGTCATTTTGATGACTAAGCCTTTTTTTCATCCATTCTCACAGATTCCGAGCACGACCCACAGCGCATTAACCGCTCGCGTGAAGCTAGTGCCGTGTTCTGGTAAGCGAGTGTTCGGCGAGCGCTGGGCGCGCGTCAAAACGTTCGCGTTCGACAACCTCGCCTACCACCGCCGTACTCGCCTGCTCGCTGACCTGGTGTTGGCGGAAGCGAATGCTCGGGCTAAGGAAGAAGGGAAAAGCGCTTTCCTTAATGTCATTGGAGCAGGTACACCAATATCTACTTATCAGTCATGTTCATGATTGACTAAGTGCTATGCATTCTTGTTCCAGCCGCTAAAGTTACGCTAGTATTTGAATTGAGATGTGATTGTCAAATAAAGAAAAGCCAAGCACACAAGACTTTTACTTAATAAGAGAAACAAATCCGTAATACGCGAAATTGGTCCTTCGAGCCGGATTCAGGAGATTTTTAGATTTTCAAATTCTGTTTTATTCTTATTATTTTGCTCTTTAAATCCGTAATACAATGCTTACTCAACTCTAAACATTTAAATTTGTAAAAATACTTTTCTCATGTTGTTTGTGTGGTACAATCGCAAGGGGATGAATGTTTATAGAATTGAATACAATTTCTATTATGATAATCTACGTTTGACCTCAGTCAATGCGATATGAGATCTAAGATAAGGAAGACGCTTACCAGTAAATACCTTATTTATTTATTTATTTTATTGGGCTATCAACATGAGATACATATTGCAACATTATTGTACCTACTCAATAATTACTGGATAATGTTTGTACTCATAATGTCATCTAATAATGTGCCTAATAGTATAAGGCAGTGTACTGTATACTTTTTACTGAAATAAATATTCTTATTCTTATACAGTATGAAACACAATATCTTATCTATTGTTTTCAGGTCTTGGCCTGTGGAAGGTGTCGGGACACCAATTAGACGTGTACATCCTGACGTTCCTGGAGAGAATCGTGGCGCTCCTGGATGAAGGACAGCTGGATAACGTGGCCGACGTCAACTTTGCCTACATCAAGCCAGGAAAAGAAGTTGCGGGTAAATACTTATTAAAGTCTTGTTTTAGCGTCCTACAATTATAATTTACTAGCTTTTGCCCGCGGCTTCAGCCGCGTGAAATTTCGTTTATCACAGTTCGTCATAAATTATAGTCTTTATGTTATTCTGGGTTATAAACAATAATACTGTAAAGTTTTATCAAAATCCGTTCAGTAGTTTTTGCGTGAAAGAGTAATAAACATCTACACGAACTTTCGCGTTTATAATATTAGTAGAATATCTTTTATGCGATGTCTAAACGAATGTTTTACATTAAAATTACACAGTATGTAATTAATATATTAACTTAATGTGACTTATATTTTTCAGCATTCTTTAAAGAGTGTAAAGAGAATCCAGAGTGCAAGAAATTATTCATAAAAAACGAATCACACCCTAGAGGTAAGTGTTTTATATTTTAAGGTTTATTGTAAAAAAACGAATTACGCATACGCATATTGAGCATGTGACCATTTAATTCCTTAAACGAGCATGTGATTCCTCTATTAGTTGAGCATGAGATCATTGATTCCTCCAATAATTGAGCATAATATATGACTATTTGATTTCTCTATTAGTTGAGCATGTGATCTTAGCTTTCGATTCCTCCAATAATTGAGCATGTGACCATTTGATTCCTATAACGAGTGGCGCAGGACCGGTCTTTGTGGAAACCCTTGGGGGAGGCCTTTGTCCAGCAGTGGACGTCTTTCGGCTAAAACGAACGAATGAACGAGCATTTGATTCCTCTAACGTGGATTTTGATTCCTCTGTTAGTTGAGCATGAGAGTATTAGATTCCTCCAATTAAATATGAGAGCATTTAATTCCCCAGGTGGGCTAAACGTGCAGCTGGAGAATCGTGAGCCGTCTACACGTCTGAGCGGCGCGCACGAAGGCAAGCTACTTGTGCTTACTTATGCCTGGGACTCCAATGCACACCCCGGAAATGAATTCTGGTAGATAACAACTATATTTCACAGACTTGACTCTTAGGCTGGGTTGCACCATCTTACTTTAACTTTGACAAACGTCAAAAATCTGTCAAACTCCATACTAAAACCCCGGTTATCGTTATAGTTACGGTCAAAGTTAGGTGGTGCAACTCAGCCTTAAACCGGCAAAGTCATTGATTTTCAAAATTTCAATCTAGTCTTTACAGCATAAAGTTCAAATTGATGTAGGCTCTACCACCAAAGCCAAAGGTTAAAAGGTGGTTAAGGGTTAACGTGCATTTCTACATGATGAAAGGTGACATACCGTTGAACCTTCAGAAACTTATTTTACTTTTGCTGCGATTTTTAAGCATGATTTCTTTTTTTTTTAATGCAAGCCAATAACTGACGCCCAACGGGGTGTAAATTTTTGTAGTCAGCGTCAAATTGTTCGTGGCACCCAAAGTAGCTAGTTCACATCACGTGTTTCTGTTTATGTTGTCAACTTTTTGTCCACTTTGAGCGTCACAAACTATTTCATGCTGATTGGACAAAAAATTACAACCCGTTGGGCGTCAATTAATCCTTCAAGGTCCGCGAATCTAGACACAATAGATAATCAATTGTTATGATATTAATTAATGCCGTCTGGGACTCAATCGGTTAAGCAAAGTAAAAGTCAAAAGGAGTTGTCCCAAAATGTATGGAGCCTAGGCCCACAACCTGTACACCTACCAAAAAGAAGGGCTTTTAAATGTACAACAGTTTCTTATTATTCAATTTCTTTTCAATGGCTTAGTTTATTCGCTTAAAACAAAAAATTGTTAAGAAAATAGCAATACTCAACCACAAAAACCATCATGGTGGACGAATGTCATTTTGTTGACATCTGTCACTTTTGACATTAAGTCGTATCTTGGTGGAGAGTGACAGATGAAATCTGACATGNAATAAAGAAAAGCCAAGCACACAAGACTTTTAGTTAATAAGAGAAACAAATCCGTAATACGCGAAATTGGTCCTTCGAGCCGGATTAACGAGATTTTTAGATCTTCAGATTCTGTTTTATTCATGTTTTTCGCTCTTTAAGTCCGTAATACAATTGCTTACCTACTCAACTCTAAACATTTAGTTTTTATAAACATACTTTTTTTTCTCATGTTTTTTATGTGGTACAATCGCAAGGGGATGAATGTTTATAGACTTCAATACAATTTTTATTATGATAATCTGCGTTTGACCTCAGTCAATGCGATATGAGATCTAAGATAAGGAAGACGCTTACCAGTAAATACCTTATTTTATTTATTTTATTGGGCTATCAACATGAGATACATATTGCAACATTATTGTACCTACTCAATAATTACTGGATAATGTTTGTACTCATAATGTCAACTAATAATGCGCCTAATAGTATAAGGCAGTGTACTGTATACTTTTTACTGAAATAAATATTCTTATACAGTATGAAACACAATAAATTATCTATTGTTTTCAGGTCTTGGCCTGTGGAAGGTGTCGGGACACCAATTAGACGTGTACATCTTGACGTTCCTGGAGAGAATCGTGGCGCTCCTGGATGAAGGGCAGCTGGATAACGTGGCCGACGTCAACTTTGCCTACATCAAGCCAGGAAAAGAAGTTGCGGGTAAATATTTAAAGTCTTGTTTTAGCGTCCTACAATTATGACTTATATCTTTTATGCGATGTCTAAATGAATATTTTACATTAAAATTACACAGGAACTATACCAACTTAATGTGACTTTATATTTTTCAGCATTTTTTAAAGAGTGTAAAGAGAATCCAGATTGCAAGAAATTATTCATAAAAAACGAATCACATCCGAGAGGTAAGTACGTTATATTTTTAAGTTTTTTTTACTCAAAGGAAAAAACTAATTACGCATGCCCTGAAATATAAGACTATCGGCAGTAAGCATGAGAGCATTTGATTTTTCTAAAAATAATTAAGCATGAGAGCATAATGATTCCTCTGTTAGTTGAGCATGAGATCATTCGATTCCTCCAATAATTGAGCATCTGACTATTTGATTTCTCTATTAGTTGAGCATGAGATCTTTCGATTCCTCCAATAATTGAGCATGTGACCATTTGATTCCTCTATTAGTTGAGCATGAGATCATTGATTCCTCCAATAATTGAGCATCTGACTATTTGATTTCTCTATTAGTTGAGCATGAGATCTTTCGATTCCTCCAATAATTGAGCATGTGACCATTTGATTCCTCTATTAGTTGAGCATGAGATCATTGATTCCTCCAATAATTGAGCATCTGACTATTTGATTTCTCTATTAGTTGAGCATGAGATCATTGATTCCTCCAATAATTGAGCATCTGACTATTTGATTTCTCTATTAGTTGAGCATGAGATCTTTCGATTCCTCCAATAATTGAGCATGTGACCATTTGATTCCTTTATTATTTGAGCATGAGATCATTCGATTCCTTCGATAACTGAGCATGTGACCATTTGATTCCTCTAAAGAGCATTATTGCTTCCTCTATTACCTAGTTAATTAAAAACTCTCTTTAATTTTGGAAGTATGTTATAAAAATTAACCCTACCACTGCTTCAGAACAATAAATGGGCCAGTACTGAGAAGAAGCAGCGCATGAAACTCAATCACAATAATTATAGTTAGTATAATTTAGCATGAGAGTATTAGATTCATCCAATTAAGTATGAGAGCATTTAATTCCCCAGGTGGGCTAAACGTGCAACTAGAGAATCGTGAGCCATCCACACGGCTGAGCGGTGCGCACGAAGGCAAGCTACTCGTGCTTACCTACGCCTGGGACTCCAATGCACACCCCGGGAATGAATTCTGGTAATACGACTATATTTCACAGACTTGACTCTTAGGCTGGGTTGCACCATCTTACTTTAACTTTGACAAACGTCAAAAATCTGTCAAACTCCATACTAAAACCCCGGTTATCGTTATAGTTACGGTCAAAGTTAGGTGGTGCAACTCAGCCTTAAACAGGCAAAGTCATTGATTTTCAAAATTTCAATCTAGTCTTTACAGCATAAAGTTCAAATTGATGTAGGCTCTACCACCAAAGCCTGGTTAAGGGTTAACGTGCATTTCTATAGTCCGGTCGCCGAGCAGAATTTCGTCCAATGACCCCAAGCTACCCATCCTTATCGCTCGCGTGCTGAGATTATATTGCTGTCGCGCTCGCACAGTCGCGACAGCAATATAATTACGCGCGAGCGATAAAGATGGGTAGCTTGGAGTCATTGGAAGAAATTCTACGTGCTCGGCAACCGGACTTTACATGATGAAAGGTGACATGCCGATGAACCTTCAGAAACTTATTTTACTTTTGATGTGGTTTTTAAACATGATTTCTTTTTTTTTTTAATGCAGGCCAATAACTGGCGCCCAACGAGGTGTACATTTTTGTACGAGTACAGTCGGGAGGCGTCAATGGTTCGTGGCATCCAAAGTAGTTAGTTCACATCACGTGTTCCTGTTTATGGATGAACTTTTTTTAACTTTTTTATACGCAATATCTCCGCCGATTATAAATCAATTTGAACGATTATTTTTTGTTGTATAGGTATTATCAAAAGGGTGGTTTCATGCGAATTTGAAGAAAATATTTCACCCCCCAGGGTGGAAAATTGGGGATGAACTTTTTTATACGCAATATCTCCGCCGATTATGAACCAATTTGAACGATTATTTTTTTGTTGAATAGGTATTATCAAAAGGGTGGTATCATGCGAATTTTTTTAATTTTAGAGATTTAGAATTTTAGGTAGAACTTTTTTTTAATTTTTAGTTTTTTTTTGTGTTCACGCATTTGAAGTCGGTTTTATTTTTTTTTTAAAGTTAATTATTATTTTTTTCTTATTTTTTTTGCGAACAGGATAGGCAAGCTGTCGTCGTCGGGTGACTCGGCGGCGGCGTGCGCCACACAGATCACGGAGTTACATAACGCGCACATCAATCCAGCCGTGTGCGGCGAGCGCGCCCGTGTTGCCGCGGCTCGCGTGCAGACGCTGCAGCAGTATGCCGCTACGCTGCAGACCATCTAAAACAATAGACATATTGACACCACCAATCAATGAGGGCTATCGTTTTAGCGCTCACCAGTTAGCGCCACTGTAGAGTAAGGTCCTGTCAATCGCCAGGGGTGCCAACTGTTAAGTATAAAAACGATAGCCCTCATTGACGTACTTTTTAAAACTGTCAAAACGAAACTCCCATAGATTTTGTATGGCACTACAAGCAAGTGACGTCACTATTTTGTCAACTCAATAATATAGATGACCCACGCTGAACTGTCCCGCCAAACTCAATGACAGGGGGGCGCTACCATCGTTCAACTATATGGTTTCCAACATGGCAAAAATCGGAACCAGCGATCCGGTATTGACGGTGGCGCCCCACTGTCAATGTCATCGACAGGACAGTCCAGTATTTTGGAACTATACTACTTTTTTCGATTAAAATGCGACCAAAAATCGTAATTTACAGATAATTTAAAATTAATTAAGTTTTTAAGACCAGATTGTAGTGTCTTTTTAGAAAAGTTGTGATTTGGAATTATTGGAGAATGGTGTCAAATTGTCCATTGAATCACAAAAGAAGCTCGACAAAATACTTAAAACAAATATTTATGAGGCGTATCTCGGTACAACCTTAGCATTAACACTGGTCTTTATTTAAAGAAATGTATTATGTAGGTACTTAGTAAACTTTATTTATTTAATAAATTATACTTACAGTTATTTATAATAAATTTGTTTGTGCAAATTATAACAATATTTTAATTAAATCGTTGTTTTTTTTTTCAAAGTGGGATTATTTATATCAAAACCGGTGCGGTGTTTATACGTTTCCTCCATAGGTTTCCTTTTATTCGTTTTCCGCAAATGCACGATGTTGATGTGTTAAAATCTTCCAATTGAGTTGAGAATAGTTTAGGTTGATTATACTACTACACTATACGGGTATTATTCAGAATTGTTTTTTGTATGGACTCACCATTTTATTTTGAAATGTCTTAAATAAACAGTCAGAAAATTATACTAACTTACCCGTTCTTTAGTGGCTTATCGTTTCCAAAATATTAAGCCTAAAGACGTAAAATAGTAATATATTAATCTAAAATAATAATATGTAATAATACAAGCCGTACATGCACGGATGTGCATGCCCAGAAAAAAAAACTTGACATTTCGTATTTTCGTTACAGAATTGCCAACTTACCGATTTTAAATTTTCGGGGATTTCGAGAGGGTAGTTGATTAATGGAAAGCGCGATCGCCCGGTTCGGTCTGCTTTAATGTAAAACCATTATATATTTATTAGCAAATCTGGCGTTATTTTGTGTTTTAAAGTGCAGTCAATGAAGTGATGAATATATTTATTGAGCGCGCATCGAGCACTTATCCAAAGTTACCACCGAGCTTTGGACACGATGGCGTCTTGAAACCTGATTACAGGAATACTTATCTCCACGGAATCCACAAAAAGCAATAGAACTAACTAGCGGTCGCCCGCGACTTCGTACGCGTGAATCCCGTTTTTCCCGCTAATTCCCGTTCCCGTGGGAATTTCGGGAATTCCTTTCTTAGTGCACCTCTACGGTACCTAAGCTACGTCCCTTCCAAATTTCAAGTGCCTACGTTTAGCAGTTTAGGCTGTGCGTTGATCTGTCAGTCAGTCAGTCAGTTTCTCCTTTTATATATTTAGATAAGACCCATTTTCTATTGTACAAATATCAGGTTGGTTAACCATTTAAATAAAATATGATAAACAGTGCAAAGTAAAGAACTAGCTAATATTTATTAGTTTTTTTAACGGTCAACTGGTTTAAATGCGCTTGTGCCAACTAAACTACGAACAATAACAAACAAACTGTTTTTGAGAGTTATGTTCTGTTGTTGTTTACTGCTGTTACAGCTCTAGCACGTGGGTGCTGGGGCACAAACATGCAACAGAAATGAGCATGCGTGGTTTCTGTATGACGAATTGCTTTGATAATAACAAAAGAGCAAAACATGATAACGGTTTGGTTATTTTGCACGTAGCACATAGGTACACAGCTACCCGGTGACCTCGATGCTAATGTCCGCTCTACTTCTAAAAATAAAATACGTTCGATTAATTCTAGTATTTCTTATAATAACTTAAACTTACCTTCAATAAAAGAACTTTCTTTGAGAATAAGTAGTAAGTGTGGGTAACACAGATATCTGTGGTGGGTAATAAGGAAATATGAATTTATTCTTTTTTTCTTCTGAAAATAATAATAACTGGAAAAGAAATCATTTTTAGAAAAAAGTTCGGAAAAATGGTAAGTAGGTATCCTTCAAAATGTATAAAATCATAATACTAATGAATACATTGTAATTTAGATCTTATTGGGCGGTATGATGCGACGCGGAAGTCTTTCCTTGGATCGGTTACAAAACACGATCATACGATGTTTGTTTACGTTTCGCTGTGTTTTCATTGAGCCGCGGTGGAGGTGTGGCGCCGTATAGCCAACATCGTCATTTCATATCGTCGCGCGTTTGCGAGTCACACACCTAACGCGCAGTCAATCTCATTGCTCTCGCAAAACATGTTTTGACATTAGTATAAAATGTTACTGATTACTTTCAGCTGAACTAGTAATTGTTCAGAGCTTACAGAGGTAACTCCTAAGTTGAATTTACCGAAGTGTTTTTTTTATTGTTGACCCAAATCTTACACCGAAAACGAAAGTGAATGGTGATTTGTTATTGTGCGGTGGTTATGTTGGCAGCACTGATCGTCCGATTTTACGTCATTTGAACTGTCATCGATTTATTTATATTTTGCGATTTTTGCCAAGGTTTATTAACTCAGTTTTATGTGAAATTGTACAATAGTGACTGTGTTTTGTGGTGGTACTTGTGATATCGCAAGTATTCAGATTAATCTTTACCTGTTATAAGCGTGCAGTGTTGTACCCACGGTGTTCTGTGTTGTTTACTAACACAGGCAGTATTGAACTTATTTAAGTCCATCGTATGAGTGCTAGAGAGATCTAGAAGAGTCGTCAATAAACTAGCCGAAGATGTCTTCGCTCGGGAGCCAGTGGCGGGTCATACGGCACTACCTCTCCCTGACAAACTTGAATGCTGAAGTTGAAAAGTTGGTTCAGAAAATCAAGCCTGCTACACCCGAGCAATGGGATCGTAAGTGCGATGCATTCACTTTGATGTTAGTAATTGAATTAAAATCCACAACCAAGCATAAATCGAACAACCATTTACTGAACTAGAGGGATGATTTTTTATAATTCTAATTTTTCTGTGTATCATTGCTTAATTTTGTTTTGCAGAATTAATAAAGAAAATTGAAAATGTTGTGTCCGCTAAACTGAAAGAGACCGAACAGACCACGACAAAACATGTAGCAAATGCCACTACGGTTGAAGGTACGGAAACCAAACTTGCTAATAATGAGAAGAGTGAGAAGGCTGATCAGAAAGTGTCACAGGAGGCGCTGACGGTGGGCTCGGAGGCCAAGGAGATCACCTTCGAGGGGTTCCTGCAGGGGCTGAAGCTGAAAAAAGATCTGCATTTTGGAAAAATTTCAGATTCCAGTTGGAAAAACAACAAACCTATTGTCACCAAGGTATGCTTATTTCCAAATTAGGTATTGTTTTTTTTTTATTATTGTAGACTAAAACATTATTTTAAATAATAATGTAGTAACACTTAAAAAAGTGATTCATTCACTAACAATTAATTGATTAATTTTAATCTAGGAGGTTACAGTACTTTATTTACAATAAACAGATTTTTTTTAAAACTAAGGCGAACTTAACTCTAAACAAAATCAATTATTTTTAGTCTTTTTAAAGTTTCTATAAGACACAATTAATTTGAAGTATTTATGCATAATTAAAAATATTGGAATGGTCAAAAAAAGAAAGAATGCCTTCACCTGGACATAACTGAAAAAAATTGTTATTTGTTTTTAGGTCATATGGATTAGATAAACTTATTATAATATGCTGATAATGTCAATAATATGGAATGATATGCATATGTTTTGAAAGATTATGGCTTTCTTTATCATGCTATCTACGTAAATAAATGCTTGCATCTCCGAGCCACTCTTGTATCACGTCTCAGAGAAAGTGTTGGGTAAACGATCACTGACATTACATTACTTGGAACAAACAAAACAGCTGATGTGATAAACTATCAGTAAATCTTTATTGAAATGAATGTATTAATAAGTTATTCAATACTCAATAATTTTTAGTGTAACATACAGAGGTTGTATGATAATTTATTTTAGTTATTGCATTCATTCATTCAAGTTTACTATAATTAGTATGATGTAGTTTTAATAAGCAGTTTGTGATGTTCATAAGATTGAAAACCCAATGATGCAGAGCTGTGGAGTGATATTGTAATGGCACAGGGTCCTAGGCTCCCTTATTTTCTGGCCCTCACCAAAATCTATTATTTAAATATTCAAATAAAATATAGATTCCATAAAGAGATAAATATTAAATGATACAAAAAAATCAAAATTTATTGGCAATTACACTTAGCATTAAAATAGGTACAAAGTTACATCATATTTTAGTTAAATGAAAATAACTTGCTGAGAAATTCTAAAGTAGAAATTTTTATGTAATTTGTTTTTCTTATTTACTTCTGACTGTTTTCAGTTACACGTATGTGTTAGATATTTTAATACCTAAACCTAATATTGAATATTTACAAACATGATAACTCACTTGACCTCGAAACGCAGTTGATAATAAAATCCAGCGCAAAAAAACGCGGCGCTCACACACGCACTGGTTATTATTCTAACGCGCAACCTTGACTCCTCTACCATCCACAATCTGATTTAATTTAAGACTATTACATTAATTTAAAGCCTGACATCTTTATTTCTTACTGTAGTACACAAACAGATTCGTTAAACGAACCTAGTGTTATTAAAATGTTCGCATTACCAATAAAAATACGCTGAAAAGGCAGAGCGCATAACCAATTAAAAATGCGCTGAAAAGGTCTACCTTTCTCTAGAAAGTGTGATTAAAAAAAACAAGAATGCTTTCTTAGATTTCTTATGTCGAAATGAGCAAGTTTTTGTGCTAGTGGGCTACAGAGAGTCCAATTATTTTCAGAATTATCATTCAACTCTCACTGATTGCTAGGTGTTTCTCTGCATCGCCGGGCTAGTTTTATCTCACACGAGTGGTTCATTAAATTATGGGATCCACGATTTAGCGAGCTTTCCCAAGCTCGTAGAAAGGGCCTAAGCAAAGCCTCCCTCACACTAGCATCTTTCGAACGTCTTTGTCTCGCCAGCACCTGCGCAGCGTTGCGTTACTTGTTCCAAAAAAGCCGCTGGGCAAACGACAACGTTCGAAAGACGCTAGTAAGGGGTCCCACCCTTACAATTCCACCAGCCCCCTTCCATCATCGGGGAACCAGACGCAGGTTAGCGTACCATCCCTATATTGTTGACATTCCACCAGCTCGCACTAAGCGTTTCGATGACTCTTTTATAATGCGAACAGCTAGGGACTGGAATTCGTTGCCTGCTGCTGTCTTTCCCGAAAACTATAATCCGGGCCTCTTCAAGGCGAGAGTGAATAAGCATTTACAGGGCAGATATGTACCATCCTAGACTGCATCCCACTTAACATCAGGTGCGATTGTGGTCAAATACCTGCCTTGTTATGCATAAAAAAAAAAAGTTTGGAAGATTAAAGGGATATAACATCTTGAGTCGCAACTGTTGTTGCAGACGTCGATCCACTCTCGCACGGCGTACGTGATTTCGGCGTTGGTGACGGCGGAGACGGCCGAGTGCCGCCGCAAGCGCGCCGAGCACTTCATCGACCACCTGCACCAGTACCCCGAAGCCCGGGACTACGCGATCAAGGTATAAGGCCGGTCCGACCAAACTTTTATCCGAGAATAACTCCTGGTTCGTTCGTTCGTTCGTTTCAGCCAAATGACGTCCACTGCTGGACAAAAGCCTCCCCCAAGGTTTTCCATAATGAACGGTCCTGCGCTACCCGCATCCAGGCTCTTCCCACGACCTTTACCAGATCATCGGTCCACCTAGTAGGAGGTCTGCCCACGCTACGACTTCCAGCCCGTGGTCGCCAACTCCTGGTATAACTGGCACATTTCAGTGGCAGTTTCAGTATGGGAAATAATGTCAAAATGTCGGAACTGACGATTTATTCTGAGGTTAATATTTACTCTTGTTTGGTCGAATGCATCCTTACGCATGTAAATGCCGTCGTACCTCCCGAAAAAAACACATGATAACCTTATGATTGGTTTATGTTTGTTGACAGGAAGGCGCAGTAAGAGCACTTCTGCGAGTTCGGTCAAAGTTGAATGATGACACGCCCGCTACCAAAGAAATCGATGGAATGGTTAACGAGGTGAGTTACACGCTCAGATCATAGAAACTATGATCTGAGGTTACACGTTAAACATTCTCATATTGTGTGATTTATTTCAGATAGTAACTATAAATAAAAAGAAACCTCCTCGCGTGGGTTCGGCGTGATAGAGATTAGCGATCAAGTTTGTCACAGAAAATGTTCCTCTCGCATCATCTTATCCGTTTAGTATCTTATTTTTCGATAATCAATCAATTTTTTTTTACTTAACGTTTTCAATTTCTCAAATATTTCTTTTTGCGATAAAAGTAGTATTTTCCCTAGCGACAAGATTTTTCAAAATTGTTAGATGATAATCTCGTATCATTGGGTAGAAATGTTCTTTAAAGTGTCACACCTCGTGGTACAAATCTCCGTGTGACGTAACCATTTTTAGTCGTCTGTAGTATAGCGAGGAGTACAGCATTGTGTGTGGGTTGCATAAAGTTAAGATACCTAGCGGAATAGAGCAACAAAGAACTGAGCGAGCGAGATGTCACTAGCAGCCACACTGCGATAAAAAGAGATACGTGGTGCCGTCACGTCAAACAGAACCGTTTTTTGCAACTATTTGACAGTTCAGAGGCACCTAATGGCACGCTGAAAGTTAGAATTCTGATATATTTTCAGATTTTACGTTCAGGTCACCGCGTTTCTGAAGCACTATTTCTCATAAACATTCACGATTTATGAGAAATAGTGCTTCAGAAACGCGGTGACCGGTTCAGTGATTTATTTATTTTTATTTAATTAGAACAACCAACAAGACAGGCACAAATACAAGGGGTTTACATACCTATTTCGTCTTAGGACTAGGTTAGGCTGCCACGGCATTTATTGTACAAAACAGTGAAATAATCCTGATACTGACACACACGTAGCGTGGGCAGGCCTCCTACTAGGTGGACCGACGATCTGGCAAAGATCGCGGCAGCGCAGAACCGTTCATTATGGAAAACTGGGGAGGCATTTGTCCAGTTGTGGACGTCATTTGGCTGAAACGAACGAACTGACACACAACTCAACACCAAAATCGGTTTCGTCTAACACAGTGGTTCCTAACCTTTTTAAAGTCACTACCCCTGTGAACAAGTATGATAATTGAGTTTCGTTCGTTCGTTCGTNAGCCCTCGCCCGCTGTAACGAAGCTCGTTACGCAAGGGCGGAAGGGCTGCACATCCCGCAGCGCCGGAGACGAGGAGATACCAATGCATGCTGCATGCTCTGCATGTTTATCTACTCTATTAAATTATATATGATTTTTTTAAAGATACGAGTATGTCTGTTATAAAGTAAATTATTCTGAACAACAACATTATGAGTTGAAGTATGTTCTTAGTAACAACATTATTAATTAAAACAATATGATCAATGAATGTTATGAAGAAAAAAGATCTGAAAATAAAAATTATGTATTTTAAATGGTTCTTGGTAGTAACAGTATTGATAAAAAAAATTATGATTACTAACTGTTAGGAGCTCCGATGGTAGTAATAAAAATCTATGAATAAAAAAAGTATGAAAAATAAAATTATGAAGAGAGATTATTATGAACACAAATCGGTAGTAAGACAAAGAATAGGATTTAGAATTTTATGTAAGCCAATATAGAACCGTAAGCAACTTAATGCTTGTGTTATGGGTGCTAGCTAAACGGATATACTACTTATATACTTTTTTTTTTTAAATACATACATATTATACATAGTAACACCCAGACCCGTCACAGAAATTAAAATTCATCATTTCAATTTCTGCCCGGCCGGGAATCGAACCCGGGACCTCTCGGCATAGTAGTCCGCTCTGAACCACTACACCAAACGGCCGACCGTATAAGCCCGATTCGACCAAACTTTTATCCGAGAATAACTCCTGGTTCGTTCGTTCGTTCGTTTCAGCCAAATGACGTCCACTGCTGAACAAAGGCCTCCCAAGGTTTTCCATAATGAACGGTCCTGCGCTACCCGCATCCAGGCTCTTCCCACGACCTTTACCAGATCATCGGTCCACCTAGTAGGAGGTCTGCCGACGCTACGTCTTCCAGCCCGTGGTCACCAACTCCTGGTATGACTGGTATATTTCAGTGGCTGTTTCAGTATGGGAAATATGTCAAAATGTCGAATAACTGACTTATTCTGAGATTAATATTTACTCTTGTTTGGTCGAATCTACCCTTAATAGTATACGCATGTAAATTCCATCGTAGGTACCTTCCGAAAAAAAAATCTATACTGATAACCTTATGATTGTTTATTGTTTGTTGACAGGAAGGCGCAGTAAGAGCACTTCTGCGAGTTCGGTCAAAGCTGAACGATGACACGCCCGCTACCAAAGAAATCGATGGAATGGTTAACGAGGTGAGTTTACACGTTAAACATTCTCATATTGTGTGATTTATTCCAGATAGTATAAATAAAAACAAACCTCCCCGCGTGGGTTCGGCGTGATAGATATTAGCGATCAAGTTTGGTACAGAAAAATCTTCCTCTCGCATCATTATCACATATGTCACAGAAAGTCTTTTCTTGTATCTTATTTTTCGATATCAATCAATTTTTTACTTAACGTTTTCCATTTCTTTTCTTCACTTTCTTAGATATTTATTTTTGCAACAAAAGTACGTCATAGTCTTTTCTTTCTTTAGCGACAAGATTCTTCAAAATTGTTGGGATGATAATCATGATGGGTAACATTGGGTAGAAATGTTTGATAGTCTTGCATCTCGTGGTACAAATAACCGTGGAACGTAACCATTAGTTGTCAGCAAGGAGTACAGTATTGTGTGTGAGATGCATAATGTGGGATACCTAGCGAAATAAAGCAACAAAGAACTGAGCGAGCGAGATGTCACTAGCAGCCACACTCTGTGATAAAAAGAGATGTGTGGTGCCGTCGCCGTCACGTCAAACAGAACCGTTTTGACTGTTCAGAGGCACTTAGTGGCACGCTAAAATTTTCAGATTTAACGTTAGTGAAATCGTGAATGTTTATGAGAAATAGTGCTTCAGAAACGCGGTGACCGGTTCAGAGATTTATTATAGGTATTTATTTATTTAGGACAACCAACAAGACAGACACAAATACAAGGGGTATACATACATACATACATATTTTGTCCTAGGACTAGGTTAGGCTGCCACGGTTTATTAATGAGTTACATTATGTACTCACGCTTGACATTTCGGCTGCGAAGCTGCAGCCGTGGTCACAAGCAGACTGGCGGTTCGCGGCGTCGTCCGTTCGGGCTCATTAATATAATGTAACTCATTAATAAACGTCGCGTTAAGACCCGTGTCTTACTATTTTAGTTGAAATGGAACGCGAAAGTATAAAATCTTAAAATCGGTGTCGTTCGACAGCTCATGGTTGTTGGTCTATTAAGTTAACGGTGGGGTGTGGGCAGGCGCTGGCGCTGGTGGGGTACTCGGGCGCGCCGGGCGGGCGCGGGCCGCGCGTGCTGGCGCTGGACGGCGGCGGCATCCGCGGCATCATCGCCATCGAGCTGCTGCGCACGCTCGAGCGCCTCGCCGGCCGCAAGGTGCACCAGCTCTTCGACTACATCGTCGGCGTCAGCACCGGCGCCATCATCGCCGCCGTCATCGGTGAGTCGCGTCATCACGTGTCCGGCTCGAAGGACCAATGATTGAAACTTAAACGGTGTTCGGGGGTTAGATTGCAACTGGGAATGTTATAGCTCTTGTTTGACTTAACTTTGATTGCTAGTTTGACAAAATATTATGCGCAAGAACTGACAAAATATTATGCGCAAGAACATAATTCATATTTATTTATACTTTGGATATCTTTATATGGCGTTGTTTAGAGAAAGGTTGTAAAACAACAAAGATAAGCTCGTATCTTATTAGATATTATGTCGACTGTCCTGACGTCATACGGAAAGATAAAAGGTGCAAACAAATAGATTTCATTATAAAATCAAAATCAAAATTATCTTTATTTGTTTAGACTAATTAAATTAGTTCTTGCAAATCGTCAAATGCTCTTAAGGAGCCTATACATGTCTCATTCTTTTTTTGCCCTACCAGCGCTTCGAGACAAACATTTGGCAAGTGCTGAGAAGAAGCGCCGCAACAAACTCAGTCACCACTGTCTGCCGGTTTAAAAATAAAAAAGTAGGAAGTTACATACATTCAGAAGCAAGTTACTTACCACGCGCTCCCGTTGATAGAAGGTGGCCTTTAAGACGCCCATCTAGCACGAGACCGCGTGGCAGTTTTGAATAAATTTCTTTAGTGCCGTGCTAATCTGCACGCTCACGCAGTGCAACCGCCACAACTCGCCCAAGGTACCCGAGTGTGGACGCACTCGTACTACGACACCGCGGCCTGGGAGCGGCTGCTGCGCGACAACCTCGGCGACTGCACGCTCACGCAGTGCAACCGCCACAACTCGCCCAAGGTACCCGAGTGTGGACGCACTCGTACTACGACACCGCGGCCTGGGAGCGGCTGCTGCGCGACAACCTCGGCGACTGCACGCTCACGCAGTGCAACCGCCACAACTCGCCCAAGGTACCCGAGTGTGGACGCACTTCTGCTGAATGCGGATAAATAGGGTATTTATATCCAAATAAGTGTGATTATCCAAGTCCGATCTGGTACCAGACCAGTTTGCCTCCGACTTTTTTGTTCGAAAACTGTCAGTCATTTGTTTCAAACTGTTTTTCTTTGAGCTATTTATTACTTCACTAGTCTTTGCTGTAGGTATTTTCAAAAATATTGAAATGGGAAACATTTTTTAACTTTATTGAGTGTGTCAAAAAACCACTGTTTTCTTGGAAGAAATACGAAAGATAATTTAATTTTAAACGGTATCATTGGCAGTAACGTTGGCAAGTAACAAAATGCCATCTGGTATGTAGATGACGCAGACATGACAAGCAACTAATAGGCGTTGCATAACTTTATTGATCTCTAGCAGGAAAATAATCTAATTGCAAATTGTACAGAATAAATTGACAAGGGGAATTAATGTTATTACACCTGTCTACTTTGAAGAAAATATGTATTACACGCTTCCGTGACGATTGTGGTTCGATCGGAGTAATGTTCGAAAAATGCATTTATTTGGCACTAGGTAATAGCACGTCATAATTTGATGCACGTTTATTAATAGAAAACACCTGTCTGCTTTGTTTGGGTTATTGACGTTAGCCTCTGGCACACGGAATGACGTTTGCATATGATTTAACTATCTTTTACCCGCGTGAAATTTAGTTTGTCACAGATCGTCATAAATTAAGCTAAATATGCTTGTGTCACGAGTGAGCTCACCACAATTATAATCGAGTAGCGGCAGGGACCAAACTCGCGTTCCCTGGATCACGAGTCGGCCAGTCCGATCCCTTCACCGCTCGACTATCGTGGCTATTATGACGCTTACGACAGTGCTGAAACATCGCAGACATAAGATCGAAAAGTACATCATAGGAATCCCGTAGATTTAATTCTAAAGCGATTAAGGTTTAAATATGCGAATATGAGGCCAGATAGGCCGCAGGTTGGAGAGAGTGGGCCATACCATATCCTTCTAATGTACGGCCAACGAGAAGCGATACAAATGTAAACAAACCTAATGTCATGGGTGAACCCGTCTGACTTTGAAATATTTTGGCGGGAGAACGACACATTTATTTATTTATTTATTTTTGGGAAACATACAGTTACAATATAATTTAACTTAGGTGCATTAAGAAAACACAAACCAATTAAGTTTCCACAGTTGAATATACACATAAAGTTGGGCAAACCATTATGAATAAAATTTTGTTGTGAAAAATATAAACTTATATAAAAAAAAGTAAACAAAGTGACAAAAGAAAAATTATCAACTACCTAATTAATAAAGGAGCGAACTGCAAACATCACCCGACGCTCATTACGACAAATACACAAAATGGGAAGAGACAGAATATATTGTCAACTCGAAAGTCGTACCGACCTTTTGTATCGCTGCCAGTTGGCCGTACTTTAACTAATGTGTTCTTTCTTGGAGTGAAAGAGAGATTGAGTGTGCTGATGACAGTCGTTTGTTTGTAGATGGCGTTAGTATCATGCGTGGTGAACTCGGGCGCGCGGCTGTCTCCGTTCCTGTTCCGTTCCTACGAGTGCGGGTTCCGCGTGCGTTCCGTGTTCCCGGGCACGGCGCGCGCGCAGCTGTGGCACGCGGTCCGCGCCTCCGCCGCCGCGCCCACGTACTTCGACGAGTTCCGACTCGATGGACTGCTGCACCAGGTCAGAAAAGTTAACATTTCATTATCTGCATAGACTTTAAATTGTAGTTCGTTTCAGCCAAGACGTCCACTGCCAAGGGCCTCCTTAAGAATTTCCACAACGTCCGGTCCTGCGCTGCTCGCATCCAGGCACCTCCTGCGACCTTTACCAGATCGTCGGTCCACTTAGTGGGAGGCCTGCCCACGCTACGCCTTCCGGCCCGTGGTCGCCACTCGAGAATTTTACTGTCCCAGCAGCGATTAGCTCTGCGAGCTATGTGCCCCGTCTACTGTCACTTAATTTTAGCAATTCTGTGGACTATGTCGGTCACTTTGGTTCTCCTGCGGATCTCCTCATTTTAGATTCGATCACACGAGCACTTACGAATCGTCAAATATAAAACTAAAATAAAGAGCTTTTATAAGTCTCATAATCTAAAAGATTACCCTACCGGCGCTTCGAGACCAACGTTTGGCGAGTCACGCTGTGAATTCGCGTGCGTCGCAGGACGGAGTTTCATACAAAGAATACTGACTACCTCGAGACGATACGGTCACGATCCGTTTCTGAGTTGCTAAGTGTGCTTCGTCCATAATGTCGTCCATGAAAAGTGCTTTTTATAGCCTATCTGCAAAAATAAAATTACTTTTATAAGTTTTGAGTTTTTATTGGTTTTTGAACACAGGACGGCGGCATAATGGTGAACAACCCGACGGGCGTGGGCCTGCACGAGGCCAAGCTGCTCTTCGGTNCTGTGGAGTGTGGACGCACTCCTGCTGCTTGCGGCCGACAATCGTTATGGACCCTATTTATATCTACATAAGCATGATTATCTAACCCCGATCTAGTACCACCCACAAGGTGGATCGACGACCTCATTAAGGTAGTAGGAAGGCGCTGGATGCAGGCCGCTATCGACCGGGCGATATAGAAATTATTAGGGGAGGCCTATGTTCAGCAGTAGTCCTGTGGCTGAAATGATGATGATGATCTGATGCCTGATTTTGCCTTTGCCTTTTTTTTTCGAAAACTGTCAGTCATTTATTTCAAACTGTTCATAATTGAGTGTGTCAAAAAGCCACTGTTTTCTTGGAAGAAATACGAAAGATAATTTTAATTTTAAACAGTATCTACTTGCCAACGAATTGCCATCTGGTATCTAGATGACGTAGACATGACAAGCAACTAATAGGCGTTGCATAACTTTATTGATCTTTTATATACCAACATTGGAGCAATAAAGAATTTTAATTTGAATTTGGATCTCTAGCAGGAAAATAATCTAATTGCGAATTGTACAGAATAAATTGACAAGGGGAATTAATGTTATTACACCTGTCTACTTCGAAGAAAATATGTATTACACGCTTCCGCGACGATTTACACGCTTCCGTGACGATTGTGGTTCGATCAGAGTAATGTTCGAAAAATGCATTTATTTGGCACTAGGTAATAGCACGTCATAATTGATGCACGTATTAATAGAAAACACCTGTCTGCCTCGTTTGGGTTATTGACGTTAGCCTCTGGCACACGGAATGACGTTTGCATATGATTTAACTATCTTTTACCCGCGTGAAATTTAGTTTGGTGACTCACAGATCGTCATAAATTTAACTAAATATGCTCGTGAGCTCACCACAATTATAGTCGAGTAGCGTCAGGGACCAAACTCACGTTCCCTGGATTACGAGTATTTACGAGTCGGCCAGTCCGACCCCTTCACCGCTTGGCTATCGTGGCTATTATCACGCTTACAACAGTGCTGAAACATCGCAGACAATAAATAAATAAACAATAATAAATAAATATCCTTGGACATTTTACACTGCGCCTCTAGTCCCAAACTAAGCAAAGCTTGTACTATGGGTACTAGACGACGGGATAAACATATTTACTTATATACTTTTTTTTTAATACATAGAAAACACCCAGACCCGTCACAGCAATTAAAATTCATTATTTCAATTTTTGCCCGGCCGGGAATCGAACCCGGGACCTCTCGGCATAGTAGTCCGTTCTGAACCACTACACCAAACGGCCGACGAATATCGAAAAGTACATCATAGGAATCCCGTAGATAACTATTCTAAAGCGATTAAGCTTTAAATGTGCGAATCCTATCTGACCAGGTCCGCAGGGTGGAGAGAGTAGGTCATACCATATCCTTCTAATGTGTTCTTGGAGTGAAAGAGAGATTGAGTGTGCTGATAACAGTATTGTGTTTCACAGATGGCGTTAGTATCATGCGTGGTGAACTCGGGCGCGCGGCTGTCTCCGTTCCTGTTCCGTTCCTACGAGTGCGGGTTCCGCGTGCGCTCCGTGTTCCCGGGCACGGCGCGCGCGCGGCTCTGGCACGCCGTGCGCGCCTCCGCCGCCGCGCCCACGTACTTCGACGAGTTCCGACTCGATGGACTGCTGCACCAGGTCAGGCGAGACAACATTTATTTGGTTGCATTAGACTGTTTAAATAGCACTTCGTGCGTTGCAGCCAAATGACTCCTACTGCTGGACAAAGGCCTTCCTCCAAGGATTTCTACTGGTCCTGCGCCGCTCGTATCCAGGCACTTCCCGTGACCTTCACCAAATCGTCCGACATAGCCCCCATAATTATTAAAATCAAATCAAATTAGTAAAATCAACCTAGAAAGGGATCAACACTGTATCGCCTTTTGCTGTGCTGTCAACCGCAAGACAAAGCGTTCATGTTACGCTGCGGATATGCGTGTGTCGTAGGACGGAGTTTACAAAGAACACTGACCGCCTCGAATCGATACGGTCACGATCCGTTTCTGAATTAATAAGTGTGTTTCGTCCATAATTTCGCCCATGAAATGTGCTTTTTATTAAAAGCCTATCTGTAAAAATAAAATGACTTAAGAGTTTTGAGTTATTTATTGGTGTTTTAACACAGGACGGCGGCATCATGGTGAACAACCCGACGGGCGTGGGCCTGCACGAGGCCAAGCTGCTCTTCGGGNTTGAATCGAGCTATTTTTCCCTAACACCCGTTTCCAATATTCAATCCTTGGACAAGGGTCCAAATCCGGATTTAAAAAGTCAAATTTAATTTACTTTTAGATTAAACATCCAAAATATTTGATGCGTTTACGCTTTAATATTGTTCAAATAGTCTTTATAAACAAAATGAAAATGTAAAAACATCGAAAACCGCAGATATTTTGACCATAAACATTGAAATTTGACAATGGACGGATTTGGATTAGGATTGGAACCAGCGTAAGTCGAACACGATCGAACCAATGTTTTTTATATTGAACAAGCCATGTATTTGGTCACGATTATACCTGACTAGCTGTGCCCGCGACTTCGTCCGCGTGGAATAATGACTTTGGGTAGGCACTTTTAATAATTTAGTCTAATTATTTTACAAATAGCTTTTGCCCGCGACTTCGTCCGTGGAGAAGTCGAAAACGTTCTCATACGATTATTTTTAAATGTTTTAACGTTATTATCTAAATGTTTGAATAAAAATCAGGTTAAATAAACATGAAAATATTTTTTTCTTATANCAAAATCGAAAGATTTGCACAAAACTTATTATTAGGTCCTGTAGAAATATTCAAAGTGGTTGTTGCTTAAAAGCATCACTGCCAAATGAAGGGTTAAACAAAATGAAAATGTAAGAACATCGAAAACCGCAGATATTTTTACCAAAAACATTGAGACAATGGACAGATTTGGATTAGGATTGGAACCAGCGTAAGTCGAACACGATCGAACCGATGTTTTTTTTATATTTAACAAGTCATGTATTTGATCACGATTGTACCTGATAATAAGTGAGCCTTGAAAATGCCCGGATTATAATGTACAGTAATGACAACAGCAGGCAGCGAATGACGTACCTGGCTGTTCACATTATAAGAGTTAGAGAAAATAATGGTGTCTCTTATTTGTGACCTACGTGCCAGTATTTAACATCATTATAATCATGACGTGCTCCTCCTTCACCAGCAGGCCTAGGATGTGCGTCGTGATAAGCATTTCATCATCATCATCATCATCATTTCAGCCATAGGACGTCCACTGCTGAACATAGGCCTCCCCCAATGCTTTCCATGTTGATCGATTGGTAGCGGCCTGCGTCCAGCGCTTCCCTGCTACCTTTACGATGTCGTCGGTCCACCTTGTAGGTGGATAAGCATTTACCACGGCATTTTATCGATTTTACGTGATAATACGTTAGTCATCTAAAATCATTGATAATCGCGCGCGCATCCCAGCCCTACAGAACACCACGTAAAAGAAAATGATCGAATGACTTTGAACCGTCTCCCACAGTAAATAAAACACAATTCTAATAATTCCAGGTGTGCACCTGGTATTAAACGACCTGCTGCCGGGCGGCAACTACTTCCGCTTCAACCCGCCGCTCATGAGTCCGTGCGCCATGGACGAGGTCGATGACGGTCGTTTACAGGACATGCTGCGGGATGCAAGAGCTTACACGAGACGAAACCAACACAAGTTCCAGCAGGTACGGATATAGGGCTTAATATGGCAACTGGCACCGCTGATCATAATGATTACTTTATTTGCGAATAAACATGGTAAGTAGTATCAGGCGTGTTCATCTCCGCGAGTTTACATCGAAAACAAAACACGCACGATGGCCCACCTACAGGATACTATTCGACAAGGCCTCACATACTCGCGAACATTGACTCACGAACGCGTATTCTTGTGTATGATGGAAGAAAACAAAGAAAATGGTGTACTAAATACTGTGCAGTATTTAACTGCCTAAATAATAATAAAAACACAGAATGTATTTTTTTAAGTTGCCTCAAGACACTGAGAGGTAAATAAGTAGGTTATATTATTCATGATAATTCATGCTGAATCATGTATTTCCTCCGCCATTTTCCGCAGTTTGNATTAATTCTGTTATAGAATGCTTATGCAAAATTTTAAGTAGATTGGACGAAGGAATCTCGTTATTTCATACAAACTTTGCCCCTCCTTTTTACCTCCTTAGGGGTAGAATTTTGGAAAATCCTGTGCATTGATCCATCAGTAGCGCGCGTAGTACTTGATCATTATTTTGCTGCGATGTGATTTTAAAACTGCGATATCTCCTAAGATATTTATTGAAATCGAATGGTGTAAAGGGCAAGAATAATTAAAATTAAATACTTGTGGTGAATAATTTATTTATTTGGATAAGGATTAATATCATGTTTATAAAAACACCTTCGCAAATAATGCATTATTTTAAAACAGATTTTTTTTGCATAAAAATGGTTACTATGAGCCAACCTTAAAAGATAGACATATGCTACCGCGGACTTTTTTAAAGAACTTTTAAAGGGGAACAATCCTGTCATACATGATTTTTGCGAAACTTTAACCGTTTACGCAGCGTCAGCTCTCAAAAGGAAAAAAATCACTGATTTGAAATATTCTTGATTGGTGCTCCGCTCCTATTGGTCTTAGCGTGATGATAAATAGCCTAAAGCCTTCAGGAACTAACGGGCTATCCAACACAAAAAGAATTTTTCAAATCGGTCCAGTAGTTCCTGAGATTAGCGCGTTCAACCAAACAAACAAACAAACAAACAAACAAACAAACAAACAAACAAACTCTTCAGCTTTATAATATTAGTATAGATAATAAGTGAGCCTTGAAAATGCCCGGATTATAATGTACAGTAATGACAACAGCGGGCAGCGAATTACGTACCTGGCTGTTCACATTATAAGAGTTAGAGAAAATAATGGTGTCTCTCATTTGTGACCTACGTGCCAGTATTTAACATCATTATAATCATGATGTGCACCTCCTTCACCAGTAAGCCTAGGATGTGCGCCGTGATAAGCGTTTATCGCGGCATTTTATCGATTTTACGCGATAAACCCATACATTTGTCGTCTAAAATCATCGATAAGATTTTATCACGGCGCGCATCTTAGCCAAAAGAAAATGATCTAATGATTTTGAACCTCCCCTCACACAGTAAATAAAATACACTTCGTCCACAATTCCAGGTGTGCACCTGGTACTAAACGACCTGCTGCCGGGCGGCAACTACTTCCGCTTCAACCCGCCGCTCATGAGCCCGTGCGCCATGGACGAGGTCGATGACGGCCGCTTACAAGACATGCTGCGGGATGCAAGAGCTTACACGAGACGAAACCAACACAAGTTCCAGCAGGTAAGGCTTCAGTTAGGACTCTATATGGCAACTGGCACCGCTGATCATCTTACTTGACTTATGGTCCTATGTCCCCTAGATGGGGCAGAGGACGTCCACAACAGTCCTCCATCTCGTTCGGTCTTGAGCTTCTCGCTTGATCTCGCTCCAGGTCCTGCCGATCTTCTTCGCCTCGTCCGCTACAGTGCGCCGCCAAGTTTGCCTGGGGCGACCACGTTTGCGTTTTCCTTGAGGATTCCAATCCAGAGCCTGCTTAGGTATGTGATCGGGGTCCCTTCGGAGAGTGTGGCCAATCCAGTTCCACTTGCGGCGCTTGATCTGCTGGTCGATCGGAATTTCGTGGCAGCGTTCCAATAGCTCGACGTTGGAGATTTTCTCGGGCCAGTATATGCCGAGAATTCGGCGGTTGATGAAGACCTGCAGCTGGTCATAATAATCATTTATCTAAAACTAGCGGTCGCCTGCGACTTCGTACGCGTGGATCCCGTTTCACCCCTTAGGGGTGGAGTTTCGTAAAGTTCTTTCTGAGCGGATGCCTACGTCATAACATCTACCTGCATGCCAAATTTCAGCCCGATCCGTCTAGTGGTTTGGGCTGTGCGTTGATAAATCACTATGTCAGTCAGTCACCTTTGAGTTACAGATAAATGTACAGATAAAGAGCCACACAATTTTAAATAAAATTTGTTAGTATGCTAAATGAACATTTTTACAACATTATATTAGAATTTGGAAGTAAGTTTCTATGGATTGAAAATACCATTTGTACACACATCAGTTGAATGAATACTCGGTTGCTTTGCGTAAATAAAACACCACCTTTGTCAACATCGACATAATTTTTCGCAGTCAACTTTATATAATACCGGAAAATTATTAAAGAGTGCTGTAAATATTTCACTTGCGCGAGTTAACTTCACACGGCGCTATCTATTGGTAGATTTAGGCCCTTTTCACACGTCCCGGTTGTCGGCTAACCGGCGCCGGGTACCCGGTCGTGAAGTGTATGGGCATGCCGGATTAATTACGCCGGAACATGTGAAAGCTACGTACCATGCCCATACACTTCACCACCGGATACCCGGCGCCGGTTAGCCGGCAACCGGGACGTGTGAAAAGGGCCTTAGGGTCGTCTTTTACCGACGAGTTCATCCAGTGTCTTAGTAGCAGTAGTAGTAGTAGGAAATGCAATCGCTCAGTAAGCGAAAGGTCGTAGGTTTATTTCCCATCTTAGGCAGTTCGATATTTGTAATATTCAACATTTTACATTGACATTATAGCAAATAATAAGTACTACGTAGTTCACAATAAAAACAATTTGAATTGAATTGAATAGCTCAAGTATTTTTCTACACGTTTCAGGCGGCGGAGCGGTTGACGGCGAAGCGCAGCGTGGCGCAGCGCGTGGCGGACTTTGCTTCACACCAGGCGCTGCTCATGGGCGTCACGCCCGGCTACTGACTGCCGCTCGCGCGTACGCCGCGCCATACAGACCCTAACGCCGAGGAATAGGGTACTAATTGCATTGACTATGCTTACCTGGTGAAGGAAGGACTGTGCAGTGTTTGACTGTTATAGTAGTGAGGTGCTGGGAGCTACGATGGACTCTAAAACAATGGATGATTGAAAACTGAATGCACCTAAAGCCTGGTCCGTGAGCACGTAGAATCCCGTCCAATGACCCCAAGCTGCCCATCCTTGTCGCTCGCACGTAATTATGTTGCTGTCGCGCTCGCACACTCACAGCGGGCGCGCGTCGCACAGTCGCGACAGCAATATAATTACGCGTGAGCGATAAGGATGGGTAGCTTGGGGTCATTGGACAAAATTCTACGTGCTCACGGACCAGGCTTTAGCAGTTTTTATAATGAATGCTTTGGTTTTAATAAAGTGATTATTATAAAAAAATTAATCATACTTACAAATGTTTCATAATATAGCTAAATAACTTCAAGTGTAAATTGAAGATTGAATTATACATTTAAACGGTCATTTGTTTGTAGACAGTAGATTGTAGATAGTTGGATGTGGATACTTTCGTAGTTATCTGATTCGTTTAAGTTTCTAAAAGTCTATTACGATTGAGTACTTAAGTCAGAATAATATTAAATATTACCTGTGAGGATGTCGTTAAATGATTGAATTAAAAGCTGGAATAGACTTTCAGAAGCTTGATGTAAGTATTAATTAATAAAATTGTATAAAATTATATTTATGATTTGCTTGACAATAAGCTACGTAATAATAATATAAAACTATGATAATGATAAAAATATATTAAAAATATTCTCATTTTTCTATAAATACGTGTAACGTATTCATTGATTCTCGTGTAGTCGGTTCAATTTTAAGAAAACTGACATCAATCTTTGCATGATGACTGCTTTAGTTATTCGTGATGTTGTTTTCAATAACTTTGAACTGTAGATCTCCATAAATTATCGAATAATCAATGTATGTATTAGCGGTAGCTAGCTTTCAATGGAAGTCAAGTGTATTTGAATACGTTTTATAAACGGTCGTTATATTACTCAGCATTTTATTGTTAATGTTTAATTTTAATGTTGTGACGTCGCTGAGAGTTTATCAGTTAGTTAACTTTATCTAGTGAATAGTTTGTCAGCAATAATTATCGCCTTCAACATTCGCATTAGTGGATAGTCTTAATCTAGTCATGTGTTTATGAAATACGCAGACACGTATGTAGTAGTACGAGTTGCAAACGTTGTATCACATTTATTGTTATGTTTCAACAGACTAATGTTACGTCGTAATAATGTGTATTACGGCTGATTAAACATTGTCTACCTATTTCGTAAATAATCGCGTCGTTTCTAGCTAAAGTTTACGCTTATAGCTCTAAAAGAGCGGACCTACATTACGAAATACTAAAAGTATAGATTTGCATTGAGTGTCGAATGAGAATAAACCTATGTAATAGAAATTTTACACTTTTGTTACTCAGGTAAAACTTGTGATAAACGAATATAAGCAGTATGAAGAGATTATTGGGTTTTCTTTCATCACAAAAACACGTGATTCCTATAGAAAATAAGTAGAGTGATTGGTCAATAATTCTTCTAATGCGAGAATGAGTAATAAATGTTTTTATCGATGGACATATTTTTTAGTGCTTGTTTCTTGGGTCTTTTGAATATTGCGCATCTTCTAGTTTCATCTGAGCTGGAGGAGCAGTGATCGCCGCGGCCGTAGCGTCACTAGTTCAAAACCTCTCCGAATTAGAATTAGAAGAATTATGTAAGTCAGACCCTTTATTCAGATTTTCCAGCGGTACTTGTCGCAAGTATTGGTGATAAGAATCAATTACTTGTAACTTTTGTCGCAGGAAGGCAATCGTGATGAAATAGAAAGAAACAGGGTAAATATTCATTGAGATTTCGTAGCTAGCACTTATTTAATAATATTATTAACTCTAATTATCATTTCTACTTTCCAAAAATAAACTAAACACTGAGTGACTTATTTATAACTTGAAAATGGTTATTGAAAAATTGCGCCCGTCCCTACGCTCATGCACAATAGATAATTTAAGAAACATGTAAATACAAAAAAGGAAAACCAACACTTCCTAACTGAAAGTCGGAAACGAAGTTTAGTAAATAATTCTGTTCCAGATATCCTCGCAAACATTGCATCTGTAATAACA